>NC_029791.2:103856420-103896708 GCF_000816755.2 Arachis ipaensis
CTCTTCGTAACTTCTGTGTCCATATCCTGAAAGGGGAAAAATGTAGGGGGGGTGAGAACATCATCCTCGAAAGGGTTCTCAGTAGAGGGTTTTTGGAAATTACTGTAATAGGATACGTGAAGATAAACTGTACCAGTGATTAATAACCGTCTTATGCCCCTTTTTAAAAATAAAGGTTTACAATAAAAGAGAAATCTGAAATCCTTTTCTGAAAGAGGAAACTGTTCATTTAAAACAATATTCAAAAGCATTTCAAAAGGTTTATCTATGCTGAACCAAATTAGCCTTTCACACATTTCCAAACCATAACCACAAAATCGAAACCAACCATCGGTCCATCTCAATTCAACCACGGCCCTAGGCCCAAACAATCCAACCAACAACCAATCATCACAATCCAACAGAGTCCCAGTTGCAAACACAGATAGTAAGTTCAAGCACAAACAAACAGTTATAGCAAGTAGAACAAGTAGTAGTTAATCTCAAGTAATCACATAGGCAAATCAAGTACAATATGCACACGCAAACAATGTCACATAGATATATATGATGCATGCCTGTCCCTAGTGGCTGATGATATCATCTGTTGGTTATAGAGCCAACGCGACAAGTCCTGGTAGCTAACCATTGGACTGTCCCTCTGTCGTGTCTCCCCAACTCGAGTTATACTCAATATTAACTTGATCATAATCATGATCCATATCCATCACCCTCACTGGTGAATATTTATGGGGGTGAGCTCATCCGCGGCTTTCAAAGTGCCCGGCCACCCTGACGACATAGGGTCGAAAGAGCTTCGAGTCTCAACCTGGAGCACGTGGTGGCTAGCCACTGCTTTCTCCCACGGAAACTCTTATCTCCGATAGTGGAAGTGCAACATTCACATTTATCAATGATTCAGCATATACATGCATTCAATCTCATCCATGGATCAACATCCATCTCAGCCATCCAGCTCACGGTTCAGTCCAGAACCAGCCAATATTCATATCATACTTAGCCATTCCGGCTCACGGTTCAATCCAGAATCAACCAATATTTATAATCATACATAGCCATTCCGGCTCACAACAAAATAGCACTTCCACATTCAACATCATCAATTCATAAAATCGGCATTTAAGCCATAAATCACTTTTTCCCAAATCATTTCACTTTGAAATCAAGTTCCAACTCTTTTTAGCCTTAGCTTTAAAGATCTCATTTCTCAAATCATCTCAGGCTCATAAGCCACTTTTACTCAAGGTAAATTCCCCTTTTAAAACCATGCCACTCTCGGCATCCTCTTTTCAAAACTTCCATAACCATGGAAAGTTAAAGATTCATTTTGAAACATTCAAAATCATCCATCCAAAAATGGGATTTTATAACAAAGTTTCTTGGCAAGGTCCCAAGTCCTTAGGGGATAATAGCATAACTCATTTCGCCAAATTCATTTAAAATCATTAAACCATTGGCTTTCCGATTTGAGTAATAAAATAGGATCTAAGCCAAACCGAGTCACGTAATCATTTACTTCTTTCAAGCCGTTTCCTTTACTTAGGCAAAACCAACTTCAAACCCCATGATAAATTCTAGAACGTTTCAACTGTTCAAAATTGTTTTAGTCTTGCAAGAATTCAGAGTTCAAAGAGTACTTAAAACCTTTCTCAAAACATTTCAAAATGAAACTTTTCAATAGACATTTAGGTTCTTTCAACATCATTGAAACTCCTCTAATTGAAACCCTCATGTCAAATTCAAAGGCATTGACCTTGTCACATTTAAAACAGTTTTAAAACATAAGTTTCATCTAAATAACTTTCTCCTGAAAAAGATACAATGCCTTTCTTAAGAAGCAAGACTAAATCACAATTCCCTCTTTAATAATTCATTTCAAAAGCATGAATCATCCTTTTCTTGATATTTCAACTAAAATAGTAGAAGCCTTCAGCTCATCATTTTTTCCAGACAACATTTCAATAAAGACTCGGATTTTATAGAAATTTCGGCAGCATCTCCCCTAAAACTTGGACTTTGCCACCCGGTCTGGGTCCCAACAAAGCCATTCCACAATCCTTTTCCAACAGCCCAAAATCCAAAATCAATTCAAAGGCAAGCCAAAATCCAACAGTTAATCTCAATACCATATTTCAAGAAAACCGTTTCAAAAATCAAATCATTATTATCAGCCGAATAAACTCATTTCTAAAGTTTCAAAGAAACGGTTCAGTAACTATCATTCATAAAAAACCAGATCATTTAAAGCAAGCCAGGCTGAATTCAAGAGTGGATTCTATTTTTTCACATTCTCAATAAAATTAACTCAATTCAATTCTCAACGGATTAAACTCGATCTCAAAGCTTTAAAAGAATCAACTTGAAAAGCATTTCGTTTCACAAAACCACACAACAATTCAACCAACAGATGTTCATAATCAACCAAGGCAAATCAAGCCATACATAAGGCCGATACAATCACCAAATACACATTCTCTCACATCAGTATCCATATGTAATAATTCCAATATATAAGAATATAGTTTTTGGAAAGCGCCCCTACCTCAAAACGCAAATTCCATAATCCAAACGTCTCACAGAGTCCTTTCCACCTCAACCCAAACTGACGGCAACCAAAACCTCAGCTCTCAGTCACGTTCGTAATAACCAAAGCAACACTAATCGCAAGATATAATAATCAGAACTCGATCCCACGTTACCAAGACTCATATTCATTAACCAAACACAACAGAATACTAATGCAAGATCATTCGAAACATAATTTCTTACCGAAGTAACACAATGAGGCAGCTGCGATTTCGAACCGGCCCGGCAACAGCTCCGGCGGTGACCAGAAGCTTCGATGGATTAACCATAAAAATCGCGCAACGTTAAAACCTTCTCAAATTTTAAAAAGGTAGAAACCTCAATTAAAACCCTTACTGGCAAACTTTTCCGGCGACGGCAGCAGGGTCTCAAGTGGCAGAAGCTCAGCCTGGAGCTCCGGCAGCGATTTCGGAAGTCACAGAACCACTCCCGGCGGCCAGAATCATAGAGATACAGCTCCCTTCTCTGGCAGCGACACCTGTGGTGGTGGCTGGTGCAGAAGCTCACAACACAAGTAGCAACGGCGGCCTGAACCTCTTCCTTTCCTTCAGACCAGATCGGGTGGATCTCCAGCAGTGGTGGCACAGGGATGGCGGCGGCAGTCCGAGGCGACGGCGATAGCACACGGCGGCGCAGCTCTGCGCGGTGAGTCGCACTCCTCCTCGCATGATTCCGACAGCAGCTCGTGGCTGGGCCGAACGGCGGCGAAGCTCAGCCCTTCGAACGGCAGTCACGCGGAACTCAGCCCCTCTTCTTCAAGCTTGATGGTGACACGCGAGGCTCCTCCTCCACTGACTCTTGCGTGGGTCTTCCTTCTGATCGCGATGAAGATGAACAGCAACTGACGGCGAGGCGTGGTGGTTGGACAGCGGCGCGGAGCTTCAGCGACAGTGACGCGGATGGCATCTCGCAGTGTTGACGGCGACGACGCGACGGCGACGGTGGAGCCCAGCACACCGACGCGAATCTCCTTCATCTCCTCCTCCCTTCTCCCACGGCCCTATCTTCCCTATTTCCCCATCTTTCTTTCTTTCTTCTTTCTTTCACGGTGGAGAAAACTATGGGGGTGTGGGCTGTTTGGTGAAAGGTGCGGCGCTGAGGAGAGTGGGGAAGGCTAGGGTTTAGATAAATTAGGTTTAGGGGTAATATAGTAATTTCACATAAAATTGGGAATAATATAGTAATTGAAACCCAAATTAAATCCAACACTATTTGTACATAGAAAATACTATTTGCTCATCAACTTTACAAATTATTTTCAATAAAATGCCCAAATCTAAAAATTAGAAATAATATAATTAATTTCACTATTTTCCAAAATAGCAGTATTAATATTTAAAATATTAATTATTTAATCTAAATCATATAAAAATCCTTATTATTTCACAACTACCAACTTTATAATTTGAATATAGAAAATAATCCAATAATTGTAAAATTGGATAATAATCTCAATTTATTTCAAATTCAATAAATCAAAACTTGTTTTAATTTTCTTTAATAGAGAAATTTCTGAAATTAAAGCTACAGAAACCCTGAATTTAAAATTAGCTAATGATAGCCATTTTTCAAAGATTTTGGGTCTTACAATATGGCTTCTTCATGGTCTTATCTGTCATATCTAAAGAGACGTGTGCAGCTTGTACCTCAAAGATTCCCAGCTTCTCCATTACAGAGAATGGCATGAGGTTGATGCTTGACCCTAAGTCACATAGAGCCTTTTCAAAGGTCATAGTGCCTATGGTGCAAGGAATCAGAAAGCGTCCAGGATCTGGAAGCTTCTGAGGTTGCTCTTGCTGAACCAAGGTATGGAGTTCTTTGGTAAGCAGTAGAGATTCTTCCTCCAGAGGCCTTGTACCAAATAGCTTGGCATTCATCTTCATAAGAGCTCCTAGGTATCGAGCAACTTGCTCTTTCCTAGTGTCTTCATCCTCACTTGAGGATGAGTAGTCATCAGAACTCATGCACTGCAGAAGTGCATTCAAAGGAACCTCAATTGTCTTTATGGTTTTCTTTGGTACTGGGCTAGAGGGGTCTTGAGTGGGATCTAGGCACTTAAAGGGTGTGCTTTGACTGGCGTTCAATGCCAGCTTTGTCAGCTTATTGGGCATTGAACGCCCTTGCTGTCCACCCTGGCTAGCGTTAAACGCCAGTCCCTCTAGTATTCTGGGCGTTGAACGCCCAGCAGGGATGTCCTTGCTGGCGTTCAACGCTAGCTTCCCTGGGCTGGTGGGCATTGAACACGCAGTGAAGGCTTCTTCACTGGCGTTCAATGCCTTTCTAATCTCCTCTAATTCATCCTCTACCTCCATGGTTATGGTCTTGCACTTTTCTCTAGGATTAACCTCAGTATTATTGGGAAGAGTGCTAGGAGGGATCTCAGGGATTCTCTTGCTCAATTGACCAACCTGTACCTCTAAATTTCTAATAGAGGACCTTGTTTCATTAATGAAATTGTGGGTGGTCTTAGTGAGACTGGAGACTAGAGTAGCTAAGTCAGAAAGGCTCTGCTTAGAGGTCTCCATATTCCCTTGAGAAGATGGGAATGGTGGTCTATTATTGAACCTATTATGGTTCCTACTACCTTGGTTGTTATTGAAACCTTGCTGAGGTTTTTGTTGATCCTTCCATGAAAGGTTAGGATAATTCCTCCATGAAGGATTGTAAGTGTTTCCATAGGATTCTCGCATGTAATTCACCTCCTCCATAGTAGGTTGATCAGGATCATAAGCTTCTTCTTCAAAAGAAGCTTCCTGATTATTGCCAGGTGCAGTTTGCATCCCAGTGAGATGTTGAGAGATCATGTTGACCTGTTGGGTCAAGATCTTATTCTGAGCCAGGATGGCATTCAGAGTCTCAATTTCATGAACTCCTTTCTTCTGAGAGACACCATAGTTTACAGGATTCCTCTCAGAGGTGCACATAAATTGGTTGTTTGCAACCATTTCAATAAGCTCTCTAGCTTCTGCAGGTATTTTCTTCAAGTGGAGAGACCCACCTGCAGAGCTGTCCAATAAAATTTTAGACATCTCAGATAAACCATCATAGAATACGCCTATGAGGGACCACTTTGAGAGCATGTCAGGAGGACATCTCCTGATCAGTTGCTTGTATCTTTCCCAAGCTTCATAGAGGGATTCACCTTCTCTTTGTCTGAAGGTTTGAACTTCCACTCTAATCTTACTCATCCTTTGAGGAGGAAAGAACTTAGCCAGAAAAGCATTAACAAGCTTTTTCCAAGAGTCAAGACTCTCTCTTAGTTGGGCATCCAACCAGAACTTAGCTCTGTCTCTTAAGGCAAAGGAAAAGAGAATAAGCTTATATACTTCAGGATTAACTCCATTAGTCTTTACAGTATCACAGATCTGTAAAAATTATGCTAAGAACTGATGTGGATCTTCCAATGAAAGTCCATGGAAGTTGCAGTTCTGCTGCAGAAGAGAGACTAACTGAGGCTTAAGCTCAAAATTGTTAGCTCCATGACAGGTACAGCAATGCTTCTGCCATAAAAGTCAGATGTAGGCATGGTGAAGTCACCAAGGACCTTTCTAGGCTCTTCTTGTGGTTTGTCTATATCCTCTATTTCTTGTTTAAAACTTTCTGAAAGGTCTCTTCCGGAGTGTTGTGCTTTAGCTTGTTATAAACGCCTCCTCAGAGTCTTCTCAGGTTCAGGATCAAGAATCAAGAGGGGTTCTTTATCCCTGTTCCTGGTCATAAAAAGAAATCACAAGGAAGCTTTTTGTGCCACTTGGATCAAAGAGCTTCCAGTGAGATGTGAAGAAGAAATAAAGGAAGATAAAGAATTATAGGCAAAGAGTTGAAAAAAGTAGAGGTGAATGAATAGAGATGAGAAGAGAAAAAGTATAAATAGAAAAAGTAAATAAGAATTAAAATATATTTTTTTATTTAATTAATTAATTAATTAATTAATTAATTTTTGAAAATATGGTTAGTAATTTAAAAATATTTTAAAATTGGTTAGTGAATTTTCAAAAATAGAAGAGAGAGAAGAGAGAGAAATTTTCAAAAATTTAAGAGAGAAGAGAGTTAGTTAGGTAGTTTTGAAAAAGAAGAGAGAGAAGAAGAGAAGTAATTTTCGAAAATTAAGGAGAGAGAGTTAGTTAGGTGATTTTAAAAAAGATGAGAGAGAAGATATGATATTATTTCGAAAATTAAAGAAGAGAGGAGTTAGTTAGGAAGTTTTGAAAAATAGGAGAGAGAAGATAAGTTATTAATTAAGAAAAAAATTTTAATTTAAAAATAAAATGAAAGATAAGATAAGAAAAGATTTGAAATTAAAATTTAAAATTTAGAAAAAGATAAGATAAGATTTTAAAAAGTGAAAAATATAAGATTTTCGAAAAATATATGATTTTTATTTTTGAAAAATTTGATTTTTGAAAACTTGACAACTAAGATAAGATAAGATAAAATTTTAAAATCAAAATCTGAATTTTTTTTGAAAAATTTCGAAAATTAAGGTGAAAATTAGTTAGAAAAGATATTTTTTATTTTTTTGAATTTTATGATGAAAGAGAAAAACACAAAAAAGACACAAGACTTAAAATTTTTAGATCAAGCACCATTGTTTTTCGAAAATTTTGGAGGAAAATACAAAGGGACACCAAACTTAAAAATTTTAAGATCAAAACACATACAAGACTCAAGAACACTTTGAAGACTCACAAGAACACAAAGAACAAAATTTAAAGACTCAAAGAACACAAGAACACAAACAAGAACTCCAAATTTAAAATTTTTAGAATACCAAAACACAAATTTCGAAAATTAAAAGAACACAAACAAGAAAACACCAAACTTAAAGACTTGACACAAGATTAAACCAAAGAAAATATTTTTGAAAATTTTAGAAAGAAAGACTCATAAAAATTGAAAAACACAACAAGAACAAAAACAAAAGACTCAAAACAAGAATAAAGATCAAACAAAGAAAAGAAAAATATTTTTGAAAAAGTTTTTGAAATTTTTGAAAATTATGAAGAAGAAAACAAAAATTAAAGACTCAATTAAAATAATGTAAAATAAACTTACCTGATCTAAGGAGTAAAACAATCCGGCAGTTTGTCCAAACTCAACAATTCCCGGCAACGACGCCAAAAACTTGGTGCGCGTGTATGCAAAACCCACACTATTTCGTACAGCAGCAGTACCAGCAAGTGCACTGGGTCGTCCAAGTAATACCTGAGCGAGTCAGGGTCAATCCCACGAGGATTGTGGCTTGAAGCAAGCTATGGTTGTCTTGCAGGTCTTAGTCAGGAAGAATCATAAGAAGTTAACTATTAGGAATTATATGCCAGGAATAGAGTTGAGAGTCGGAGTTGCCTTGTCTTTCTGAATTAACTCTGGTACTATTATCAAATAAAAATAAAAAATAAATAAATAAGTAAAAGAAAAAATACCTTGGATGTAGTAGATAAAAGTAAATAAGAGGAGATAGAAAAAGAAATCACAAGGAAGCTTTTTGTGCCACTTGGATCAAAGAGCTTCCAGTGAGATGTGAAGAAGAAATAAAGGAAGATAAAGAATTATAGGCAAAGAGTTGAAAAAAGTAGAGGTGAATGAATAGAGATGAGAAGAGAAAAAGTATAAATAGAAAAAGTAAATAAGAATTAAAATATATTTTTTTATTTAATTAATTAATTAATTAATTAATTAATTTTTGAAAATATGGTTAGTAATTTAAAAATATTTTAAAATTGGTTAGTGAATTTTCAAAAATAGAAGAGAGAGAAGAGAGAGAAATTTTCAAAAATTTAAGAGAGAAGAGAGTTAGTTAGGTAGTTTTGAAAAAGAAGAGAGAGAAGAAGAGAAGTAATTTTCGAAAATTAAGGAGAGAGAGTTAGTTAGGTGATTTTAAAAAAGATGAGAGAGAAGATATGATATTATTTCGAAAATTAAAGAAGAGAGGAGTTAGTTAGGAAGTTTTGAAAAATAGGAGAGAGAAGATAAGTTATTAATTAAGAAAAAAATTTTAATTTAAAAATAAAATGAAAGATAAGATAAGAAAAGATTTGAAATTAAAATTTAAAATTTAGAAAAAGATAAGATAAGATTTTAAAAAGTGAAAAATATAAGATTTTCGAAAAATATATGATTTTTATTTTTGAAAAATTTGATTTTTGAAAACTTGACAACTAAGATAAGATAAGATAAAATTTTAAAATCAAAATCTGAATTTTTTTTGAAAAATTTCGAAAATTAAGGTGAAAATTAGTTAGAAAAGATATTTTTTATTTTTTTGAATTTTATGATGAAAGAGAAAAACACAAAAAAGACACAAGACTTAAAATTTTTAGATCAAGCACCATTGTTTTTCGAAAATTTTGGAGGAAAATACAAAGGGACACCAAACTTAAAAATTTTAAGATCAAAACACATACAAGACTCAAGAACACTTTGAAGACTCACAAGAACACAAAGAACAAAATTTAAAGACTCAAAGAACACAAGAACACAAACAAGAACTCCAAATTTAAAATTTTTAGAATACCAAAACACAAATTTCGAAAATTAAAAGAACACAAACAAGAAAACACCAAACTTAAAGACTTGACACAAGATTAAACCAAAGAAAATATTTTTGAAAATTTTAGAAAGAAAGACTCATAAAAATTGAAAAACACAACAAGAACAAAAACAAAAGACTCAAAACAAGAATAAAGATCAAACAAAGAAAAGAAAAATATTTTTGAAAAAGTTTTTGAAATTTTTGAAAATTATGAAGAAGAAAACAAAAATTAAAGACTCAATTAAAATAATGTAAAATAAACTTACCTGATCTAAGGAGTAAAACAATCCGGCAGTTTGTCCAAACTCAACAATTCCCGGCAACGACGCCAAAAACTTGGTGCGCGTGTATGCAAAACCCACACTATTTCGTACAGCAGCAGTACCAGCAAGTGCACTGGGTCGTCCAAGTAATACCTGAGCGAGTCAGGGTCAATCCCACGAGGATTGTGGCTTGAAGCAAGCTATGGTTGTCTTGCAGGTCTTAGTCAGGAAGAATCATAAGAAGTTAACTATTAGGAATTATATGCCAGGAATAGAGTTGAGAGTCGGAGTTGCCTTGTCTTTCTGAATTAACTCTGGTACTATTATCTTCTTTGCTTGTGAATGATCTTCTTCTACGATAGGCTGTAAGTGATCAAAGCTATTGCCCGTGGTCATTGATCTCCACTGCTACAGAATGAACACGGCCGTGGCCATTGGCCGTGATTACTCAATCTGACGAAGGGTGAAGCGCATAGCAGTCCATTCTCTTGGCGATCCTACTCAAAACGCCACAGACAAGGTCGAATCTTCTGGATCAGAGAATGTTGGTTCCTTGGATTCTAGCCTATACCACGGAGACCCTAATCTCCCCATAAATCGGCTAAACTGGTGTCTCGAGAAGTCCCCAACGAAGTGTGGATTAACTGTCTGAAAGATGTATAAATATAGTTGTTGGCTCATGCTTTTCTTCCAGGTTCTCACATGACCCCAGGTAGATGCGGGTGTTTGTCAGGCACGTTCGTCTTAATATGATGAATAGAGCCAATTTGTCAGATTGTCCTGTTCACCATGACGAAGATCGGGATATACATCTTAGAGATAGATCAAACACGGATCGAAGAAGAAATAGTAATACTTTTATTAATTCATAGGACTTAGTAGGGCTCCTCTCCTAAACCTAGGAAGTTTAGAAACTTATACTGAAGTAAAAACAATGGAAAAACAAAAATATGGCAGACCTTCCTCAGTGAGAGGTGTAAAAAGTTCTTAAGTCTCCCCAATAACATAAATAAGATCCCTTAAATACTAAACAGATGACTAGTAAGGGTAAAACAGTCTACTAAGTGCTAAGATCCACTTTTGGGGCCCACTTGGTGAGTGTTTGGACTGAGCTTTGATGAGATCCACGTGTTATGAGGCTCCTTGGACATGGAATGCTAACTAGAGGGTCCTCTCTGGGCCTTTGGACGCTGGGCTCTGCTCTTTGGGTGCTGGACGCCTGGAAGGGTACAGGAAGCTGGCGTTGGACTGAAAGAGCGGAACTTTTGCGTGGTCTAGAAATTTGCGGATAAATCCTCGTTGCAAGTATAGTTTCTAAACCTTCAAAGGTCCTTTCATACAAACGTTTTGGTTGTCACGAGTAACAAACCCCTTTAAAATTGATAACCGAGTATTTAAACCTCGGGTCGTCTTCTCAAGGAATTGTAGGGAGGTGTATTTATTATTGGTTATGAGTTTTCTGGGGAATGTTGAGTTTGGGCAATGGGCACAGGTATATTTAAATGACAAGTAAAATAAATTAACAATAATGAAATCTCTTGGCAAGGTATGAAGAAATGGAAGTCCTATCCTGGTTATCCTTATCAATTGTAATGAGAATTGGATTTTTCTCCCACTTTGTTAACCTCTAACTATGAAGGTAAGTTAAGTGGATGAATTAATTTCGAATCCTCAAGTCCTAGTCTTTCCTTGGGAAAGGCTAGAGTTATAGGATCTCGAATTATTTCTTGAAGAATTCCAATTTTCAGTCAACACCTCGAGTTGGATAACTCAAGAGTCACCAATTAATTAACCAAAGCCAAAAGGGAAAATATCTAAATTAAATTAAAAACATTTATAAATGAAGCAAACCAAAATTAAATCTGAAAATACCTTGAATTGCATTCACAAAAGAACTTAAATCTGACATAGACATTCATAAATTAAATTAGGAAAATAAATAAAAAGAACATTGAACCTAGGATTGAGAGTCACTCCTAAAACTAAGAGAAGTCCTAAATCCTAATCCTAAGAGAGAGGAGAGAACCTCTCTCTCTAAAAACTACATCTACTCCTAAAATTGTGAATGTGAAAAGCCTCCTTATGAATGGATGCATTCCTCCACTTTATAGCCTCTAATCTGTGTTTTCTGGGCCGCAAACTGGGTCAGAAACAGCCCAGAATTCGCTGGTTGCGAATTCAAACACGCTGATTTTTCGTCACTGCGACGCGGCCGCATGGGTCACGCGGTCGCATCACCTAGCATCAGGGAAACTATATCATGTTATATATCAAATCGAAGCCCCGGACGTTAGCTTTCTAACACAATTGGAACCGGATCGTTTGGACCTCTGTAGCTAAAGTTATAGCCGTTTGAGTGCAAAGAGGTCAGGCTGGACAGCTTAGTAATTTCTCCAACTTCTTGTATTCCTTCCACTTTTGCATGCTTCCTTTCCATCCTCTAAGTCATTCTTGCCCTGTAATCTCTGAAATCACTTAACACACATATCAAGGCATCTAATGGTGATAAGAGAGGATTAATATTAGCAATTATAAGTCCAAAGAAGCATGTTTTCAATCAAAGCAAATAATTAGGAAGGTAAATGTAAAACCATGCAAATAGTATGAATAAGTGGGTAAAGAGTTGATAAAAATCACTCAATTGAGCACAAGATAAACCATAAAATAGTGGTTTATCATGGACACCAGTTTTGGGCCTTCTAATCTGAAGCAAAGTATAGACTATTATATATTGCTGGAAATATCTGGAAGTCAGATTTCTATAGTCATTGAGAGCGCTCCATTTGGACTTCTGTAACTCCAGAAAAGCTCTTCCAAATGCAGGTAGGTCAGATCCGGACAGCATCTGCAGTACTTTCTCTGTCTCTGAATCAGACTTCTGCTCCAGCTCCTCAATTTCAACCAGAAAATACCTGAAATTGTCCAAAAACACAAAAACTCATAGTAGAATCCAAAAATGTGAATTTAACACTAAAACCTATAAAAACTCAATAAAAACTAAATTAAAACTACTAAAAACTATATGAAAATGATGTCAAAAAACGTATAAAATATCTGCTCATCAAGGACTCAATTTAAAAGAAAAAAAGTATAGGGACCTAATTGAAAGTTTGGTGAAACTATAGGGACCTGAAGAATAATTAAACCTTTTTTCTTTTTTTTTTTACTTTTTCTTTCAATAGAAATATATAACTTCTAAGTTTGATTGATATTAAAAACTTATAATTTACCAAGTATTTGTCTAAATCTTTATAATATTATCAAATAAACATTATTACAAACTATATTGATAAATTTCTTTTCTTTTAAGTAAGAATTGGGTTAGACATTTTGACAAAAAATAAATTTAAGCAAGTGCTTGGCGGACTTATTCGTCCTGCCTTATCAATATCCGTGAGTTAGGTGAAATTTTTTTGAGGTGGGTTTAATTTTTTAGTTCATCCCATCCTTTTTAGCGGGTTAAACAGGATGACTTAGCAAATTTTGGTCTGTTTGTCATCTCCACCTGAAGATGTTGGTTTGTTAAATTGGTCTTTATTTTAATTGAATTTTTAACACACATAGTTACTAATTAATTTTAACTGCAATAAATATTATTGTTATTTAAACTTTATTTACTTTTTAGGAAAAGAAAAATTTGAAGATTTAATGTAACATTATTAATTAATTAGTTGTTGAATGCTTGAAGATTAGTGGTGAATATTCAGCAGAAAGCTTATATTGTTGAGTAGAAGTGTCATCACAGCACCATCTCTGTGCTCCAATAGGTCTTCAAACTTGTCTCGTGCTGTTGGATTTGTAGTGAATTTACGGTCTGCTGTCACTAGATCTTGGCTGTGGTGTTATTTTAGATCATGGCCGATTGGAGTATCGTCTTCAATCTCTGCTATCTCCTTCCACCATCAATGTTTTCTCCTAACAAGCGAAAAGATCTAATACTTTACAAAACCTTCAAGCCTCAAATAATAATAATAAAAGTAGACATTAACTTAACTATTATCCTCATTCAAATATTGCACGTAAGATAACTTGTTCCGGTCCTGCCCAAGTGCCTATTAAGCATTGGAGGTCCATATCACAGACTATCGACCCGACGGGTCCATGACCCATTCCAGAAAAGGTGACCTACGCATTACCTCATCCCTCAATGAAGACATGGACAGCTGGCAAAAGGTTCCAGAGAGAAAAAGATTGGCCCAAGGCAAAGGACCCACCCGAAGTACAAGGTATAAATGGGGAGAGACCTGCCCCTCTCCAAAGGTACGTCACTCTTATCCTAATTAGCCACCGTATCGTACGATCACTTACTCTAACATCGGAGTGTCCTTGTGGTGAAGAATTAGAATACCACAATTGAACCGGCAAATGCACCGGGTCGTACCAAGTAATACCTCAAGTGAGTGGTCAATCCCACAAGGATTGATGGGCCAAGCAAAAATAGTTAATTGATTCACTTAGTCAGATAAGCAGAAACAATATTTTGGGTTTTAATTTGCATCAAACAGTAATTCAAGAATTAAGAAAGCAATTAGTAAATTTAGTGTGAAAACTATGTGACAGAACAGTTAAGGTTTTAGAGATATTTATTTTTCCAGATTAACAATTCTTACCAACTACTTTAATCATGCAAGATTCAATTCATTTCAAACTGTAATTGACTAAACCTTAATTCCTTAGTAATTTAGTCTCCTCTAACCTAATCAACTGCCAACTTCTTGAACACTTAATTTAGATTAAAGATTTAGGTCCAATTCTAGTTTATTAGCCACAAAAATCCTAATTACCCAAATATAAGATGATTATATGTCACATGTCACATTAAGTCCAGGTAATTAGTGATTTAGGAGGAATTACTTTCAAGCTATTATTCAATTGAGTTAACTTTTTCAAGAATCAACAAGAATTCATGTAGAAAAAGAGTTATCTTCTAATACACTCAAATTCATAAGATGAATAATGAAAGTAATTATTGAAATTGAATCAATACATTAATTAAAATAGAATGGCAATAGTGTTAATCCATAGAATAAATAGAGCTCTTAACCTTAACAAAGGAGGTTTAGTTGCTAATGGAGAAAGTAAACCTTAGCAGAAAAAAGTGTGTAATTATGAAAAGTGCCGAAGAAGAGAAAAAAGGAAAAACTATGCCAAGATCTCTTCTCCTTTTATATCTAATCCTAATTAATGTAAAATATATTCTAAAAACTAAATGATATCTTTTCTAATTGCAAATAAAATAAAGTTTTAATAAAAAATTATAAGGAATCATGTTGTTGGCTTCTCAGGGTACGTGGGGACCACTCTGGATTCTGGAGCTGGCGCCAAACTTGAGCTGGACCAAGTTTGGTGCCGTGGTGGCTGAGACAAAGAGGAGCAAATCTTGATCCTGGTGCCAAACTTGAAGTTCACCAAGTTTGGCACCACGTTCTACGTAACTTCATACACAACACTAAGTTTGGCACCACGTTGTATGTAACTTCGTACGCATTCTAATTCTCTTGGAGTCAAATGCCAGTGATGCGGCATTTAGCACCACCACAACCGCATGCAATTATTCTTCATGTGTTGATCATGGACCCAAACTTGGAATTCCCAAGTTTGGTGCCACCATGCCCGAGCTGAATGGTTGGTTTTGTGTGCTTGTGGTGCCAAACTTGGATAGTTGAAGTTTGGCACCACCTTCAACATGCAAGTGGCTCTATTTCTCCTTTCTGAACTTCGTCAAATTCGCCTGAACGCTACCTGAAATGAATCAAATTACACACAACTCAAAGTAGCATCCATAGTAGCTTAGAATACCTGAATCTTGATTAAATTTAACAAATTTAAGTGCAAATTCACAAAGAAAAGATAGGAAAGATGCTCACGCATCACAACACCAATCTTGAATTATTACTTGTTCTCAAGAAACTGAAAACAATATAAAATTGAGATATGAATTTGCATGAGAGTTGAGTTTTTCAATTAAGTTCCTGTCCATTTTCAGAGTGGGGTTAACAACACTGTGATTCTGAATAGTTTCGGCATCTCACTATCTTTTGAAGCTTAGGAGTGTTAATGTCCCTTAGTACTAGAACCCGGATAATATTATGAATTCTCTTCTCTTTTTTTTTCTTTCTGATTAATCCTTGAACACAGAATTTTCCTTGGTTCTTTTCTTTTGTGCTTTACACCTTGAGCCTAGCCGTGACTCTAAATATTCTGTCTCAAGCTTTACTTGACATAAAAATACTATAAGCACTTAAGTGGAGAACTCTTTGAGTTTTGATTTTTTTTCTTTTAATTTCTCCTAGCCAGTGGTGCTTAGAACCTTTGGCTTACTCTTTATTAGCACTTGGTCTCGACTCTTAGTGCTTTATCTTAAGAATCCCTTGACATAGTCACACCACAAGCATATGGCTAGGAAAATAACTTCTTGAGCTTTTGATTATGATTAACCTTTCTAGCCATTGATACTCAGAGCCTTGGACCATGCTCTTTTTCTTTTCTTTTGTTTTGCTGTTTCTTTGCTTCAAGGATTAATTTTTGGTTTAATTTAGAGAACTCATAATACTTCTCTAAATTTCTGTACCTCAAGAATCAACAACCTTAACTTCAATATCAAATATGCGCTATTTTATTTATGCATTCAGAACCACAGATAACTACCACCATGTCTAAGTAAATAAGACTATTCTCAAACATAAACTCAATTTCTCCTGCAAAACATCATTTCTTTTTCTTTTTCTTTTTAAGCTCAATGAGTGATACATGAGGCATCTTTTTGAAATTAAAAGTAAACAACTAAAACAAAATAAGTCCTACGAATAAAAAATACTAAAAAAATCATGCAAAAGATAGGGCAAAGCAACAGAAAATAGGAATATAACATAATAGAAACTGAAGGGAAATAGGGAGTGAATAAGGATCCAAGCCACCTCAGTCACCACGGTGGGGGTCTTTCTCCTCAGGCTATGGTCTATATGATCCTCTCGGTCGTCCAAACTCATGCCTCAGTAGAAAAAGTTCATGGCGCTGAGTCTCTTACTCTGCCGCTAACTGATGGAGAATGACGCTTTGACTGTCCTGTGCCGCCCTCATCTGATCAAGAGAGGAAGTAAGCTGCTCCCAACGGCTATCCTGTGTCATCCTCATTTACTCAAAAGAGGATGTGAGCTGCTGCCAGTATTCTTGAAGCAAAAAATAGTGTGCCTGAGGCATGGGAGACTGGTCTTGGTGAGTATCCTTCTTGGTTGGCTCTCCTTTGTAGATCCTCTGGTACTCCATCACACATTCCATGGTCTTTTTGGTGATAGGTCTCTCAACTGGAATAGGAAAGTCATTTTTCACCTTCACCATAGCGGCTTTACAGAGGTGGTAGATGAGATATGGAAAACCCAACCTAGCATGTGAAGAAGAATTGGAGGCTATGCTGTTGATCTGCTGAGCAATGATGTCCTCTACCTCCACCTCCTCTCCTTTTATGATGTAGTGAATCATAATGACCCAGTCCACAGTGCATTCGGACTGATTGCTAGTAGACATGATAGACCTCTGGATGAAGTCTAGCCATCACCTAGCCAAAGAAAGAAGGTCACTGCTCTTAAGTTGGTTTGGTTTGCCTTCCGAACCCACTCTCCATTGGGCTCCTGGGATGTAAATCTCAGCAAGAACTTGGTCTAATTGTTGATCTCAGTTCACCCTATTACCTAGCGCTCTGCCATGTAATCAGGGGGTAGCAAATTTTGGTCTTGTCGGATACTCCTTGAACTGAAGCCAAGGATTTTCCCTCTCACAAAGCTCTAGTGGGTCTTCTCATTAACTCCAACGACATCCTTATAGGTAACCCAAAGGTTGCCATAAACTTCCTGAACCATCAACTGTCCAACCTCAGTGTGCGGGTTGCATAGAAATTGCCACTCCCGCCTCTAAATTTGGAACTGAATTTCTGGACATTCATCTGGTTAAAGCACAAATTTCTCTTCCGGAATCACAACCTTCTTAGATGTGACCTCATAAAAGTGCTCCTCATGTAATTTGGAGTAGAACCTCTTCGAATCATAAGAACTGGTGGCTGGTTTCTTGCCTTTTCTTTTCCTTGAGGTCTCAGTGCTCTTCGATGCCATGAAATTAAACAGAGAATAAGCGAAGCGACAACACCAAACTTGAACGTCTGCTTGTCCTCGAGAAAAGTAAAATAGAGCAAGAAGGAAGGAAAAGGACTAGAAGGGATGGAGGCAATGAGGAAGGGTGTTGTAGGGAGAGGTTAATCAAACTAAACAGAGATAAAGAGAAAGGTGTTGTGGGAAAAAAATAAAAAAATAAAAATAAAATAAGAAACCAAAATAAAGGTTGAATAGTGTGAGTGGGAGTATTGTGGGGTACCGTGTTGTCACAGGAAAAATGAGGGAAGGAAAATTTAATTGTGTGGGAGGAAAAAGGTTGAATGTTGTTGTGTGTGGTATGAAGAGGGTGGGAATGGGGCTATATATAGATAGGGAGGGGCAATTTACGAAGGGGAAGAAAAAGGGGGTTGGTGGGTTGGGTTTTGGTCATGGCATAGAGAAGGAAAGGAAATATTTGGGGAAGGGGTTTTGAAAATGGGAGTGTTTGATGAGAAGTGTGAATAATGGATGAGGGATTTGGGAAAGTAGGGAGTGATATGAAGGGAGATGTGGGAAAGGAAAACTGTCAGGAGAGTCAAAAGTGGGAGAAATCACGGGTGATATGCACATAAAAATTGAGATTCGAACCAAATCCCTCTTCAATATGCACTCGGCACCAAACTTAGGGAAGGTGGCGTTTGGTGCCGCATACCCCGCAACTAATTCCTCATAGAAACCACTCATGGCACCAAACGCTAGTGATGCGACGTTTGGTGCCAAAATTATTTTTTTTTTATAATTGGCGTCGTTGGTGGCGCCAAATGTCAGGGGGCTAAGTTTGGCACCACCCTGGTAGGGAAAAACCTTTACAATGAGCTTTATTGGTGGCGCCAAACTTCAGAGATCCAAGTTTGGAGCCACCACTTAGCACCAAAATCTTTCGTGTGCGTAACTCCTGGCGCCAAACGTGGAATTCCCAAGTTTGGCGCCGACCCTCTAGCGAAAAGTGCCTCCAAATGCTTCATATGTGGCACTAAACTTAACCTTCTCAAGTTGGCACCACCCAGCTGATGAACTGAAATATGCGTATCGGTTAGAAATTAACAATGAATCCAATCGTGAGTATAGTCTAACCAACACGCAAATGTCGCATCAAACAATTCTAAAATATATGACCGAGAGTATTGATCTCGGGTCATTCTCCCTAGGAATTGCTTTAGAATGCACATCATTGATTAGGAAATCTTTTGTGGTTTTGAGAGTTGGTGCAAGAATTCAAGCTAACAAAAGCAAACAGCAATTAATTGAGATAAAGGCCTTGGCTAAGGGTAAGTATTAGAAGTTCCATCATTATAGTTTTCTTCAATTATGATAAGAATTGATTGTTGCTTCACTTAGTTAACCCCCTAAAAATGGAGGAAAGTCAAATGAGAGTAACTAACTTGAGTCACAAGTCCTAGTCTCACCCTAGGGAAGTCTAGTTTTAGTGCACTCTAAGTCAATTAGCAATCCTCAATTCATAATCTACAATTGATATCCACTATTCAAGTGTCTCCAATAACTCAAACCCTAAGCCAAGTAAGGGAAATCTACTCCATAGCTAGGGTTGTCATACAAACAATTGGTAGGCAATCATAGAAGACATGATGTAATTGAGAGAAGAAGATTGAATTAAAGCTATCTAATCCAAACAATCATCAACAATCAAGCAATTGAATGAAATTCCACAATTCATTAATCCAAATTCAAGGTAACAAAGTTAAACAAATCTAGATCTAAGAGATTGAATCAAAAGAGTATTAATTAAGAGTAGAAGAAAAGTGGATCTACAACTTGTATCAAAGCAAAAGTGAATTAGCAATGGATCTCACCAAGGAATCAAAGGAGAATTGCAATGGAGGAAGTGAAATCCTAGAGAGAAGTTGGAGTTTCTCTCTCTAAAAACAAAATGTAACTAACTCTCTAAAATATCTAGAATTATGACTAATTGTCCTAACACTCTTAATCCTTGGTCTTCTTAAGCTTTTCCCTCCAAAATTCTGCTCTAAAACTAGGCCTGGGATCCCCTCAAATTGCTGGTCACGTTTTCCTTTTAAAAAATCATGTGCGCACATCGACGCGTACGCACACTGTACGCGCACGCGCACCTGGGGTTCCTCTGCGATCTGCACGTAGGCGCATAGTGCACGCGCGCGTCCAATGATTTGTGGCCCAGCCATATAAGCGCACAGGCTTCTCGTCTCAGCTCCACCCAGCCGGCTCTAGGGATACACATCCGCGCGTATGCGCACGGTGCGTGTGCGTGCGCATGCTCAAGTTTCAAAACTTGCTTTATTCCATGCTCCTTCCATTCATGCATGCTTCCTTCACTCCTCTTAGCCATTTTTCCCTGTAACTTCTAAAACCACTTAACAAACGGATCAAGGCATCGAATGGTAATAGAGGAGGATTACAATATATCAATTTTGATGCAAAAGAAGCATATTTTCATCCATGAGGCAAAGTTGGGAAAGGAACACAAAATCATGCAGTTTTATATGAATAAGTGTGGAAGATCATTGATAAAACCATTAAATTCTAACATGATAAATCCTAAAAATGGGGTTTATCACCAGCCCGAACTAAACTCCTCTAGGGTGTTTAAAACTCCTTCTGATTGCACCTGTTCTTGTTTTAAACACTCTGCATGACCAAAATACACATAAAACAAAGGGAAAACAACAGAAAATCAAAACAAACTAAATAAATCCAAAGTAGAATAGAAAATCTAAGGATACGAAATATTAGGTTGCCTCTCAAGAAGCGCTTCTTTAACGTCACTAGCTTGACGGTCAGCTCTGCTAAGTCAGCAGATGAGCAGACCTCTGGCGATCAACCTCGCCTCCAAGATAGTGCTTCAGCCATGGCCATTGACAGTGAATCTTCTATCAGAGTTTTCTTCCTGAAGTTCCACATGACCATACGGTGACACTCTGGTTATAATAAAAGGTCTTGACCACTGGGATTTTAGTTTCCCGGGAAAGAGCTTAAGCCTTGAATTAAATAGTATGACTTTCTGGTCTGGCTCAAAAGCTCTGGTGGTTATCTTCTTGTCGTGCCACACCTTGGTCTTTTCTTTGTAGATCTTGGCATTCTCATAAGCCGAGTTCCTAAACTCATCAAGCTCATTCAGTTGAAGGAGCCTCTTTTCTCCTGCAGCCTTGGCATCAAAATTCAGGAACTTTGTTGCCCAATATGCTCTGTGATCCCAATTCTTGTTTATTAGCCACAAAAATTCTAATTACCCAAATATAAGATGATTATATGTCACATATCATGTTAAGTCCAGGTAATTAGTGATTTAGGAGGAATTACTTTCAAGCTATTATTCAAGTGAGTTAACTTTTCCAAGAATCAACAAGAATTCATGTAGAAAAAGAGTTATCTTCCAATACAATTAAATTCATAAGATGAAGAACGAAAGTAATCCTTGAAATTGAATCAATACATTAATTAAAATAGAATGGCAATATTGTTAATCCATAGAATAAATAGAGCTCCTAACCTTAATAAAGGAGGTTTAGTTGCTCATGGAGAAAGTAAACCCTAGCAGAGAAAAGTGTGTAATTCTGAAAAGTGTCGAAGAAGAGAAAAAAGGAAAAACTAGGCCAAGATCTCTTCTCCTTTTATATCTAATCCAAGTTAATGTAAAATATATTTTAAAAAATAAATGATATATTTTCTAATTGCAAATAAAATAAAGTTTTAATAAAAAAATCCTAAGGAATCACTTTGCTAGCTTCTCAGGGCACGTGGGGACCACTCTGGATTCTGGAGCTGGCACCAAACTTGAGCTGGATCAAGTTTGGCACCATGGTGGCCGAGACAAATGGGAGCAAAGCTTGATCCTGGTGCCAAACTTGAAGTTCACCAAGTTTGGGGCCACATTGTACGTAACTTTGCACGCATTCCAATCCTCTCGGCGCCAAATGGTAGTGATGTGGCGTTTGGTGCCACCACAGCCACATGCAATTATTCTTCATGTGTTGATCATGGTGCCAAACTTGGAATTCCCAAGTTTGGTGCCACCATGCCTGAGCTGAATGGTTGGTTTTGTGTGCTTGTGGCACCAAACTTGGATAGTTGAAGTTTGGCGCCACCTTCAGCGTGCAAGTGGCTCTATTTCTCCTTTCTGAACTTTGTCTAATATGCCCGAATGCTACCTGAAATTAATCGAATTTCACACAAATCAAAGTAGCATCCATAATGGCTTAGAATACCTAAATCTTGATTAAACTTAACAAATTCAAGTGCAAATTTACAAAGAAAAGTTAGGGAGGATGTTCATGCATCACCATGTTGGTGGCCCCACCAACCGACCCACCAACGATGGGGACAACACCTCCTCTCGTGGAGCTCTCACCCAGGTCTAGATTCATCTCTTTCCAACCCATTACTCACAACTCATCCTCCATCTGATTCACTTTCCCAATGAGCAACCAAACATTGGTGCCGTCTGTGGGAACCTGACGTGAGCATGGAGCTTTTCCCTCGAGCAGAGGAGGTACGAAAGGAGGGAGGAGGCCGCCTACAGAGCAGTGTGAGTTCAGGAACCTCTTAGGAACGTTTGAGACCCCTGCCTCGACAAGGCAGCTCCCACTCCCGATCTCCTAAGAGACGCCCGTTTGGTGGCACAGTTAGTGACAACTCAAAAATTAAGCAAGAGCTTAGACACTGAGTGCAGAACTTGGAGAGGGAGCTGGCAGCAAGGGACCGTTATCGTCCCGAGCACAGTAGACACTCTCGTCCGAGTCTGTCACAAACCCGATCTCCAACTAAGAGGTCGGAAGACCACAGAAGGAGTCCCAAGAAGGATGACGAGCATGTCTGAGCTGACTCTCAGTCCCACACCTACACCCACTACAAGTCGAAAGGATGGGGGGAGACAAAGAGAGACAAGGGAAAGAAACAGCGAGATCCCGTTATAATGGGAGCTACCCCATTTCACCCGTCCATCCTCAAGATTCGGCTACCGAAGAATTTTGACAAGCCAACGGACATGAGGTACGGTGGGACCAAAGACCCCCAGGAACACTTGATAGCCTTTGAGGCCAGAATGAACTTGGAGGGCGTGGGTGATGCCGTGCATTTCCCGTAACCTTAGCGGACCTGGCTATCTATTGGTTAGACATGCTTCCGCAAGAGTTCATTACAACCTTCACGGACATTGCGCAGAGGTTCCTAGCACAATTCACCACCCGAATCGCCAAGGCCAAGTAGCCGATTAACTTGCTCGGAGTGACCCAACGTGTAGGCGGGCCGACAAGGAAGTTCCTTGACCAGTTCAACGATGAATGTGTAGAGATTGATGGCCTTACGGACTCGGTCGCGAGTCTGTGCTTAACAAATGTTAGCTCATTGAGGATTTCAGAAAGCACCTCACTACCAAGCCCATCTAGACTATGCAAGAGATCCAAAATGTGGCGAGGGAGTACATTAACGATGAATAAGTCAGCCAGGTAGTGGCCGGCAATAAGCGATAGCTACCCAACCCGCCAACCTGTCATACCGGGCATGCGGAAAAGCCAAGAGTGGCGCCAAAGGAGGGAACGCCCGGGAAACCATTCAAACCATTTCCTTGGGTGGGTAAGTTCACTAATTATGCCCCTCTTACGGCACTTATTGTGGAAGTCTATCAACAAATTGCGGATAAAGGCATACTGTCCAAGCCTCAGCAACTCAAGGATAAAACGGGGGGAAATAAAAGCTTATACTACAATTACCACAAGGGTTTTGGCCACAAAACCCAAGACTTTTTTGACTTGAAGGACGCTCTCGAGAAAGCCATTCGGGAAGGAAAGTTAATAGAGTTCTCGCAATTCATTCAAGAACCAAGGATGAGAGAAAGAGAACGATTCGAGAGGATCGAAGCCGAGTTGTGAAGCCAAGGCAAGGGCTCCCCCAAGAACGTAAACAACACCCCAACAGTAGTTATAAATGTGGTGGTTGGGAAGGATGTGCCACCGAAGTCAAAGTCAGCAGCAAGAAAGGATGCAAAGGTTCTCGCCGTATCATCAGGAAGTTTCAAAGTTAAATTTGGGGAGCTCCCCAAGATCCTTTGGCCCGGAAGACCATTGGTGCCATGACCTCCTCGGGGACCCGCCAATTGTGATTAAGGCGAGAATTTGGACAGGCCTGGTAAAGCGAATCTTCATGGACACAGGAGCTGACTCAAATATCATGTTTCGGAATGTGTTCGACGCCCTGGGGCTCAAAGAGAGTGATCTCAAAAGCCATCAGCACGGGGTCGTGGGCTTGGGAGATAACTACATTAGGCCCGATGGGTTAGTTACACTCCCGATCTGTGTTGGATCCAGGAAAAGCAGAAAGTCGGTGATGGCAGAGTTTGTGGTTCTGAGGAATTCCACGGTGTACAACGTCACCTTAGGAAGAAGAAATATCAACGAGTTGTCGGCCATCATCTGCACGAAGCTCCTTACAATGATGTTTGTGTAGACAGTGGAACTGTAGGACTGGTCTGAGGAGACTTGAAAATGGTGGTCACTTGCGACAACGCCAGCCTATCATTAAGAAAAAAGTCAAAAGAAATAGTTGGGGTGTTCCTAGCAGACTTGTATGCGAGAGTCGATGACAAGACGAGGTCGGAGCCTCAAGGGGACCTGGAGAAGTTTTCGGTAGGGGACACAGAAGACAAGTTCATATTTGTAAACCGAAACCTCCCCCATGAGTTAAAGAAACCCCTCATCGATTCCATCAGAGCAAACGGAGGCCTGTTTGCTTGGACTCCAGCTAACATGCCAGGGGTAGACCCCGACTTTATGTCACACCGTTTGGCCGTTAAACCTAAAGCCAAACCAGTCACACAGCGTAAGAGGAAGATTTTGCCAAAAAGGGCTGACGAGGTAGCCAGGCAGACGGCCAGCTTCTTGAAAGCCAGTTTCATAAGAGAGCTGGACTACTCAACGTGGCTCTCAAACTTGGTCCTCGTTATGAAAGCCCATGGGAAGTGGAGGATGTGCGTTGACTATTCAGACCTCAATAAAGCGTGTCCAAAAGATTCATTTCCTCTTTCCAACATCGATGCCCTTGTAGACGCGACATCGGGCTACCAATTTCTGAGCTTCATGGACGCATACTCGGGGTATAACAAAATCACGATGCACCGTCTTGACGAGGAAAAAATGGTGTTCATAGCACTAACAGGGACCTATTGCTACAAGGTCATGCCATTTGGGCTAAAGAATGCAGGGGCCACCTATCAAAGGTTGATGAGTAAAATCTTCAAGGATCATATCGGCAAGATAGTAGAGGTGTACATCGATGGAGAAAAATTAGTTTTGTACTCGTACTCGGGATATAACAAATTCTCGATGCACCGTCTTGACGAGGAAAAAACGGTGTTCATAGCACTAACAGGGACCTATTGCTACAAGGTCATGCCATTTGGGCTAAAGAATGCAGGGGCCACCTATCAAAGGTTGATGAGTAAAATCTTCAAGGATCATATCGGCAAGATAGTAGAGGTGTACATCGATGGAGAAAAATTAGTTTTGTACTAAAATTTTGATCTATATGTTAAATCAAGAAATGGTTTGGTCTTAAAACTATTGAAAGAAGTTGATAAATGTGGTTTCAATGGAACCCTTGAAGAGTGGTAAAGTCTGAATTTTAGGGGAGTGGTCCACAGAATTTAGACTCCGCACAACTTAACCAGCAAGTGCACCGAGTCGTTCAAGTAATACCTCAGGTGAGTGAGGGTCGATCCCACGAGAATTGCTGGATTGAGCAAGCAGTGGTTATCCTGCAGATCTTAGTCAGGCGAATAGAAAGTTGATTGGTTGTTGTTGAATGCACATAAAATAAATAAGAAAGCTATAACAAAATAGCAGAGAAATAATAGTGAGAAATCAGTTAAGGCTTCGGAGATGCCTTAACTTTCTGGATTAACTTTTCTTACTGTCTATTCCAATCATGAGTGATTCATTTCATGGCAAACTGTAAGTGATTAACGCCACACCAATGGTTATTAATCTCCTCTGATTCATGACAAATGCCACGCCAATGGTCATTTAATCTGAACGAGAGTGAAGCTCTAGCAATTCAATCTCTGGTGATCCTACTCAAAATGCCACAGATAAGATCAGATCTTCCAGATCGGAGAATGAAGCTTTATGATTCTAGTTTATACCACAAAGGCCCTAATCGCCCCAGATCCCGGCTGAACAGATGTTCCCAAGTCCCCAACGGGATTGTGGATTAGCCGTCTAAGATATGTAATCTCAAGCTTGTAGTTCAATGCTATCCCTCCCGAGACTCGCAAGAACTCATGGAGAAAAAGGGGTTATACTCTTGTTCCACCCCAGATTCATAAAGACGAAGAATGAGAATGCATCTTAGAATGGAATTAGACATATATTGAAATAGAAACAACAAGATTATTAATCCATGAGAATCAGTAGAGCTCCTAACCTTAACCTAAGAGGCTTAGTTTCTCATGATTTACAAAAAAGAAAATATGAAACGTGTAAAAGTTCAAGAGTTCCTAACAAGGGTGAACTCCTGTCTATATATACTAATCTAATGACTAAGGATTACAAAAATAAGATAAACTGGACTCCTGGTGCGAAAATCCACTTCTTGGGCCCACTTGGTGAGTGTTTGGGCTAAGCTTTGGGTGAATTCACGTGTTGGGACTCCTCTTGGGGCATTGAATGCCGGATTTGGTTCATCTTGGTCGCTTAATGCCGGGATTGCTCCTTTTGGGGCGTTGAACGCCGGGTAGGGGATGATTTGGGCATTCAATGCCCATTTTGGGCCATTAATTCCAAAGTAAAGTGTGAACTATTATATATTGCTGGTAAGCCCTGGAAGTTAGCTTTCCAACGCTGTTGAGAGCGCGTCATTTGGACTTCTGTAGCTTAAGATATGCTTATTGGAATGCACAGAGGTCAGGATCTCATAGCATCTGCTAGCCTTTCTTTGCCTCTGAATTTGACTTTGTCAAAACTTGCAGTTTTCGCCCAGAAATTACTTGAAATCACAAGAAAAATACCAAAACTCATAGTAGCATCCAAAAAGTGAATTTTTCACTAAAACATATTGAAACTTGATAAAATATGACTAAAAACTCTAATAAAATAATATCAAAAAGCGTATAAAATATCCGCTCATCAGAACACCAAACTTAAACTGTTGCTTGTCCCCAAGCAACCAAAGAAAAAAAATGGGATGGGTGGAAGAGAAAAATACAATAAGTCTCAAAGTTATCAATGAAGCTTGGTTCCAATTATTTGAATAGGGCTATTAGCCTTTTACTTCTGAACAGTTTTGGCATCTCACTCTCCTTTGAAGCTCAGAAGTATTGGCATCCCTTGGAACTAGATTTCGGATGATATTATTGATTCTTCTAGTTTAGCTTTTCTTGATTCTTGAACACAACTTCTTTTTGAGCCTATCCGTGACTCTAAGCGTTTTGTTTTTCCGTATTACCACCGGATACATAAACGCCACAGGCACTTAACTGGGTGAACCCATTAGGATTGTAATTCAGCTTTGCTTAAATTCCCAGACATTGATGTCCAGAGTTCTTAAGCGTACTCTTTTTGCTTTGGATCACGACTTTAAGTGCTCAGTCTCAAGCTTTTTATTTGACACCTTCACACCACAAGCATATAGTTAGGGGAAGCAACTCATTTGAACTTTTTAGGTCAGAATTTGTTTCTTTTGACCCTTCTAACTATTGATACTCAAAGCCTTGGATCCTTGCTCTTTTGCCTTTTTCTTTGAGCTTTTTCTCTTTTTCTCTTTTTATTTTTATTTTTTTTGGCTTTTTCTTTTGGCTACTTTTTCTTGCTTCAAGAATCAATATTTTATTGATTTTTCAGAGAATCAATAATACTTCTCTAAATTCACTGTTCTTCAAGAGCCAATATGCTCAACTTCAATATCAAATATGCACATTTAATTCATATATTCAGAAAATAAATGTAAGGCCACCACATTAAAATAATTAGAATAACTCATGATATAACTTGAGACCTTCTGCATCTTACTACTTCTTTTTGAAAAAAAAAATTCCTTTAAACTTGATGAGGGATACATAGGATATCTTATACCCATAGAAATTTTGAAAATAAACTACTAAAGCAAATAATTCCTAAGAGTGATCATGCAAAAGCTAGAATATAAAACAGGAAATAAAATAAAAGAAGGAATAATGAAACTTAACCACCTCAGTTATGGCGGCTGCTGGTCTTCCATGAAGATGATTCACCTTCCTTTAGTGCCTTCGATGATAATATAATCCCAGAGCTTACTCTGCAACACTAAACTTAAAAAGTTTGCTTGTCCCCAAGAAAAGAGGGCTTGGTCCCCTGTTGGCGTTGAACACCAGGACTGCCTCCCTTATGGGCGTTGAACGCCCATGCTCCCTTCCTCCTTTTGGCATTGAACGCTAGTAAGGGGCACTCTCCAGGGTGTTCTGTTTCTCTCCTATGCATTTCTGTTTCTGTTCTAATGGCTACACATGATAACAAATGTTAGAAAACCTGGGAAAACCTTGAAAATAAAAAATTAAACTGACATAAAACTGAAATAAACTAAAAGATACTTATGGTTGGGTTGCCTCCCAACAAGTGCTTCTTTAATGTCATTAACTTGACGTTACTGCTTTCATGTTAGTAGCAGTGTAGAGCTATCTTGCTCAATGTCATCCCCCAGGTAATGCTTGACTCTATGTCCATTGACGGTGAATCGTTCGTCGGAGTGTCTATTTTGGAGCTCAATACGACCATAAGGTGACACGTTAGTGATCATATAAGGTTCCGTCCATCACGACTTGAGCTTCTTAAGGAAGAGCTTGAGTTTGGAATTGAAGAGCAAGACCTTCTGCCCAGGCTCGGGAAGATATCTTTCTATCATGCCATTTCTTGGCCCTCTCCTTGTAAATTTTAGCATTCTCAAATGCAGCATGTCGGAATTCTTCTAACTTATTCAACTGGAGCAACCTCTTTTCTCCTGCTGCCTTGGCATCTAAGTTGAGGAATCTGGTCGCCCAGTAGGCCCTGTTGATGAGTGGATAATTTATACCCTTTTTGGCATTGGTTTTACATAGTTTTTAGTATGTTTTAATTACTTTTTATTATATTTTTATTAGTTTTTATTCAAAAATCACTCTTTTGGACTTTACTATGAGTTTGTGTGTTTTTCTGTGATTTCAGATATTTTCTGGCTGAAATTGAGGGACCTGAGCAAAAATCTGATTTAGAGGCTGAAAAAGGACTGCAGATGCTGTTGGATTCTGACCCTGCTGCATTCGAAATGGATTTTCTGGAGCTACAGAAGCCCAATTGGCGCGCTCTCAATTACGTTGGAAAGTAGAAATCCTGGGATTTTCAGCAATATATAATAGTCTATACTTTGCCCTTGATTTGATGGCCCAAACTGGCGTTCAGAGTCAGCCTAAAACATCTTGGCGTAAAACGCCCAAACTGGCACCAAAATTGGAGTTAAACACCCAAACTGGCACCAAAGCTGGCGTTTAACTCCAGGAACAGCCTATGCACGAAAAAGCTTCAATGCTCAGCCCAAGCACACACCAAGTGGGCCCCAGAAGTAGATTTCTGCACTATCTACACTTAGTTATTCATTTTCTGTAACCCTAGGTTACTAGTTTAGTATAAAAACTACTTTTAGAGATTTATTTTGTGTGTTTTTTTTATCATCTTTGAATGCTATCATAGACCATTGTTCACGTTTTGGAGGCTGGCCATTCGGCCATGCCTAGACCTCTTTCACTTATGTATTTTCTACGGTAGAGTTTCTACACCCCATAGATTAAGGTGTGGAGCTCTGTTGTTCTTGATGAATTAATGTAATTACTAATGTTTTCTATTCAATCACGCTTGATTCTATTTCTAAGATACTCACTCGTTCTTCAATCTGGAGAATGATATGATCCGTGACACTCATCATTATTTTCAACTCTATAAACGCGTGCCTGACAACCACTTCCGTTCTATTTGAGCTCAACGTAGTCATTGGGCGACAGCTTGAGTGCGTATCTCTTAGGTATCTAATACACGGACCGAGTCTGTGAGATTAGTATCTTCGTGGTATAGGCTAGAACCAATTGGCAGAATTCCTGGGATCCGAAAAGTCTAAACCTTGTCTGTGGTATTCTGAGTAGGATCTGGGAAGGGATGACTGTGACGAGCTTCAAACCTGCGAATGTTAGGTGCAGTGATAGTGCGCAAAAGGATCAATGGATCCTATTCCGATGCTAGCGGAAACCGACAGATGATTAGCCATGCGGTAGCTGTGCCTGGTATTTTTCATCCGAGATGAGAAATCTGACAGTTGATTAGCCATGCAGAAACCGTAGAGGACCATTTTCACTGAGAGGATCCTACAACTTGCATGGAAGGGAGCACTCATGATTGGAAGAAGACAATAGGAAAGTAGAAGTTCAGAAGTAACAAAGCATCTCCGTGCACTTATCTGAAATTCCCACCAATGAATTACATAAGTAACTTTATTTTATTTTATGTTTTATTTATCTTTTAATTATCACAACCTCATAACCATTTGAATCCGCCTGACTGAGATTTACAAGATGACCATAGCTTGCTTCAAGCCGACAATTTCCGTGGGATCGACCCTTACTCACGTAAGGTATTACTTGGACGACCCAGTGCACTTGCTGGTTAGTTGTGCGGAGTTGTAAAAAGTGTGAATCACAATTTCCCACACCAAATTTTTGGCACCGTTGCCGGGGATTGTTCGAGTTTGGACAACTGACGGTTTGTCTTGTTGCTTAGATTAGGTAATTTTATTTTATGTTGTGGGTGAGGCACATTACAACACTTGTATGCTTTTAGCCGGAATCTTATTAAAAATGGGCGCATATGGATTGGTTCGAATTAATATGGAATTATTACCTCACGCTCATTCCATATTTTCCCCTTGGTTAATGTTATTAGGTTCAATTCAAATAATCTATGCAGCTTCAACATCTCTTGGTCAACGTAATTTAAAGAAAAGAATAGCTTATTCCTCGGTATCTCATATGGGTTTCATAATTATTGGAATTGGTTCTATAAGTGATACGGGGCTCAACGGGGCCATTTTACAAATTATCTCTCATGGATTTATTGGTGCTGCGCTTTTTTTCTTGGCGGGAACCGGTTATGATAGACTACGTCTTCTTTATCTTGACTAAATGGGTGGAATGGCTATCCCAATGCCAAAAATATTCACAATTTTCAGTATCTTATCAATGGCTTCTCTTGCATTGCCAGGCATGAGCGGTTTTGTTGCAGAATTGATGATTTTTTTTGGAATACTAACCAGTCAAAAATATCTTTTAATGACAAAAATACTAATAATTTTTTTAAACACAATTGGAATTATATTAACTCCTATTTATTCATTATCCATGTTACGGCAAAGGGCTAAAATTCCAGAAATTAGAAATGCCAAAATATGAATAAGACTGGATATTATTAGAAATGCCCAAAAAATATCATAGTCATAAAGAAAAAACATAAATGTACTCCTATGAATGTGGAAAATCTAACAGAAACAAATTAGTAGTTGTTATTAGTCGATTGTAATATATGTTATTAGTCGATTGGAATATCGAATTTCTAGAATTTGATTATTTAATCTATTTAGAATTCTATCTAATTTTGAAATTTTTCATTATTCTATCTAATATTAACATAACCTATTCTATTCTATGAGAAATTCTCTTATATTTCAAAATCCAAGGTATAATATTATTATGTATAGTATTCTAAATCTAGAATACTAATAAATGCGATATATTAGATACTCAATTTGTGAGTATATTTAACAAGAAATAGAAATATATATATTATTATCTTAGGGTAGGGCTATACGGACTCGAACCGTAGACCTTCTCGGTAAAACAAATCAAACTGCTTATTAGAAAAATGATTTGAATTGTTTAAAAAACTCAACATGCATCTTTTTTGCATTGGGCTTTTTCATTAACTGATATTTCGATCAGTTAGTCTACCATCTTTTTTCTTGACAGAAAGAATAAGAAGATGATTCCCTGTGCTCTGATTTTTGATTTTTATTACAATCAAAGAGCACTACCAAAGTGTTTGCGTTTGTTTTGGGTACAAAATGTCATGGGTTCAAATCCTGTCATCCCTATCTCGAACTAATACTTATCGTAGGAGAAGTAATAAGGGATCAATTGAGACCGATTCAAATTGGAGATACATATATATCACTATTTATATATAGTATATGGTATATGCAAGCAAGATGTATTGGGGTCACTTAAAATTTAATAATATTTTATTAATATAATATTATTATGTTATTAAAAAAAATAAATAATAAGCGCTCTTAGTTCAGTTCGGTAGAAGGTGAGTCTCCAAAACCCGATGTCGTAGGTTCAAATCCTACAGAGCGTGATTCCATTCTTGTTATATTGAGAATGACAATGAAATAATTTAACAGTAGTTTAAAGGCTGAATTTGACCTCCTGGGAATTGTGGTTAAAACAAAGAAAAGAAATAGGAGGTCAATAAACATCACTAAACAAACGAGATGTTAATTAATCAAAGGTCCAATTGATCACCACGTCGGTATTGTAAATATGCAGTTAGGAATAATCCAGCCAAAGTAATAGGGATTAGTCCTAACACAATTCCAAATAGAAAAACTTCAATCATTCTTTTTTGTTTGAAAGGGAAGGAAAAGGGGAGGTAATATATATCCTTTATACTTAAACTAAATATTAATTAATCTGTATTGACCACGAATCTCAATGATCAAGCAAGAATTGGAAATTAACATGATAAAGAACTCAAGAATATCTAGTAGTATTAGAAAATCTCTAATTCAATTCCAATTTGAAAATCAAATAAGTCGTATCTTACTCAGACTGATAAAAAGAGCTGAGGTTATGCTAAAAGCCGCTAGTAGAAAACCGAAATAACTAGTTATAGTGGGCATAAATAAACTAAATGAAATAAGTTCTTTTTATACGTATGTTTACAAAGCACTTCCCTAAGTTTCCAAGGAAATACAATCGAATAGGAGAAGAAGAAAAAGATACCATTTGAGAAATACAATTGAGATTTGTGGATTTATCAATCATTATAGACGAACAAAAAGAGAGTGACATCGGTAAGAAATCAATTCATCACCTATGACAACTATCCATCCTATGGTTCAAAATCAACAGATTTTTTGAGCAACTCGTAAGTTGAGTAAAATAATCCAAAAAGAATTTCAAATTATTTTTTTATTTCTAGTTTCTAGAATATTTATATTTCTTCTTTCTATTCTAAAATAGAATATTTATTCAGTTCTATTTCGAAATATTTAATAATTTAAAAAAAAATGGCTAATTAATCAAAATAGGATATTTTGTTTGCTGGGTAAACAAAAGATTTAGCAGGATACACTTGCAAATTGCACCTGTTGTTATCTATTGGAACGTTTTGTGCGTGCTATTTTTCTTTTATTCTTTCTCTTTTCTAACTTATTCTATTCGATTCGAATTCTAAAAAAAAATAGGAGGAATTTTCGATATTTTTTTCGATTTCGAATCCTCTTCACCGCTTCCTGCGACAGTAACTATAATTAAAAAAAGGGGAATATCAATGCATCCGGAAAAAAACGATTGATTTCGATCAATAGACCCGCTAAAGCTCCGAACCATAGAGTACTTACCACTGGTGCCACGGAGAGATATGTTTTAAGATCTCGCATTTTTAATCCTCCTTTTTTCTTTATTTCAATTTCTAATACATAATTTTATATAGGACTATCAAAAAATAGTTATTTTGTTAATAACCACTTGGATTTTCTGCCGAATTCTTAATTCAAATTTGAAATGTACAACGATTCATTCGATAGCTTTTTTGTTTTCTAATAAAAAGGGGTCTATTTCTGCCCGAACATTCCATAAAAATGAAATAGATTTCCATGTTAGGGAAATTTCCTATTTATTATTATTTAAATTATTTCTTAACTTAAGAAGTCTTTCTTTGATTATTATATTAAAATTTTTCTGATTAGAATATAAGAATTTTTATATTCTTAATTATATTATATATTATTTTATATTATATAATATATATACAACGGAGAAAATGTGGAAAACAAGACAAAGATTCTTTACAATGACACAGGAAACCAATTGAAAGGGATGTAGCGCAGCTTGGTAGCGCGTTTGTTTTGGGTACAAAATGTCACGGGTTCAAATCCTGTCATCCCTATCTCGAACTAATACTTATCGTAGGAGAAGTAACAAGGGATCAATTGAGACCGATTCAAATTGGAGATACATATATATCAATATTTATATATAGTATATGGTATATGCAAGCAAGATGTATTGGGGTCACTTAAAATTTAATAATATTTTATTAATATAATATTATTATGTTATTAAAAAAAAATAAATAATAAGCGCTCTTAGTTCAGTTCGGTAGAACGTGGGTCTCCAAAACCCGATGTCGTAGGTTCAAATCCTACAGAGCGTGATTCCATTCTTGTTATATTGAGAATGACAATGAAATAATTAAACAGTAGTTTAAAGGCTGAATTTGACCTCCTGGGGATTGTGGTTAAAACAAAGAAAAGAAATAGGAGGTCAATAAACATCACTAAACAAACGAGATGTTAATTAATCAAAGGTCCAATTGATCACCACGTCGGTATTGTAAATATGCAGTTAGGAATAATCCAGCCAAAGTAATAGGGATTAGTCCTAACACAATTCCAAATAGAAAAACTTCAATCATTCTTTTTTGTTTGAAAGGGAAGGAAAAGGGGAGGTAATATATATCCTTTATACTTAAACTAAATATTAATTAATCTGTATTGACCACGAATCTCAATGATCAAGCAAGAATTGGAAATTAACATGATAAAGAACTCAAGAATATCTAGTAGTATTAGAAAATCTCTAATTCAATTCCAATTTGAAAATCAAATAAGTCGTATCTTACTCAGACTGATAAAAAGAGCTGAGGTTATGCTAAAAGCTAAGTTTTTTTATTTTAATTTCGAAAAATAAAAAAAATTTGTTCTTCATAGTTTTTAAGAACGAATTCTAGAGTTTCATGAGATATGTTGAAGCCTGGCTGGCTGTTAAGCCATGTCTAATCTTTTGGGCTGAGGCTTCTACTTATCATGGCAAGATCCCTTGAATTCCCATCTATTTGGCTATTGTATGTCTGTATTTGTATGCTGAAGCTTGGCTGGCCATTTGGCCATGTCTAATCTTTTGGACCGGAGCTTTCACTTAAAGCTTGGCTGGCTATTTATCCATGTCTAATCTTTTGGACCGAAGCTTTAGACTAACAATGCATGAATCCTGGAATTCTTATTAAAAATTTTGAATTTCTTTATTTTCTTTTTCCAAATTAATTCCCAAAAAAAATTTCAAAAAAAAAATTTAAAATCATAAAAACCAAAAAAATTTTGTGTTTCTTATTTGAGTCTAGTGTCAAATTTTAAGTTTGGTGTCAATTGCATGCTTTAATCTTTCTTTAATTTTTGAAAAATACATGCATGTGTTCTTTCATGATCTTCAAATTGTTCTTGATAATTTTCATTGTTTGATTTTTAATTTTTCTTATTTGGTATTTTCTCTTGTTTTTCATATGCATTCTTGAACTATTAGTGTCTAGACATTAAAATTTTTTAAGTTTGGTGTCTTGCATGTCTTTATTTTCTTAAAAATTTTCAAAAACATGTTCTTGATGTTCATCATGATCTTCAAAGTGTTCTTGATGTTCATCTTGACATTCAAAGTGTTCTTGCATGCATTTTTGTTTTGATCTTAAATTTTTATGTTTTGTGTCAATTAGATATTTTTCTCTCTCCTCATTAAAAAATTCAAAAATAAGAAAAATATCTTTCCCTTATTTTACTCATAACTTTCGAAATTTTGAGTTGATTTGGTCAAAATTTTTTAAAATTAAGTTGTTTCTTATTAGTCATGTCAATATTTCAATTTAAAAACTTTATCTTTTCAAATCTTTTTCAAAAATCAAATCTTTTTCATTTTCTTCTCAACATTTTCGAAAATTTCATAATTGATTTTCAAAATCTTTTTCTTATTTTTATTTCATATTTTCAAATTTATTGCTAACATTTAATGTTTTGATTCAAAAATTTTCAAGTTGTTACTTCCCTATTAAGAAAGGATCAATCTTTAAATTCTAGAATCATATCTTTTAGTTTCTTGTTAGTCAAGTAATCAACTTTAATTTCAAAAATCAAATCTTTTTAATTTTCTTTTCAAATCTTTTTCAAAATGAATTTCAATTATATCTTTTTCAAAATTGAATTTCAAAATCCTTTTCTAACTTCCTATCTTTTCAAAATTGATTTTCAAATCTTTTCAATTAACCACTTGACTTTTTGTTCGTTTTACTATTTCTTATCTTTTTCAAAACCACCTAACTACTTTTCTCTCTCCAATATTCGAAAATAACTAACCCCTTTTTCAAAATTCTTTTTAATTAACTAATTGTTTTAAATTCTAATTTTATTCTATTTCTCTTTTTAATTTTCGAATTCTAACTAATAATTAAAATAAAAACAAAAATATTTTTCTTTTTTTAATTTAAAATTCGAATTTCTCTCTCCCTCATCTCTTTCTATTTATTTATTTATTTATCTATTTACTAACACTTCTCTTCTTCTTATAATTCGAACCCTCTCTCCCTCTCTGTGTTCAAATTCTTCATCTTCTCTCTTCTTCATTCTACTCTTCTATTCTTCTACTCACATAAAGGAATCTCTATACTGTGACATAAAGGATTCCTATTCTTTTCTGTTATCTTCTTTTTCATATGAGCAGGAGCAAGGATAAGAACATTCTTGTTGAAGCTGATCCAGAACCTGAAAGGACTCTAAAGAGGAAGCTAAGAGAAGCTAAAGCACAACACTCTGGAAAGGACCTAATAGAAATTTTCGAAAAAGAAGAAGACATGGCCGAACCCAATAACAATGGTGGAGATGCAAGAAAAATACTTGGTGACTTTATTGCACCCTCTTCTGACTTCTGTGGAAGGAGCATCTCAATTCCTGCAATTGGAGCAAACAACTTTGAGCTTAAGCCTCAATTAGTTTCTCTAATGTAGTAGGATTACAAGTTTCATGGACTTCCATTGGAAGATCCTCATCAGTTTTTAGCTGAATTCTCGCAAATCTGTGACACTGTTAAGACCAATGGGGTTAATCCTGAGGTCTACAGACTTATGCTTTTCCCCTTTGCTGTAAGAGACAGAGCTAGGATATGGTTGGACTCACAACCTAAAGATAGCCTAAACTCTTGGAAAAAGTTGGTCAATGCTTTCTTGGACAAATTCTTTCCACCTCAAAAGTTGAGCAAGCTTAGAGTGGAAGTCCAAACCTTTAGACAAACGGAAGGTGAATCCCTCTATGAAGCTTGGGAAAGATACAAGCAATTGATCAGAAGGTGTCCTTCTGACATGCTTTCAAAATGGAGCATCTTATGTATATTCTATTATGGTCTGTCTGAATTGTCCAAGATGTCATTGGATCACTCTGCTGGTGGATCTCTTCATCTGAAGAAGATGCCTGCAGAAGCCCAGGAACTCATTGAAATGGTTGCAAATAACCAGTTCATGTATACTTCTGAAAGAATTCCTATGAATAATGGGACAACTCAGAAGTAATGAGTTCTTGAGGTTGATACTCTGAATGCCATATTGACTCAGAATAAAATATTGACTCAGCAAGTCAATATGATTTCTCAGTATCTGACGGGAATACAAGCTGCATCCGGCAGTACTAAAGAAGCTTCCTCTGAAGAAGAAGTTTATGACCCTGAGAATCCTGCAATGGAAGAGGTGAATTACATGGGAGAATTCTATGGAAACACCTATAATCCTTCATGGAGGAATCATCCAAATCTCTCAAGGAAGGATCAGTAGAAGCCGAATTAAGGCTTCAATAATAATAATAATGGTGGGAGAAATAGGTTTGGCAATAGCAAGCCTTTTCCATCATCTTCTGAACAACAGACAGAGAATTCTAAGCAGAGCGTCTCTGACTTAGCAACCATAGTCTCTGATCTATCTTAGACCACTCAAAGTTTCATGACTGAAACAAGGTCCTCCATTAGAAATTTGGAGGCACAAGTGGGTCAACTGAGTAAAAGAGTTACTGAAATCCCTCCTAGTACTCTCCCAAGCAATACAGAAGAGAATCCAAAAAGAGAGTGCAAGGCCATCAATATACCCCACACGGCCGAACCTGGAGAGACTCAAAAGGCAGTGATTTCTAATGAGGAAGACGTCAATGGACGTCCACTGGCCACCAAGGAGTTCTCTAATGAGGAACCAGAGGAATCTGAGGCTCATACAGAGATCATAGAGATTTCACTGAACTTACTGTTACCATTCATGAGCTCTGATGAGTATTCTTCCTCTGAAGAGGATGAAGACATTATTGAAGAGCAAGTTGCTCAGTATCTAGGGGAAATCATGAAGGTGAATGCCAAGTTATTTGGTAATGAGACTTAGGAGGATGAACCTCCATTGCTCATTAATGAACTAAATACCCTGGCTCAACAGAAATGACCTCAGAAGAAACCGGACTCCGAAAAATTCTTAATACCCTATATCATAGGCACCATGACCTTTAAGAAGGCTCTGTGTGACCTTGGATCAAGTATAAACCTCATGCCACTCTCTATAATGGAGAAACTAGGAATCTTTGAGGTACAAACTGCAAAAATCTCACTAGAGATGGAAGACAATTCAAGGAAACAGGCTTATAGACTTGTAGAGGATGTTTTAGTGAAGGTTGAAGACCTGTACATCCCTACTGACCTCATAATAGACACTGGGAAGGATGAAGATGAATCCATCACCCTTGGAAGACCCTTCTTAGCCACAGCAAGAGCTATGATTGATGTGGACAGAGGAGAGTTAGTCCTTCAATTGAATGAGGACTACCTTGTATTTAAGGCTCAAGGATCTTCTTCTGTAACCATGGAGAGGAAGCATGAAAAGCTTCTCTCAATACAGAGTCAAACAGAGCCTTGACGTTCGGGATTTAATGTCGGTAAAGAAATTTTTTATAAAATTATAATCGCGTTGTAAGTATAGTTTCTAAACCAACAGAGAATCCTTTCGTACAAAAGTTTTGGTTGTCACTTAAGCAAACCCAATACAATTTATAACCGAAGTATTTAAATCTCGGGTCGTATCTCAAGGAATTGCAGGGAGGTGTGTTTATTATTGGTTATGGAAAAAGGTATATTTTTGGGTTTTTAAAATAGGGAACAAAGAATTTAAATGGCAAGAAAATTAAATTAATAATTATAAAGAATCTCTTGGCAAGGTATAAGAACTGGAAATCCTATCCTAGTTATCCTTATCAGGTGTGATGAGAATTGTTTATCGCTCCCACTTAGTTAACCCTTACTAAATAAAGAAAAGTCAAGTGGACTAATTAACTTGATCCTCAAGTCCTAGTCAATTCCTGTGGAAAGACTAGCTTTAGAGCGATCCAAATTAATCAGCAATTCCCAAATCTCAATCAACCGCTGAGTTTGATAACTCAAGTGTTGCCAATTACTTAACCAAAGCCAAAAGGAGAAAATAAATCTAAATTAAATTGAAAGCATCATAAACAGAATAAAACAATCATAAGTCTAAAATAGCTCGAATTATATTAAATAAAATATTTAAATCTTGACATGAAAAGGTTCATAAGCTAAATTGGAACATTAACAAGTAAAAGTATTGGAATAAATAAAAGTAGAAGAAAAATATTAAATTAAAGGAACATTGAACCTGCATTGAAGTAGTAATCATAAAATGAAATAAAAGAAATCCTAATCCTAAAACTTGAGAGAGAGGAAAGAGCCTCTCTCTCTAAAAGCTACATCTAAAACCTAAAATTGTGTATAATGAATGTTGTAAAAACGTCCTCCCTTGATTCCTCCATTCTCTGGCTTATATTCTGTATTTCTGGCTTGGATTTGGGCCAAAAAAGGGGATCAGAAATCGCAGGGGGCGTTTTCTGCAGATTCCTGTACGTGGCGTCCGTCACGCGTGCGCGTGGGTCACGCGTTCGCGTGGTTTGGAGTTTTTCCTTGTCACGCGTATGCGTCAGTTACGCGTACGCGTCAGTTACTCGTCCGCGTCAATTGCGTTCTTCTCCAGGCACGCGTCCGCATCAGTCACGCGTTCGTGTCAGTGCCATTTCGCACTAGGCACGCGTCCACGTCATCCATGCGTTCGCGTCGCTGCCTTTTCTTAAAAACTCCATTTTTGTGCTTTCCTTCCATTTTTGTATGTTTCCTTTCTGTACTTTAAGCTATTCCTGCCCTATGAGACCTGAAAATACTTAACACACAAATCACGGCATCGAATGGTAATGAAGGATAATTAAATTTAATATTTTTAAAGCATAGAAAACATGTTTTCACATATATCATAAAATAAGGAAGGGAAAGTAAAACCATGCAATTCATATGAATAAGTGGGTGAAGAATTGATAAAAACACTCAAATTGAGCACAAGATGAATCATAAAATATGGGTTTATCAACATCCCCATACTTAAACAATAGCATGTCCTCATGCTAAATCCAAGAGAAAGAGTAAAGGTAGAATGGTGGAATCTTATGCAATGCAATCTATTCTAAATGCAAGCTACCTAAATGAATCATGCAATTCTAATTACTATTCACCTATATATATAAAGCTTACATGTGGTTAGATTGAGTCAAATTTTCAAGGAATCATATATGCACAACCAAGGCTAAATCATATTAAAACACATTCA
>NC_029791.2:103896902-103920122 GCF_000816755.2 Arachis ipaensis
AATAAGGAAGGAAAAGTAAAACCATGCAATTCATATGAATAAGTGGGTGAAGAATTAATAAAAACACTCAATTTTGAGCACAAGATGAATCATAAAATAGGGGTTTATCAACCTCCCCACACTTAAACAATAGCATGTCCTCATGCTAAATCCAAGAGAAAGGGTAAAATTAGAATGGTGGAATCTTATGCAATGCAATCTATTCTAAATGCAAACTAACTAAATGAATCATGAAATTCTAATTATTATCCACCTATATATATAAAGCTTTCATGTGGTTAGTTTGATTCATAATTTCAAGGAATCATATATGCATAGCCAAACCTAAATCATGTTAAAGCATTTTCACAATTGAGTTGGGTTAAGATATTTCACAAACTTGCAAGACAATTAAATAATTAAATCTGGATATATGGAGATGAGCTATTGAACCCTCACTGGATTTTGTGTTTACTCTCTAGTCACTCAGTGTTTGGGGTTAATCACTCTATTCTTTTCTATTCCTGCTTTCTAAAACTTTGTTCTTCATCTAACCAATCAACAAATATATAATGTATACATACAAACATCATGAGGTCTTTTTCAAGGTTGTAATGAGGCCAAGGTAAAGGTAAGGGTATATATAAGGTTAAGTGAGCTATAAGTTGAATCCTTAATTAGTCTAAGATCTCACCTAACATATACATACTCTATATATAATTAAAATTATCCTGGTTTTCCCAATTTTTTTCACCTTTGTGTCACATACTCATGTACCAACTTCATTTTGATTTTACCTCATGTGCATTGATTTCTTCACTAAACTTATTATTGGGGTAATTTTGTCCCCTTATTTCTTTAACTAAAAATGATTTTTTTTTAAAAATAAACATAACATATATCAATGCATAAGGTATTTTCATTTATTTTGGTTTCATATGAGTATGCTCCCGAAATCCTGATTATTTTATTAATTTAATCCTTTCCTATCAACCCATGTTCCCACGTTTTCCCACACTTATTGGATACACAGTCTCTATCTTAAGCTAACCAAGGATTCAACTTGGGATTTTTAACTTGTTTTTCTGCTTAAGGCTAGTAATGTGGTTATAGAACAAAAGGGGATTAAAAGGTTCAAGGGGGCTAACAAAGGCGGTGTAGGAGGTAGGCTTATTTGGGATATGTAAGGTGAAATTCAAATGATGGCCTCAATCATATGTGGGTATGTATCTACATTCTATATTGGACATATAGATTGAAACAAAGTCAAGATTACAAGCATAAAAAAGAAGGGCGAAACATACAGGAATAAAATTTATGGTTAAATGCAACCATACAATTAAGCTAAAAAACTCACGGGTTGTGTGTTCTTTGACTCAAAAACCATATATCAGTTATGTATGTCATGCAAGTAGAAATCAAGAAGTTACATTCAACTCAATGTGAATCTTAGGATGGCTTTTAAAAACTTAGTGTTCTTCCTTGAAGAAATGTTGTTCTCTTAAAAACGCCCCCAGCGATTTCTGGACCCTTTTTCGGCCCAAATCCAAGCCAGAAACACAGAATATAAGCCAGAGAATGGAGGAATCAAGGGAGGACGTTTTTACAACATTCAATATACACAATTTTAGGTTTTAGATGTAGCTTTTAGAGAGAGAGAGGCTCTCTCCTGTCTCTCAAGTTTTAGGATTAGGATTTCTTTTATTTTATTTTATGATTACTACTTCAATGTCAGGTTCAATGTTCCTTTAATTTAATATTTTTCTTCTACTTTTATTTATTCCAATGCTTTTACTTGTTAATGTTCCAATTTAGCTTATGAACCTTTTCATGTCAAGATTTAAATATTCTATTTAATATAATTCGAGGTATTTCAGACTTATGATTGTTTTATTCTATTTATGATGCTTTCAATTTAATTTAGATTTATTTTCTCCTTTTGGCTTTGGTTAAGTAATTGGTAACACTTGAGTTATCAAACTCAGCGGTTGATTGAGATTTGGGAATTGCTGATTAATTTGGATCGCTCTAAAGCTAGTCTTTCCACGGGAGTTGACTAGGACTTGAGGATCAAGTTAATTAGTCCACTTGACTTTTCTTTATTTAATAAAGGTTAACTAAGTGGGAGCGATAAACAATTCTCATCACACCTGATAAGGATAACTAGGATAGGATTTCCAGTTCTTATACCTTGCCAAGAGATTCTTTATAATTATTAATTTAATTTTCTTGCCATTTAAATTCCTTGTTCCCTATTTCAAAAACCCAAAAATATACCTTTTTCCATAACCAATAATAAACACACCTCCCTGCAATTTCTTGAGATACGACCTGAGGTTTAAATACTTCGGTTATAAATTTTATTGGGTTTGCTTAAGTGAAAACCAAAACTTTTGTACGAAAAGATTCTCTGTTGGTTTAGAAACTATACTTGCAATGCGATTATAATTTTATAAAAAATTTCTTTACCGACATTAAATCCCGAACATCAAAAATGGCGCCGTTGTCGGGGAATTGCAAACGTGTGCCTTATTTTTTGTTATTGTAAATATTTTACTTTGCTTGTTTATTTGCTTTTATTTTTGCCTTTTAATTTTTATTAGTTACTATGAGTTCTCACCCCCGTCGCTTTGAGTTTGGTTCCAATATTATTGCAAGGAATGGAAATTATAACAGGAACATGCATTAAGGTCAAAACAATCAGAGATGGACGGAGCCACAAGGATCTGACCAACCCTTTAGGCAACAACACCTTCCAAACTAGTAAACTACCATGGACGACGACCATTCAACAATGCATGTCGAGACAATAGTTATGGTGGACTCTTTCGTGACAACCAACACCCACCAAATTACTATGGTCAAGAGCCATTCCGAGGTGCATACCAAGATGATAGATATGGTAGACCCCCTCGTAGTTACCAACAAGCCCCATCATATGCCTATGATCCACCTCATCAGCATAACTATGAACCACCATACTCACAAATCCCCTGCCACCATTCACCTCCATATGACCCTAATTCTTATCCACCCCAATTCCAATCCAATTACTCCCAAGAACCACCACGTCCTTATGCACCATGTCCATATCCATCAACCCAAGAAGTTACATTCAACTCAATGTGAATCTTAGGATGGCTCTTAAAAACTTAGTGTTCTTCCTTGAAGAAATGTTATTAACTAACTCACATTTGTTTCTATATATATACAGTGTGTGGATTATTGTGATTCTGTTAAACTAAAGTTTCTAGTTTACTCCTTTTTTTATTTCCAATTAATCCAAATTATCGTATGCTAAAAAGGGTAAACTAAACTCATTAATCCATATATTCTATATCATAACTTAATAAGCTAAAAGTGCAAACTAAACTAAATATCTAAGATATATCTATATAAGTCAAAGTGCAAAATGCGGAAATAAAGTAAAAATACAGCAAAAGAAAAATGTGCACGTACTGAAAGATAAATAAGATAAGATAAAATAAAAATACAGAAAATAAACAAAATAGGATAAAAGAGAGTCTGAAAAGTGGTTCACCAAAATAAAGTTCGCCAGAGATGGCGACCTCCCCACACTTAAATAATAGCATCGTCCTCGATGCTTACTCAAGCTGGGTGTGAGGAAGTGTCATCACTAGAAGGATGTGCAGTAGGTGTCTCTGTGGTGAGCTAAGGGTCTACAATCTGTATGAGTGTCGGAGGGTCTGCCTGCTGAAGTGGAGGCTTTGTCTGCAGAGAGATCTCTGGATCAGCCGGCTGTATCTGATGGGGCTCCTCATGGTGTGGCGCAGCCTACTCAGGTCCTACCTGCTCAGCCTCTGCATGTTCCTCCTTCTCACGATCGTCTGCCTCCTCCTCAGATGGCTCAGAAGGGGTGTCAGGCTCGGAGGGGATGTCGTGGTGGCCAGATCGGATCATCAGCTTTAAGTGCTCATAGCGTCGCTTGCTGCGACGCTCAGATCTCTCATATCGCCGGTGGTTGCGGCACTGCATCTGGTCCAACCGGTCAAATAAGCGATGCACGAGGTGGTAGATGGGCTCTGTAGCAGGTGAAGGTGCAGTAGTGGTGGCTGGTACAGCAGGGCTTGAAGGGGCAGCAGAAGATGTGGCTGCCTCAGCAGAGTCAGTGAGAAAAGGAGGCCGGTAGCCTAAAGCCTGAAACTTCCTACTGTGAGGGATGATCTTCTTGCAGTCTGTGGCGGTGGGCTTTTCATCTGCCAGCTCTCAGGGTACCTCAGCTCGGCGGCCCAGCTGAGTAATCAAGTAAGGAAAAGGGAGGGTGCCTCTGACATGGACTCTGTCCATGTAATACCGGATAAAGCGGGGCAGATATAAGTCTTTTCCCTCCATCACACACCAGATGAGGGTAATCATAGCAGCTGGCACCTCCGTCTCATGAGTGCTCGGCATCACGTATTTACTCAAAATCTGCTGCCAAAGTCGAGCCTCATCATTCAGATAGATAATCTTAATTCCTTTTGGGGCCACTGTGGATTTGCTCATAACCCATGGGACAGTGGGATCAAGAGCTATGGTCCTCGTGACTGCGTCCCAATCAAATCTCATGAATCTTATATCCTCCTCAACTTTTTGGTAACCATCTGGTTGATCGGATTTGGGCTGGAGGTGGAGGATTTCTTCTATTGCTTCCTCAGTAACCAGTATCTGCTTGCCTCTGAGTTGGACTGCATCCAGGGATGTTTTGAAGTAGTTGCAATAGAATTCTTTGACCCAGGATGAGTTAACTTCAGTCAAGTTCCTTTCCAAGAAGAACCAGCCTCTCTGTTTAATTTGATCTGAAGTGTATTGTTTGAGTTCTTCTGGAATTTTGAGGGTCCTTTCCAGGTATAGGTTTCTGGAAGTGGCAAAAACTGGATACTTAAGCTCACAGTATCTGTTGGTAAACTTGACAGGGTCTGTGGCAGGCAGTAGCTGATCGGCCTTTTCCTGCGGGGTAAAGTTCTTCTCCCGCCAGGAATCGTCGTGGAGGATATCCAAAATAGAGGTAGAGGATTCTTCTCTTTTCCTTTTGCCAGTGGTTTCTTTGCCCTTTCCTTTACTTTTAGGGTCAGACATCCTAAAAAGCAGAAATTCCAGGATACAGTTTAAGAACTAAAGTAGGAAAACAGGTAAGTAAATAGGAATATATCAATAGAAGCATAGATTGGCAAAATAGGCATAAAGTAGGAATATAAGCATGAATTGAGTTAAATAGGTGTAAAATTTTGAATTGTATTCGAGTGAAAAGTTTGAGAATGAAAATCACAATTCAAGATTACTGATATGTGCAGAATTGTTTGCTAACTAGGAACAAAACTAAACATGCCTTGAAGTGGTTTGAAAGTGGTTAGTTGAAAACTAAAAAGTTAGGAAGTTAAAAATGGTTAAGAGTTAAAAATGAAATTAAAGTTAGTGGCATGGTGTTGTGGTTCCCAATAACTAAAATTGCACAAATTTGAAAACAAGTAACTCAAATTCAAGTAAAAAGTGCAGATTATTGATGATTAATCATGCAAAAGTTTTGCAAATTCAAAGTGAAATCATCAATAATTTGATTTAATTAAATAAGGGAAGCAGAAAGAATAAGAAAGCTGGCCCGTGCATTCATGAATTGCTTTGGTTAAAACCATTTAGTGCAAAATTAGAAAGTTCCAAAACTAATTCATGAATGGTAGTTGATTAAAACAATTTGCTGAAAAAAATTGGACAGCATTTCGTCTAAAATTGGACATTCACAGGTAATAAACAACAGCAAAAACCAGTTCATATGATAATAAAATAGTGCAGAAAAGAGTAACAATTAGTAATTCACAGGAATTCAAAATAAACAACTCAATCTACATCAAAGAATAGTAAGGGATAGCATATGAACAACATCATCATCACAGCATATTCGAAATTGTGAAATAGATTAAACAATTAACAAGAACGGTGCAATTATTAGGCCTAAATCCACTAACCACATCCTAGCTACCTAACCACCTAAAATCCACTACGATCATGCATCTCTAACTATCCTAATTTGAACATAATTCGAAAAACTAACTAACTAACGGAAAAGGGCATCGCTATTTTGCGGAACCTGGTGTGCAGAGGAACGGAATTAGGGCTCAGAGAGATGGTGTTGGGTTGGGTGGTAGACACGGCGGCGCTAGGGTCTCGCGGTGGTTGCAGGGCTGCGGGGCAATGGTCCTTGGCGGCGGTGGGGTTGGCAGAGAGAGAGGGGGTGAGTAGGGTTAAGGTAATGGGGTTGGTGGTGGTTGGCTGGAGGTTCTGGGAGGTGGCGGCGGCGCTGGGCGGCTCGGTGACGGGGTGGCGCGGCAGTGGGGTGAGAAGGGTAGTGGAGTGGAGGAAGAGAGAAGAAGAAGATAAGGGGGTAGTTCCAGTAGGGGGTGGCGCGGCGTTTCTGGTCGGCGAAGGTGGCGGTTCGGTGAGAGGTGGTGGTGATGTGGTGGTTGGGGGAAGGGAGAAGAGAGAGTGCAGAGGGAGAGGGAGGGGATTTGGGGACGCAAAAGGGGTAGGGTTTTGCGTGGGTTGGGGTTAGGGTATTTGAATCCACACGAACACATGGAGCACGCGAACGCGTGTTTAGGGCGAAAAGGAAATGACGCGAACGCGTCATTGACGCGATCGCGTGATTGATGGATAATGAAAGTGACGCGTACGCGTGGGGCACGCGTACGCGTCACTAAGAATTGTGTTAAACGCACAATTTCAGCGTCATTTTGGCACAACTCTCTGTTTCCAATTAGGGGCAATGATTTCCATGCGACGCGTACGCATCGCCCACGCTTTTGCGTAGTGTGTGTAAAGTGAAAGTGACGTGTTCGCGTCACTGACGCGATTGCGTGGGTGAGATATAAGGAAGGTGACGCGTTCGCATCGCCGACGTGATCGCATGGCCCAAATTATGCCTAATGCACCACAGCCGCACGATTCCAGCCCAACTTTTTGGGCGTTGGATTTGTGACGCCGATTTCGACTCAACGCCCACGCGTGGCCCATGCGCACGCGTGGGGTGCCTCTTTTTTTTTTTCTATATGCAGGATGCAAAATGCAATGCTAATGTAGGTGTTATGAATAATTCCAGGTTCAATGAAAATAGAATAAAATAAAACTCAAAAACAAACAAAACGAAATAAAATCAAAATTGAAAGAGGAACGATCATATCATGGTGGGTTGTCTCCCACCTAGCACTTTTGGTTAAAGTCCTTAAGTTGGATATTTGCTGAGCTTCCTGCTATGGTGGCTTGTGCTTGAATTCATCCAAAAATCTCTACCACTGTTTGGAATGCCAACAGCCTCTAGGGTCCCAAACTAGGCATGTAAAGCCCTTGAGCAAATTCAAACAGGTTTTCAGGCTCCCGGGGTGCTGAATATTTGAATAGATTCCAAGATCCCAAACCTTGCTTTTATATCCACCTTTGTTTCGATCTATTTTTTTCCAGCTGGGCGGTTTGGAAGTTGTATTCTCACCAAGATGACCAAACATCTTCCGAGACCCATTCAATCAAACTCGAAACCAATCCCTACCCTTCAAAGTGAAGCGTGGAACCTCGTTGAATCTTGCACACCAGCCTTGAGCATGAACCATTTCGCTTTTACTCTTAAAGTCGCAAAGAGCTCTAAGCTGGCCATCTGTTTCAAGCAAACTATATTCAAGTGGAAAAGTAAAGATAAAGGCTAAGGATTTTACCCACTTGAAATTTGTATTGGATGGTAATGGCCTTGGAAAAGGTGTTTCCAGTGGTTTTGCAAGCTCTACTCCCTTGTGTTCTTCTGTGAATTCTTCCACTTCCTTGCAAACTTCTTCAACTGGAACCACGTTTTGATCAAAGTCTTCGATATCTTCCTCATCACTCAAGTCATAATTTGGAGGTTGAGAGAAGTCTACCTCCGCATCATTTTCGTATTCACTTGGGGAAGATTCTTCAATCTCAGAGAATTTACTTGCGGATGCAAGTTTATTACTAGGAGAACTTGATTCGTGATTATCATTATCAAAGAAACTCGCGTCCTGAGTTGTTCCGTCCAATTCTTCATAAGATACCTGCTTTGGGGGCTGTGCACTATCCTTCTTAGCATCAATTGCTACTTCTTTGATGGAATTCTCCACAATTCTGGATTCCCATGGAGGTTCAGCATCTCCTAAGTCTTCAACCAATTCTTCTTCTTCGATAATTTCAGCTTCCTCCACTTGTTCCAATACAAAGTCATGCTCCTTATCGTCCATTGGAGTTTCCAGTATCTCCTTCATGCTACGTTCTTCATTAGATTGCCCTCATGAAGCCATGGGGGTACCTTGAGTGTCCGAACGTTGGGAAGGTAATCGATTAATCGCTTGCTCCAGTTGGTGAAGGGTTGCATGAAATTTTTCCACTGTTTCCTTGAGACGCTCCCGTGATTCTTGGGTTGATGGATATTGACATGGTGCATAAAGACGTAGTGGTTCTTGGGAGTAATTGGATTGGAATTGGGGTGGATAAGAATTAGGGTCATATGGAGGTGAATGGTGGTAGGGGACTTGTGAGTATGGTGGTTCATAGTTATGCTGATGAGGTGGGTCATAGGCATATGATGGGGCTTGTTGGTAACTACGAGGGGTCCACCATATCTATCATCTTGGTATGCACCTCGGAATGGCTCTTGACCATAGTAATTTGGTGGGTGTTGGTTGTCACGAAAGGGCCCACCATAACTATTGTCTCGACATGCATTGTTGAATGGTCGTCGTCCATGGTAGTTTAGAAGGTGTTGTTGCCTAAAGGGTTGATTAGATCCTCGTGGCTCCATCCATCTTTGATTGTTTTGACCTTGATGCATGTTCCTGTTATAATTTCCATTCCTTGCAACAATATTGGAACCAAACTCAAAGCGACAAGGGTGAAAACTCATAGTAACTAATAAAAATTAAAAGGAAAAAATAAAAGCAAATAAACAAGCAAAGTAAAATATTTACAATAACCAATAATAAGGCAGACGTTTGCAATTCCTCGGCAACGGCGCCATTTTTGACGTTCGGGATTTAATGTTGGTAAAGAAATTTTTAATAAAATTATAATCGCGTTGCAAGTATAGTTTCTAAACCAATAGAGAATCCTTTTGTACAAAAGTTTTGGTTGTCACTTAAGCAAACCCAATAAAATTTATAACCGAAGTATTTAAACCTCGGGTCGTATCTCAAGGAATTGCAGGGAGGTGTGTTTATTATTGGTTATGGAAAAAGATATATTTTTGCGTTTTTGAAATAGGAAACAAGAAATTTAAATGGCAAGAAAATTAAATTAATAATTATAAAGAATCTCTTGGCAAGGTATGAGAACTGGAAATCCTATCCTAGTTATCCTTATCAGGTGTGATGAGAATTGTTTATCGCTCCCACTTAGTTAACCCTTACTAAATAAAGGAAAGTCAAGTAGACTAATTAACTTGATCCTCAAGATCTAGTCAACTCCCGTGGAAAGACTAGCTTTAGAGTGATCTAAATTAATCAGCAATTCCCAAATCTCAATCAACCGCTGAGTTTGATAACTCAAGTGTTACCAATTACTTAACCAAAGCCAAAAGGAGAAAATAAATCTAAATTAAATTGAAAACATCATAAATAGAATAAAATAATCATAATTCTGAAATACCTCGAATTATATTAAATAGAATATTTAAATCTTGACATGAAAAGGTTCATAAGCTAAATTGGAACGTTAACAAGTAAAAGCATTGGAATAAATAAAAGTAGAAGAAAAACATTAAATTAAAGGAACATTGAACCTGGCATTAAAGTAGTAATCATAAAATAAAATAAAAGAAATTCTAATCCTAAAACGTGAGAGAGAGGAGAGAGCCTCTCTCTTTAAAAGCTGCATTTAAAACCTGAAATTGTGTATATTGAATGTTGTAAAAACGTCATCCCTTGATTCCTCCATTCTCTGGCTTATATTCTGTGTTTCTGGCTTGGATTTGGGCCGAAAAGGGGTCCAGAAATCGCTGGGGGCGTTTTCTGTAGATTCCTGTACGTGGCGTCCGTCACGCGTGCGCGTGGGACACGCGTTTGCGTGGTTTGGAGTTTTTCCTTGTCACGTGTTTGCGTCAGTCACGCGTCCGCGTCAGTCACGTGTTCGTGTCAGTGCCATTTCGCGCTAGGCACGCGTCCGCGTCATCCATGCGTTCGCGTCGCTGCCTTTTCTTCAAAACTCCATTTTTATGCTTTCCTTCCATTTTTGTATGTTTTCTTTCTGTCCTTTAAGCTATTCCTGCCCTATGAGACCTAAAAATACTTAACACACAAATCACGGCATCGAATGATAATGAAGGATAATTAAATTTAATATTTTTAAAGCATAGGAAACATGTTTTCTCATATATCATAAAATAAGGAAGGGAAAGTAAAACCATGCAATTCATATGAATAAGTGGGTGAAGAATTGATAAAAACACTCAAATTGAGCACAAGATGAATCATAAAATATGGGTTTATCAAGCCCCCACACTCAACTTCTAAGTTTGGTGTTGGGAGGCCAACATCAAGCTCTGAGTCTATGTGAAGCTCTCTAAAAGCTCATTGTCAAGCTATTGACATTAAAGAAGCGCTTGTTGGGAGGCAACCCAATGTTATTTAATTATATTCATTTATTTTCCATTGTTATTTTATGTTTTTCTTAGGTTGATGATCATGTGAAGTCATAAAAATAACTGCAAAATTAAAGCAAAATGAAAAATAGCATGAAAAACAGCACACCCTGGAGGACAGGCTTACTGACATTTAAACGCCAGTAAGGATAGCAGAATGGGCGTTTAATGCCTAGCCTGGCAGCATTCTGGGCGTTAAACGCAAGAATGGGCAGCACTCTGGGCATTTAACGCCAGAAAGGGCTATCTGGCGTCTGGCTGGCGTTAAACGCCAGAAATGGGCAGCAGACTGGCGTTTAACACCAGGAAAGGTAGCAGAGCTGGCATTAAACGCCATTTCCCTCCCAAACCCACCCCTTCATAACCGAATTCCCTCTCTCCCTTACCCTATAAATACCCCTCCTCACTCCCTTCAATTTCACACATCATACACAATACACCCCCTTGGCCGAACCCTCTCCTCACCTCCATCTCCTTCATTTCTTCTTCTTCTACTCCTTTCTTTCTTCTTTTGCTTGAGGACGAGCAACCATTCTAAGTTTGGTGTGGGAAAAGCTAAAGCTTTTTGTTTTTCCATAACCATTAATGGTACCTAAGACCAGAGAAACCTCTAGAAAGAGAAAAGGGAAGGCAATTGCTTCCACCTCCGAGTCATGGGAGATGGAGAGATTCATCTCAAAGGTCCATCAAGACCACTTCTATAAAGTTGTGGCCAAGAAAAAGGTGATCCCCGAGGTCCCCTTCAAGCTCAAAAAGAGTGAATATCCGGAGATCCGACATGAGATTCAAAGAAGAGGTTGGAAAACTCTCACCAACTCCATTCAACAAGTCAGAATCTTAATGGTTCAAGAGTTCTATGCTAATGCATGGATCACTAAGAACCATGATCAAAGTGTGAACCCGAACCCAAAGAAATGGCTCACAATGGTTCAGGGGAATTACTTGGATTTCAGTCCGAAAAATGTGAGGTTGGCATTCAACTTGCCAATGATGCAAGGAGATCCTCACCCTTTCACTAGAAGGGTCAACTTTGACCAAAGGTTGGACCAAGTCCTTAGGGACATTTGTGTGGAAGGAGCTCAATGGAAGAGAGACTCAAGAGGCAAGCTGGTTCAACTAAGAAGAAGAATGGAGCAAACAAGAGAGCCCACTCATGGACCTCAACAAGAGCATGAGTAAATTCCTCATCTAGAAATTCCTGAGATGCCTCAAAGGATGCATGTTCCAACATGGGACAACTAAGGATGGAACACCAAAGAGCCATGAGAGAGGAGCAACAAAGGCAAGTAAGAGACATAGAGGAGCTCAAGCACTCCATAAGATCTTCAAGAGGAAGAACTAGCCGCCATCACTAAGGTGGACCCGTTCTTTAATTTCCTTGTTCTTATTTTTCTGTTTTTCAAAAATTATGCTTTATGTTTTATCTATGTTTGTGTCTTTATTACATGATCATTAGTGTCTAGTGTCTATGTCTTAAAGCTATGAATGTCCTATGAATCCTTTACTTTTCTTAAATGAAAAATGTTTTTAATTGCAAAAGAACAAGAAGTGTATGATTTCGAATTCTATCTTGAAATTAGTTTAATTATTTTGATGTGGTGGCAATACTTTTTGTTTTCTGAATGAATACTTGAACAGTGCATATTTTTTAATTTGTTGTTTATGAATGTTAAAATTGTTGGCTCTTGAAAGAATAATGAAAAAGGAGAAATGTTATTGATAATCTAAAAAATCATAAAATTGATTCTTGAAGCAAGAAAAAGCAGTGAAAAGGTTGCAGAAAAAAAAAGAGAAAAAAAAAGGTGAAATAAAAAAAAGAAAAAGAAAAAGCAAGCAGAAAAAGCCAATAGCCCTTTAAACCAAAAGGCAAGGGTAAAAAGGATCCAAGGCTTTGAGCATTAATGGATATGAGGGCCCAAAGGAATAAAATTCTGGCCTAAGTGGCTAAATCAAGCTGTCCCTAACCATGTGCTTGTGGCGTGAAGGTGTCAAGTGAAAAGCTTGAGACTGAGCAGTTAAAGTCGTGGTCCAAAGCAAAAAGAGTGTGCTTAAGAGCTCTGGACACCTCTAACTGAGGACTCTAGCAAAGCTGAGTCACAATCTGAAAAGGTTCACCCAATTATGTGTCTATGGCATTTATGTATCCGGTGGTAATACTGGAAAACAAAATGCTTAGGGTCACGGCCAAGACTCATAAAGTAGCTGTGTTCAAGAATCAACATACTGAAATAGGAGAATCAATAACACTATCTGAATTCTAAGTTCCTATGGATGCCAATCATTCTGAACTTCAAAAGATAAAGTGAGATGCCAAAACTGTTTAGAAGCAAAAAGGCTACAAGTCCCGCTCATCTAATCAGAACTAAGTTCATTGATGAGTTTGGAATTCATTGTATATTATCTTTATTTTATCTTATTTTATTTTTAGTTGCTTGGAGACAAGCAACAATTTAAGTTTGGTGTTGTGATGAGCGGATAATTTATACCCTTTTTGGCATTATTTTTACATAGTTTTTAGTATGTTTTAATTACTTTTTATTATATTTTTATTCAAAAATCACTCTTCTGGACTTTACTATGAGTTTGTGTATTTTTTTGTGATTTCAGGTATTTTCTGGCTGAAATTGAGGGACCTGAGCAAAAATCTGATTCAGAGGCTGAAAAAGGACTGCAGATGCTGTTGGATTCTGACCCTGCTGCATTCGAAATGGATTTTCTGGAGTTACAAAAGCCCAATTAGTGCGCTCTCAATTGCGTTAGAAAGTAGACATCCTGGGCTTTCGAGAAATATATAATAGTCTATACTTTTTCTGAGATTTGATGGCCTAAACTAGCGTTCAAAGTCAGCCTAAAACATCTTTGCGTAAAATGCCCAAACTGGCACCAGAATTGGAGTTAAACGCCCAAACTGGCACCAAAGCTGGCTTTTAACTCCAGGAACAGCCTATACACGAAAAAGCTTCAATGCTCAGCCCAAGCACACACCAAGTGGACCCCGGAAGTAGATTTCTGCACTATCTGCACTTAGTTATTCATTTTCTGTAACCCTAGGTTACTAGTTTAGTATAAAAACTACTTTTAGAGATTTATTTTGTGTGTCTTTTTTATCATCTTTGAATGCTATCATAGACCATTGTTCATGTTTTGGAGACTGGCCATTCGGCCATACCTATACCTCTTTCACTTATGTATTTTCTACGGTGGAATTTCTACACCCCAAAGATTAAGGTGTGGAGCTCTGCTGTTCTTCATGAATTAATGCAATTACTACTGTTTTCTATTCAATCACGCTTGATTCTATTTCTAAGATACTCACTCGTTCTTGAACCTAGAGAATGATATGATCTGTAACACTCATCATTATTTTCAACTCTATGAACGCGTGCCTGACAACCACTTCCGTTCTATTTGAGCTCAACGTAGTCATTGGGCGACAGCTTGAGTGCGTATCTCTTGGGTATCTAATACACGGACTGAGTCCGTGAGATTAATATCTTCGTGGTATAGGCTAGAACCAATTGGCAGCATTCCTGGGATCCGGAAAGTCTAAACCTCCTCGGGGACCCGCCAATTGTGATTAAGGCGAGAATCTGGACAGGCCTAGTAAAGCGAATCTTCATGGACACAGAAGCTGACTCAAATATCATGTTTCGTAATGTGTTCGACGCCCTGGGGCTCAAAGAGAGTGATCTCAAAAGCCATCAGCACGAGGTCGTGGGCCTGGGAGATAACTACATTAGGCCCGATGAGTTAGTCACACTCCCGATCTGCGTTGGATCTGGGAAAAGCAGAAAGTCAGCAATGGCAGAGTTCATGGTTCTGAGGAATTCCATGGCGTACAACGTCACCTTAGGAAGAAGAACTATCAACAAGTTGTCGGCCGTCATCTGCACGAAGCTCCTTACAATGATGTTTGTGCGGACAGTGGAACTGTAGGACTGGTCTAAGGAGACTTGGAAATGGTGGTCATTTGCGATAACGCCAGCCTATCATTAAGAAAGAAGTCAAAAGAAATAGCAGGGGTGTTCCTAGCAGACTTGTATGCGAGAGTCGACGACAAGACGAGGTCGGAGCCTCAAGTGGATCTGGAGAAGTTTTCGGTAGGGGACACAGAAGACAAGTTCACATTTGTAAATCGAGGCCATCAAAGCAAACGGAGGCCTGTTTGCTTGGACTCTGGCTAACATGCCAGGGGTAGACCTCGACTTTATGTCCCACCGTTTGGCCGTGAAACCTAAAGCCAAACCAGTCACACAGCATAAGAAGAAGATTTCGCCAGAAAGGGCTGACGAGGTAGCCAGGCAGACGGCCAGCTTCTTGAAAGCCAGTTTGATAAGAGAGCTGGACTACTCAACGTGGCTCTCAAACTTGGTCCTCGTTAGGAAAGCCCATGGGAAGTGGAGGATGTCCTTTGACTATTCAGACCTCAATAAAGCGCGTCCAAAAGATTCATTTCCTCTTTCCAACATCGATGCCCTTGTAGACGCGACATCGGGCTACCAATTTCTGAGCTTCATGGACGCATACTCGGGGTATAACAAAATCACGATGCACCGTCTTGACGAGGAAAAAATGGTGTTCATAGCACTAACAGGGACCTATTGCTACAAGGTCATGCCATTTGGGCTAAAGAATGCAGGGGGCCACCTATCAAAGGTTGATGAGCAAAATCTTCAAGGATCATATCAGCAAGATAGTAGAGGTGTACATCGATGGAGAAAAATTAGTTTTGTTCTAAAATTTTGATCTATATGTTAAATCAATAAATGGTTTAGTCTTAAAACTATTGAAAGGATTTGATAAATGTGGTTTCAATGGAACCCTTGAAGAGTGGTAAAGTTTGAATTTTAGGGGAGTGGTGCGCTGATGAGCGGATAATTTATACGCTTTTTGGCATTGTTTTTACATAGTTTTTAGTATAATTTAGTTAGTTTTTATTATATTTTTATTAGTTTTTAAATAAAATTCACATTTCTGGACTTTACTATGAGTTTGTGTGTTTTTCTGTGATTTCAGGTATTTTCTGGCTGAAATTGAGGGACTTGAGCAAAAATCAGATTCAGAGGTTGAAGAAGGACTGCAAATGCTGTTGGATTCTGACCTCCCTGCACTCAAAGTGGATTTTCTGGAGCTACAGGAGTCCAAATGGAGCTCTTTCAATTACGTTGGAAAGTAGACATCCAGGGATTTCCAGCAATATTTAATAGTCTATGCTTTGCTCAAGTTTAGATGATGCAAACTGGCGTTCAACGCCAGCCTTCTGCCTTATTCTGGAGTTAAACGCCAGAAACAGGTTGCAAAGCAGAGTTAAACCTAGAAACAGGTTACAAACTGGCGTTTAACTCCAAGAAAGACCTCTACATGTGAAAGTTTCAATGCTCAGCCCAAGCACACACCAAGTGGGCCCGGAAGTGGATTTCTGCATCATTTACTTATTTCTGTAACCCTAGTAACTAGTTTAGTATAAATAGAACTTTTTACTATTCTATTCAGGGTCTTTGATCCGATCTTTGATCAATATTATACTATCTTAGACCTTTATGAAGGCTGGCCATTCGGCCATGCCTACACCATTATCACTTATGTATTTCAACGGTAGAGTTTCTACACACCATAGATTAAGGTGTGGAGCTCTGCTGTTCCTCATGAATTAATGCAAAGTACTATTGTTTTTTCCATTCAATTCAAGCCTATTTCTTCTCTAAGATATCCATTCGCACACAAGAACATGTTGAATGTGATGATTATGTGACGCTCATCATCATTCTCACTTATGAACGCGTGCTTGACAAACACTTCCGTTCTACATGAAAGCAAGCTTGAATGCATATCTGTTAGCCTCCTGATCATGAGATCAGAGTCTTCGTGGTATAGGCTAGAATTATTGGCGGCCATTCTTGAGATCCAAAAAGTCTAAACCTTATCTGTGGTATTCTGAGTAGGATCTGGGAAGGGATGGCTGTGACGAGCTTCAAACTCGCGAGTGCTGGGCGTAGTGACAGACGCAAAAGGATTACTGAATCCTATTCCAGTATGATCGAGAACCGACAGATGATTAGCCGTGCGGTGACAGCGTATTTTGGACCATTTTCACTGAGAGGACGGGATGTAGCCATTGACAACGGTGATGCCCTACATAAAGCTTGCCATGGAAAGGAGTAGGAATGATTGGACGAAGACAGCAGGAAAGTAGAGGTTCAGAAGGAACAAAAGCATCTCTATACGCTTATCTGAAACTCTCACCAATGAATTGCATAAGTATCTCTATCCTATTTTATATTTTAATTATATTTTATTATATTTTAATTATCAATTCACCATAACCATTTGAATCCGCCTGACTGAGATTTACAAGGTGACCATAGCTTGCTTCAAGCTGACAATCTCCGTGGGATCGACCCTTACTCACGTAAGGTTTATTACTTGGACGACCCAGTGCACTTGATGGTTAGTTGTGCGAAGTTGTGACAAAGAACTAAGATTATGAACGTGCGTATTGAGTTTTTAGCGCCGTTACCAAGGAATGAACGATCACGATTTCTGCGCACCAAGTTTTTGGCGCCGTTGTCGGGGATTGTTCGAGTTTGGACAACTGACGGTTCATCTTGTTGCTCAGATTAGGTAATTTTATTTTAAGCTTTTTGTTTTTATTCTTTTTATTTTTTATTTTCGAAAAGATTTTCAAAAAAAATTTTAAAATAAATTATTCTATGGCTTCAGAATTTTTAAGAATGAATTCTAGAGTTTCATGATGATCTGTTGAAATCTGGCTGGCTGTGAAGCCATGTCTAATTCTTTTGGACCGAGGTTTCAACTTATCATCACAAGAGTCCGTGGACTCACATCTAATCAGCTGTTATATGCCTGATTTGTATCTGCTGAAGCTTGGCTGGCCATTGGCCATGTCTAGTATTTTGGACCGGAGCTTTCACTGAAAGCTTGGCTGGCTAATAAGCCATGTCTAATTCATGGACCGGAGCTTTAGACTAACATTGCATGATTCCTGGAATTCTCATTAGAAATTTTGAAATCCTTATTTTTCTTTTTCCAAATAATTTTCAAAAAATCCAAAAAATTAATAAAATCATAAAACCAAAAATAATTTTGTGTTTCTTGTTTGAGTCTAGTGTCAAATTTTAAGTTTGGTGTCAATTACATCTTTTTAACTTTTCTTAAAATTTTTGAAAATTCATGCATGTGTTCTTCATGATCTTCAAGTTGTTCTTGATGATTTTATATGTTTGATCTTTAACTTTTCTTGTTTTGTGTCTTTTCTTATTTTTCATATGCATTTTAGAATTATTAAAGTCTAAATATTGAAAATTTCTAAGTTTGGTGTCTTGCATGTTTTTCTTTTCTTAAAAAAATTTTCAAAAATAAGTCTTGATGTTCATCTTGATCTTCAAAGTGTTCTTGGTGTTCATCTTGACATTCAAAGTGTTCTTGCATATTTTTCTTGTTTTGTTACATAATTTTTATGTCTTGTGTCTTTTTTTGTGTTTTTCTCTTCCATCATTAAAAATTCAAAAATCAAAAAAATATCTTTCCCTTATTCTCTCATAAATTTTCGAAAATTTGAGTTGACTTTTTCAAAATTTTTTAAAATTTAATAGTTTCTTATGAGTCAAGTCAAATTTTCAATTTAAAAACCTTATCTTTTTCAAATATTTTTCAAAAATCAAATCTTTTTCATTTTTTCTTTCATAATTTCGAAATTTTCAAAATTTATTTTCAAAATCTTTTTCTTATTTCTATTTCATATTTTCGAAATTAATGCTAACAATTAATGTGATTGATTCAAAAATTTTAAGTGTGTTACTTGCCTATTAAGAAAGGTTCAATCTTTAAATTTTAACTCATATCTTTTTGTTTCTTGTTAGTCAAGTAATCAACTTTAATTTTCAAAATCAAATCTTTTTAAATTTCTTTTTCAAATCTTTTTCAAAATAAATTTCAATCACATCTTTTTCAAAATCAATTTCAAAAATCTTTTCTAACTTCTTATCTTTTCAAACTTGATTTTCAAATCTTTTTCAATTAATCTTATCTTTTTGTTTGATTCTTATCTTTTTCAAAACTACCTAACTAACTCTCTCTCTCTAATTTTCGAAAATCACTAACCTCTTTTTCAAAATTCCTTTTTATTAACTAATTAATTTTAATTTTAATTTAATTTCATTTTTCTTTTTAAAATTTTTGAATTTTACTTTAATTTTAAAATAAAAACAAAAATATTTTTATTTTATTTAATTTTCGAAATTCTCTCTCCCTCATCTCTTTTTAATTATTTTATTTATCTACTAACACTTCTCTTCTTAAAAATTCGAACCCTCTCCCTCTTTCTGTGTTCGAATTCTTTTTCTTCTCTTCTACTCACATAAAGGAACCTCTCTACTGTGGCAAAGAGGATCCCTATTATTTTCTGTTCTCTTCTTTTTCATATGAGCAGGAACAAGGATAAGAACATTCTTGTTGAAGCCGATCCTGAACCTGAAAGGACTCTAAAGAGGAAGCTAAGGGAAGCTAAAGCACAACTCTTTGGAGAAAATCTGACAGAAATTTTCGAAAAAGAAGGAGACATGGCTGAAAATAATAACAATGCAAGGAAGATTCTTGGAGACTTTACTGCACCAAATTCCAACTTACATGGAAGAAGCATCTCAATTCCTGCCATTGGAGCAAACAATTTTGAGCTAAAGCCTCAATTAGTTTCTCTGATGCAACAGAATTGCAAGTTTCATGGACTTCCATCAGAAGATCCTTTTCAGTTCTTAACTGAATTCTTGCAGATCTGTGATACTGTTAAGACCAATGGGGTTAATCCTGAGGTCTACAGGCTTATGCTTTTCCCGTTTGCTATAAGAGACAGAGCTAGAATATGGTTGGACTCTCAACCTAAAGATAGCCTGAACTCTTGGGATAAGCCGGTCACGGCTTTCTTAGCCAAGTTCTTTCCTCCTCAAAAGCTTAGCAAGCTTAGAGTGGACGTTCAAACCTTCAGACAAAAAGAAGGTGAATCCCTCTATGAAGCTTGGGAGAGATACAAGCAACTGACCAAAAAGTGTCCTTCTGATATGCTTTCAGAATGGACCGTCCTGGATATATTCTATGATGGTCTGTCTGAATTATCTAAGATGTCATTGGACCATTCTGCAGGTGGATCTATTCACCTAAAGAAAATGCCTGCAGAAGCTCAGGAACTCATTGACATGGCTGCAAATAACCAGTTCATGTACACTTCTGAAAGGAATCCTGTGAGTAATGGGATGCCTCAGAGGAAGGGAGTTCTTGAAATTGATACTCTGAATGCCATATTGGCTCAGAATAAAATATTGACTCAGCAAGTCAATATGATTTCTCAGAGTCTGAATGGATTGCAAGCTGCATCCAACAGTACTCAAGAGGCATCTTCTGAAGAAGAAGCTTATGATCCTGAGAACCCTGCAATAGCAGAGGTGAATTACATGGGGGAACCCTATGGAAACACCTATAATACCTCATGGAGAAATCATCCAAATTTCTCATGGAAGGATCAACAAAAGCCTCAACAAGGCTTTAATAATGGTGGAAGAAACAGGTTTAGCAATAGCAAGCCTTTTCCATCATCCACTCAGCAACAGACAGAGAATTCTAAGCAGGCTCCATCTAGCTTAGCAAATATAGTCTCTGATCTATCTAAGGCCACTTTAAGTTTCATGAATGAAACAAGATCCTCCATTAGAAATTTGGAGGCACAAGTGGGCCAGCTGAGTAAAAGAGTCACTGAAACCCCTCCTAGTACTCTCCCAAGCAATACAGAAGAGAATCCAAAAAGAGAGTGCAAGGCCATTACCTTACTTGGTGTGGCCGAACCCAAAGAGGAGGAAGAGGACGTGAATCCTAGTGAGAAAGACCTCCTGGGACGTTCAGTGACCAATAAGGTGTTTCCCTTTGAGGAACCAAAGGTATCTGAGGCTCATCTAGAGACCATAGAGATTCCATTGAACCTCCTTTTACCATTCATGAGCTCTGATGAATATTCATCTTCTGAAAAAGATGAAGACATTACTGAAGAGCAAGTTGCTCAATATTTAGGAGCAATCATGAAGCTGAATGCTAAATTATTTGGTAATGAGACTTGAGAGGATGAACCTCCATTGCTTATCAAGGAACTAAATGCCTTGGTTCAGCAAACTCTACCTCAAAAGAAACAGGATCCTGGTAAATTCCTAATTCCCTGTAACATAGGCACTATGACCTTTGAGAAGGCTCTGTGTGACCTGGGGTCAAGAATAAACTTAATGCCACTCTCTGTAATGGAGAAACTTGGGATCTTTGAGGTGCAAGCTACCAGAATCTCATTAGAGATGGCAGACAACTTAAGAAAACAGGCTTATGGACTAGTAGAGGACGTGCTAGTAAAGGTTGAAGGCCTTTACATCCCTGCTGATTTCATAATCCTAGACACTGGGAAGGATGAGGATGAATCCATCATCCTTGGAAGACCCTTCCTAGCCACAACAAAAGCTGTAATTGATGTGGACAGAGGCGAGTTGGTCCTTCAACTGAATGAGGACAACCTTGTGTTTAAAACTCAAGGATCTCCTTCTGTAACCATGGAGAGTAAGCATGAAAAGCTTCTCTCACTGCAGAGTCAACCAAAGCCCCTACAGTCAAACTTTAAGTTTGGTGTTGGGAGGCCACAACCAAACTCTAAGTTTGGTGTTGAACCCCCACATTCAAACTCTAAGTTTGGTGTTGGGAGGTCCCAACAATGCTCTAAACATCTGTGAGGCTCCATGAGAGCTCATTGTCAAGCTATTGACATTAAAGAAGCGCTTGTTCTACCTCCAAAAATTCAAAACTCTTTTTCCCCCCCAAACCCAACCCTAATGGCAGAACCCTAAACCTTCCCCCACTCCTATATAAACCTCTCCTCCTTCTTCATTTTCACACAACACAACCATCTCTTCTTCCCCTTGGCCGAATACACACCTCTCTCCCTCTCCTCCATTTTTCTTCTTCTTTTCCTTCTTTCTTTCTTCTTTTGCTTGGGGACGAGCAAACATTTTAAGTTTGGTGTGGTAAAAGTATTGCTTTTTGTTTTTCCATAACCACTAATGGCACCTAAGGCCAGAGAAACCTCAAGAAAGAGGAAAGGGAAGGCAATTGCTTCCACCTCTGAGTCATGGGAGATGGAGAGATTCATCTCAAAGGTCCATCAAGACCACTTCTATGAAGTTGTGGCTAAGAAGAAAGTGATCTCTGAGGTTCCTTCCAAGCTCAAAAAGAATGAGTATCCGGAGATCCGACATGAGATTAGAAGAAGAGGATGGGAAGTTCTCTCTAATCCTATTCAACAAGTCGGGATCTTAATGGTTCAAGAGTTCTATGCAAACGCATGGATCACTAGGAACCATGATCAAAGTGTGAACCGGAATCCAAAGAATTGGTTTACAATGGTTCGGGGGAATTACTTAGATTTCAGTCCGAAAAATGTAAGGTTGGCGTTCAACTTGCCAATGATGCAAGAAAACGCACGCCCCTACACTAGAAGGGTCAACTTTGATCAAAGGTTGGACCAAGTCCTCATGGACATATGTGTGGAAGGAGCTCAATGGAAAGTTGACTCAAGAGGCAAGCCGGTTCAATTGAGAAGACTGGACCTTAAGCCTGTAGCTAGAGGATGGTTGGAGTTTATTTAACGCTCAATCATTCCCACTAGCAACCGGTCTGAAGTTACTATAGACCGGGCCATCATGATCCATAGTATCATGATTGGGGAGGAAGTGGACGTCCATGAGATTATACCTCAAAAACTTTATAAGGTGGCTGACAAGTCTTCCACTTTAGCAAGGTTAGCATTTTCTCACCTTATTTGTCACATCTGCAATTCGGCTGGAATTGACATAGAAGGAGATATCCTCATTGAAGAGGACAAGCCCATCACTAAGAAAAGGATGGAGCAAACAAGAGATCATGGGCCTCAACAAGAGCATGAGGAAATTCCTCACCATGAAATCCCTGAGATGCCTCAGGGGATGCACTTTCCTCCACAAAACTATTGGGAGCAAATTAACACCTCCCTAGGAGAATTAAGTTCCAACATAGGACAACTAAGGGTGGAATACCAAGAGCACTCCATCATTCTCCATGAGATTAGAGAAGATCAAAGAGCTATGAGGGAGGAGCAACAAAGACAAGGAAGAGACATAGAGGAGCTCAAGAGCACCATTGGTTCTTCAAGAAGAGGAAGACGCCACCCTCACTAAGGTGGACCCGTTCCTTAATCTCCTTGTTCTTATTTCTCTGTTTTTTCGTTTACTATGCTTTATGTTTATGTTTGTGTCTTATTACATGATCATTAGTATTTAAGTGTCTATGCCTTAAAGTTATGAATGTCCTATGAATCCATCACCTCTCTTAAATGAAAAATGTTTTATTTACAAAAGAACAAGAAGTACATGATTTCGAATTCATCCTTGAAACTAGTTTAATTATTTTGATGTGGTGACAATACTTTCTAATTTTTGAATGAATGCTTGAACAGTGCATATATCTTTTGAAGTTGTTGTTTATGAATGTTAAATATGTTGGCTCTTGAAAGAATGATGAAAAGGAGAAATGTTATT
>NC_029791.2:103920128-103974161 GCF_000816755.2 Arachis ipaensis
TTATAATTTAGTTAGTTTTTATTATATTTTTATTAGTTTTTAAATAAAATTCACATTTCTAGAATTTACTATGAGTTTGTGTGTTTTTCTATGATTTCAGGTATTTTCTGGCTGAAATTGAGGGACTTGAGCAAAAATCAGATTCAGAGGTTGAAGAAGGACTGCAGATGCTGTTGGATTCTGACCTCCCTGCACTCAAAGTGGATTTTCTAGAGCTATAGGAGTCCAAATGGCGATCTGTTAATTTCTTTGGAAAGTAGACATCCAGGGCTTTCCAACAATATATAATCATCCATACTTTGTCCAAGTTTAGATGACACAAACTGGCGTTCAACGCCAGCCTTCTGCCCTATTCTGGAGTTAAACGCCAGAAAAAGGTTGCAAAGCAGAGTTAAACGCCAGAAACAGGTTACAAACTGGCGTTTAACTCCAAGAAAGACCTCTACACATGAAAGCTTCAATGCTCAGCCCAAGCACACACCAAGTGATCCCGGAAGTGGATTTCTGCATCATTTACTTATTTCTGTAACCCTAGTAACTAGTTTAGTATAAATAGAACTTTTTACTATTGTATTCAGGGTCTTTGATCCGATCTTTGATCAGTCTTATGCTATCTTAGACCTTTATGGAGGCTGGCCATTCGGCCATGCCTACACCATTATCACTTATGTATTTTCAACAGTAGAGTTTCTACACACCATAGATTAAGGTGTGGAGCTCTGCTGTTCCTCATGAATTAATACAAAGTACTATTGTTTTTTCCATTCAATTCAAGCCTATTTCTTCTCTAAGATATCCATTCGCACACAAGAACATGATGAATGTGATGATTATGTGACGCTCATCATCATTCTCACTTATGAAAGCGTGCCTGACAAACACTTGCGTTCTACATGAAAGCAAGCTTGAATGCATATCTCTTAGCCTCCTGATCGTGAGATCAGAGTCTTCGTGGTATAGGCTAGAATTATTGGCGGCCATTCTTGAGATCCGGAAAGTCTAAACCTTGTCTGTGGTATTCTGAGTAGGATCTGGGAAGGGATGGCTGTGACGAGCTTCAAACTCGCGAGTGCTGGGCGTAGTGACAGACACAAAAGGATTACTGAATCCTATTCCAGTATGATCGAGAACCGACAGATGATTAGTCGTGTGATGACAGCGCATTTTGGACCATTTTCACTGAGAGGACGGGATGTAGCCATTGACAATGGTGATGCCCTACATAAAGCTTGCCATGGAAAGGAGTAGGAATGATTGGATGAAGACAGCAGGAAAGCAAAGGTTCAGAAGGAACAAAAGCATCTCTATACGCTTATCTGAAACTCTCACCAATGAATTGCATAAGTATCTCTATCCTATTTTATATTTTAATTATCAATTCACCATAACCATTTGAATCCGCCTGACTGAGATTTACAAGGTGACCATAGCTTGCTTCAAGCCGACAATCTCCGTGGGATCGACCCTTACTCACGTAAGGTTTATTACTTGGACGACCCAGTGCACTTGCTGGTTAGTTGTACGAAGTTGTGACAAAGAACTAAGATTATGAACGTGCATATTGAGTTTTTAGTGCCGTTACTAAGGAATGAACGATCACGATTTCTGCGCAACGCCGGATTTGGTCCGTCTTGGTCGCTCAACGCCGGGATTGCTCCTTTTGGGGCGTTGAACGCCGGATAGGGGATGATTTGGGCATTCAATGCCCATTTTATGCCATTAATTCCAAAGTAAAGTGTAGACTATTATATATTGCTAGTAAGCCCTGGAAGTTAGCTTTCCAACACCATTGAGAGCGCATCATTTGGACTTCTGTAGCTTAAGATATGCTTATTGGAATGCACAGAGGTCAGGATCTCATAGCATCTGCTAGCCTTTCTTTGCCTCTGAATTTGACTTTGCCAAAACTTGCAGTTTTTGCACTGAAATTACTTGAAATCATAAGAAAAATACAAAAACTTATAGTAGCATTCAAAAACTGAATTTTGCACTAAAACATATTGAAACTTGATAAAATATGACTAAAAACTCTAATAAAACAATATCAAAAAGCGTATAAAATATCCGCTCATCAGAACACCAAACTGAAACTGTTGCTTGTCCCCAAGAAACCAAAGAAAAAAATGGGATGAGTGGAAGAGAAAAATACAATAAGTCTCAAAGTTATCAATGAAGCTTGGTTCCAATTATTTGAATGGGGCTATTAGCCTTTTACTTCTGAACAGTTTTGGCATCTCACTCTCCTTTGAAGCTCAGAAGTATTGGCATCCCTTGGAACTAGATTTCGGATGATATTATTGATTCTCCTAGTTTAACAATAAGTCTCAAGCTTTTTACTTGGCACCTTCACACCACAAGCATATAGTTAGGGGAAGCAACTCATTTGAACTTTTTAGGTCAGAATTTGTTTCTTTTGACCCTCCTAACTATTGATTCTCAAAGCCTTGGATCCTTGCTCTTTTGCCTTTTTCTTTGAGCTTTTTCTCTTTTTTTCTTTTTATTTTTTTTTGGCTTTTTCTTTTTGCTACTTTTTCTTGCTTCAAGAATCAATATTTTATTGATTTTTCAGAGAATCAATAATACTTCTCTAAATTCACTGTTCTTCAAGAGTCAATATGCTCAACTTCAATATCAAATATGCATAGTTAATTCATACATTCAGAAAATAAATATAAGGCCACCACATTAAAATAATTGGAATAACCCATGATATAACTTGAGACCTTGTGCATCTTACTACTTCTTTTTGAAAAAAAAATTCTTTAAGCTTGATGAGGGATACATAGGATATCTTATACCCATAGAAATTTTGAAAATAAACTACTAAAGCAAATAATTCCTAAGAGTGATCATGCAAAAGCTAGAATATAAAACAGGAAATAAGATAAAAGAAGGAATAATGAAACTTAACCACCTCAGTTATGGCGGTTGCTGATCTTCCATGAAGATGATTCACCTTCCTTTAGTGCCTTCGATGATAATATAATCCCAGAGCTTACTCTGCAACACTAAACTTAAAAAGTTTGCTTGTCCCCAAGAAAAGAGGGCTTGGTCCCCTGTTGGCGTTGAACGCCAAGACTGCCTCCCTTATGGGCGTTGAACGCCCATGCTTCCTTCCTTCTTTTGGCATTGAACACTAGTAAGGGGCACTCTCCAGGGTGTTCTGTTTCTCTCTTACGTGTTTCTGTTTCTGTTCTAATGGCTACACATGATCACAAATGTTAGAAAACCTGGGAAAACCTTGAAAATAAAAAATTAAACTGAGATAAAACTGAAATAAACTAAAAGATACTTATGGTTGGGTTGCCTCCCAACAAGCGCTTCTTTAATGTCATTAGCTTGACGTTACTGCTTTCATGTTAGCAGCAGTGTAGAGCTATCTTGCTCAATGTCATCCCCCAGGTAATGCTTGACTCTCTGTCCATTGACGGTGAATCGTTCGTTAGAGTGTCTGTTTTGGATCTCAATACGACCATAAGGTGACATGTTAGTGATCATATAAGGTTCTGTCCATCATGACTTGAGCTTCCTAAGGAAGAGCTTGAGTTTGGAATTGAAGAGCAAGACCTTCTGCCCAGGCTTGGGAAGATATCTTTCTATCATGCCATTTCTTGGCCCTCTCCTTGTAAATTTTAGCATTCTCAAATGCAGCATGTCAGAATTCATCTAACTCATTCAACTGGAGCAACCTCCTTTCTCCTACTGCCTTGGCATCTAAGTTGAGGAATCTGGTCGCCCAATAGGCCCTGTTGATGAGCGGATAATTTATACCCTTTTTGGCATTGTTTTTACATAGTTTTTAGTATGTTTTAATTACTTTTTATTATATTTTTATTAGTTTTTATTCAAAAATCACTCTTTTGGACTTTACTATGAGTTTGTATGTTTTTCTGTGATTTCATGTATTTTCTGGCTGAAATTGAGGGACCTGAGCAAAAATCTGATTCAGAGGCTGAAAAAGGACTACAGATGCTGTTGGATTCTGACCCTGCTGCATTCGAAATGGATTTTCTGGAGCTACAGAAGCTCAATTGGCACGCTCTCAATTGCGTTGGAAAGTAGACATCCTGGGCTTTCCAGCAATTTATAATAGTCCATACTTTGCCCGAGATTTGATGGCCCAAACTGGCGTTCAGAGTCAGCCTAAAATATCTTGGCGTAAAATGCCCAAACTAGCACCAGAATTGGAGTTAAACGCCCAAACTGGCACCAAAGCTAGCGTTTAACTCCAGGAATAGCCTATGCACGAAAAAGCTTCAATGCTCAGCCCAAGCACACACCAAGTGGGCCCCAGAAGTGGATTTCTGCACTATCTGCACTTAGTTATTCATTTTCTGTAACCCTAGGTTACTAGTTTAGTATAAAAACTACTTTTAGAGATTTATTTTGTGTGTCTTTTTGATCATCTTTGAATGCTATCATAGACCATTGTTCACGTTTTGGAGGCTGGCCATTCGGCCATGCCTAGACCTTTTTCACTTATGTATTTTCTACGGTGGAGTTTCTACACCCTATAGATTAAGGTGTGGAGCTCTGCTGTTCTTCATGAATTAATGTAATTACTACTGTTTCTATTCAATCACGCTTGATTCTATTTCTGAGATACTCACTCGTTCTTCAACCTGGAGAATGATATGATCCGTGACACTCATCATTATTTTCAACTCTATGAACGCGTTCCTGGCAACCACTTCCGTTCTATTTGAGCTCAACGTAGTCATTGGGCGATAGCTTGAGTGCGTATCTCTTGGGTATCTAATACACGGACCGAGTCCATGAGATTAGTATCTTCATGGTATAGGCTAGAACCAATTGGCAGCATTCCTGAGATCCGAAAAGTCTAAACCTTGTCTGTTGTATTTCGAGTAGGATCTGGGAAAGGATGACTGTGATGAGCTTCAACCCTGCAAATGTTGGGCGCAGTGACAGTGTACAAAAGGATCAATGGATCCTATTCCGATACTAGCGGGAACCGACAGATGATTAGCCATGTGGTAGCTGTGCCTGGTATTTTTCATCCGAGACGAGAAATTCGACAATTGATTAGCCGTGCAGAAACCGTAGAGGACCATTTTCACTGAGAGAATCCTACAGCTTGCCATGGAAGGGAGCACTCATGATTGGAAGAAGACAATAGGAAAGCAGAAGTTCAGAAGTAACAAAGCATCTCCGTGCGCTTATCTAAAATTTCCACCAATGAATTACATAAGTAACTTTATTTTATTTTATGTTTTATTTATCTTTTAATTATCACAACCTCATAACCATTTGAATCCACCTGACTGAGATTTACAAGATGATCATAGCTTGCTTCAAGCCAACAATCTCCGTGGGATCGACCCAGTACACTTGCTGGTTAGTTGTGCGGAGTTGTGAAAAGTGTGAATCACAATTTCCCACACCACCTGTGTTCCAGTTCCACTGGTAAATCACATGCCTTGCCATAAACCAGTTGGTAAGGGGACATCCCAATAAGGGTCTTGAAAGCTGTTCTATACGCCCAGAGGGCATCATCAAGCTTCCTTGCCCAATATTTTCTAGAGGTGCTCACTATTCTCTCCAGTATTCTCTTGAGTTTCCTATTAGAGACTTCAGCTTGTCCATTTGTCTGCGGATGGTAGGGAGTTGCCACCCTGTGGCAAACGCCATAACGGTAAAGAATGGAGTTGAGCTATTTCTTGCAGAAGTGACTGCCTCCATCACTGATCAGTGTCCTTAGGACACTGAATCTGCTGAATATGTATTTCTGGAGGAACTTCATCACTACTCGAGTATCATTAGTGGGTAATGCAATTTCCTCAACCCATTTAGATATATAGTCTACTGCCACAAGTATGTATATGTTCGAATATGAAGATGGAAAAGGACCCATGAAGTCTATTCCACATACATCAAACAGCTCCATTTCTAAAATCTCTTGTTGAGGCATTTCGTGATGGTGAGGGAGATTTCCAGCCCGTTGACAACTGTCGCAGTTGCGGACAAACTCCCAGGAGTCTTTGAGGAGCATTAGCCAGTAGAAGCCGCTTTGAAAGACCTTGGTGGTTGTACGCTCACCTCCAAAATGACCTCCATAATCTGAGCTATGCCAATGCCATAAGATTTGCTTTGTTTCTTCCTCAGACACGCAACGGCAGATTATACCATCTGAGCACCTCTTAAAAAGATATAGTTCGTCCCACAAGTAGTACTTAGCATCATGAATGAGCTTTCTAACTTGCTGTCTACTGTATTCCTTGGGAATGAACCTTATCGCCTTGTAATTTACAATGTCGACAAACCAAGGTGCTTTGTGTGTGGCAAAGAGTTATTCATTAGGGAAGGTCTCAGATATCTCAATAGTGGGAGAGGACGTCCCTGTTGCAGGTTCAATCTAGGATAAGTGGTCAGCCATTTGATTTTCTGACCCTTTTCTGTCCCTAATCTCTATGTCAAACTCTTGCAGAAGTAATACCCATCTTATCAATCTTGGTTTAAAGTCCTGCTTCGAGAGAAGGTACTTGAGAGCAGCATGGTCAGTATAGATAATGACCTTAGAGCCGATTAAATAGGATAGAACTTGTCAATGGCATAGACCACTGCAAGTAATTCCTTCTCTATGGTAGTGTAGTTCTTTTGTGCGTCATTTAAAATACGACTGGTATAATAAATGATGTGCAAGAGCTTATCATGTCTTTGCCCAAGGACTGCACCAATTGCATGATCACTGACATCACACATTAGTTCGAATGGTAGGTCCCAGTTGGGAGTAGAAATGACAGGTGTAGAGATAAGCTTTGATTTCAGAGTTTCGAAGGCATGCAGGAAATCCTTGCTAAAAATAAAAGGAGTGTCAATGGCTAAGAGATTGCACAGGGGTTTTGCAATTTTGGAGAAGACTTTAATAAACCTCCTGTAGAACCCTGCATGTCTTAAGAAACTTCTGACTGCTTTGACATTAGTAGGTGGTAGTAATTGTTTAATGACTTCCACCTTGGCCCGATCGACCTCTATTCCCTTGTTTGAAATCTGATGTCCAAGAACAATGCCTTCAGTCACCATGAAGTGACATTTTTCCCAGTTTAAAATCAAGTTAGTTTCTTGGCATCATTTTAGAACTAGGGCCAGATAGTTAAGGCAGGAATAAAAGGAATCCCCAAAGACAAAGAAATCATCCATGAATACTGATAAAATCCATTTTTAGGGTTTATCCTGTGCTTAATCTAGTGGATTTTATCCATTATTCTCACACTTATTCAGACAATTCGCATGTTTTATGTTTTCTTTCCTGATTTTGTGCTATGATTGAAAACATGTTTCTTTAATCTTAATTTGCAATGTTTAATCCCCTCTTATTACCATTTGATGCCATGATATGTGTTTTAAGTGATTTCAGAATTTACAGGGCAGGAATGGCTCAGAGGATGGAAAGGAAGCATGCAAAAATGGAAGGAATACAAGAAGTTGAAGAAATTGCTAAGTTGTCCAGCCTGACCTCATCGCACTCAAACGGTCATAACTTGAGCTACAGAGGTCCAAATGACGCGGTTTTAGTTTTGTTGGAAAGCTAACGTCCGGGGCTTCGAAATGATATATAATTTTCTATAGTGGCCATAGAGCTAGCCAACGCGAACGCGTGCTCCACGCGGACGCGTCGCAGTGACGAAAAACCAGCGTGGCAGATTTCGCCCTCAGCGATTTCTGAGCTGTTTTTGACCCAATTTTCGGCCCAGAAAATACAGATTAGAGGCTATAAAGTGGGGGAATCCATCCATTCATAATATCATACTTCATTAACATAAATTTTAGGATTTAGATGTAGTTTTTAGAGAGAGATGTTCTCTCCTCTCTCTTAGGTTTTAGGAATTAGGATTCCTCTTATTTTATGGTTATTTCTTCAATCACAGGTTCAATGTTCCTTTAATTTATTTTTTACTTTTATTCATTCTATTATTTTAATTGTTATTTATCTTTTCAATTTGGTTTATGAACTTTTCATGTTAAGATTTGACTATTCTATTTAATATTATTTGAGGTATTTCAGATTAATGAATGTTTTATTCTATTTTATGATGCTTTCAATTTAATTTAGATTTATTTTCCCCTTTTAGCTTTGGTTAAGTAATTGGTAACATTTGAGTTATCAGACTCAGCGTTTGATTGAGATTTGTGAATTGCTGATTAATTTGGATCCCTCTAAAGCTAGTCTTTCCATAGGAGTTGACTAGGACCGAGGAATCAAGTTAATTAGTCCATTTGACTTACCTTTATTTAGTAAGGGTTAACTAAGTGGGAGCGATAAACAATTCTCATCACACCTGATAAGGATAACTAGGATAGAATTTCCAGTTCTTATACCTTGCCAAGAGTTTTCTTTATAATTATTAATTTACTTTTCTTGCCATTTAAATTACTTGTTCATTATTTCAAAAACCCAAAAATATACAATTTTCCATAACCAATAATAAATCATACTTCCCTGCAATTCCTTGAGAAGACGACCCGAGGTTTAAATACTTCGGTTATAAATTTTATTGGGTTTGCTTAAGTGACAAACAAAACTTTTGTACGAAAGGGTTCTCTATTGGTTTAGAAACTATACTACCAACGCGATTATTTTTATAAAAATTCTTTACCAGCAGAAATCCACTCGTCAAAATGGCGCCGTTGCTGGGGAATTACAAACATGTGCCTTATTATTAGTTATTGTAAATATTTACTTTTTGCTTGTTTATTTGTTTTTATTTTTGTTTTTATTTTTGCTTTTTTCGTAAATTAAGAGGTTTTTGGTTTTTATTTAGTTATTAAAATTTTCGAAAATAATGTTCCTTGTTCTTTCTTGATCTTCAAGTTGTTCTTGGTGTTCATCTTGACCTTCAAGTTGTTCTTGGTTGTTTTCTTCGTTTTGATCTAAAAATTTTAAGTTGGGTGTCATTTTATTGTTTTTCCCTTTCCTCATTAAATTCAAAAATATCTTTTCTCTTTATTTTAATTGATTTTTTTCGAAAAAAAATTCATATTTTTATTTTAAAATTTTTATGTTATCTTATCTTAGTTTTAAATTTCAAAATTCAAATCTTTTTCAAAAATCATATCTTTTTCAAAATCTTATCTTATCTTATTTCAAAATCAAATTTCAAATTTTAATATTTAAATTCCAAAATTCAAAATTCAAAATTTCAAAATTTAAATTTAAAATTTTAAAAATCAACCCTTTTCAAAATTTAAACCTTTTTCAAACCTTTATCTTATATTGTTGTCAGTGTTTCTAGTTTAAGGAGTTTATTTTCATTAATTTTTTTATTAGTTTTTGTTTTTATTTTCTTTAGCTACTATGAATTCTCATCCCTCTGGTTTCAAGTTTGGTTCTAATGTTGTTGTAAGGAATGAAAACTATAATGAAAATAGGCATCAAGGTTGGAAGAATCAAAGATGGGAGGAGCCACAAGGATTTGATCAACCCTCTTGGTAACAACCCCCTCCAATGTGCTATAACCAACAACCATTCTGTGATGCATACCAAGACAATAGTTATGGTGGACCCTTTCGTGACAAACCATCTCCACCAAATTACTATGGTCAAGAGCCATTCCAGGGAGCGTACAAAGATGATGAATATAGTGGACCCCCTTGTAGTTTCCAATAAGCCCCGCCATATGCTTATGAACTGCCTCCCCAACATACCTTTGAACCACCATACTCACAAGCACCTTACCACCAAACACCCCCATATGACCCTAACCCACATCCACCACACTAACCACCACATGAACCACACCCAGAACCACCACCTCAATATCCACCATCTCCATATCCTTATCAAGAAGAACCACCTCCGTATTATGAGCTCTCTCTCCCAAATGAACCCTCCTATCCACCCCAACTTCCATTGGATAACAACACACTCATCTCTAATATCATTGGTCTCACCTCTACACTCCAAAATCTTATATCCTGCATGGACCAACCCTCTACCTCCAATATTCAACCCTCAAGCTTCAGTACGCTTCCTTTTCAACCACATAATAATCTTCCCATCCCATCACCACCCTCCATGGAAGAGCACCCACATCCATCAATCCAAGAGTAAGGTGATCCCAGTTATGCTATTGATATAGATCAAGAAAGAAAGAATCATCTTCGCAAATCCATACTTCATAAGAAGCTAGAGGAGGCCCTACAGATGAAGGTAGTAGAGACCCTTGAAGTCGAAGGAGTGGTTGAAGATTAGTGAAGGAAGACATCAAGGAGGAGTGTGGTTTTGTCTTAGAGAAAGAGGAGGACCAAAAAGTGGAGGTAGGAGAGACCCTTGCAAATGAAGGAGTAGTTGAAGGGAGTTGTCATGGAAAGGAAATCATCAAGGAAGAGTACAATTTTATACTAAACCAACTGGACAAAGAAGCAATTATTAAAGAGGAAGAAGTGGTTGCAGACTTAGGAGATGCTGAACCTCCATGGGAAAGTCCAGTCATAGAGCTCCCTTCTAAGATGATTGATGTTGATGTTGAGAATGGTGTACAACCTCCAAGGCATATCATGGTTGAAAACTTTGCAGAGGTTAATCAAGAGATGGAGATTAAAGAAGAAGAAGCAGAACCTCCCATGCCCTTGGTGAGTAATGAAGAAGATATTGAATTCAAAGAAAGCTACCAAGAGGAAGAGGTGGAAATTGAAGAAGCTTGCAAAGAGGTGGAAGTTATCAAGGAAGATCACAAGGGAATAGAGCTTGAAATCACCTTGCCAAAGTTGTTGGAGACCTCTCCCCCAAAGCCATTACCATCCAATACAACATTCAAGTGGGTAAAATACTTATCCTTGACCTTTACCTTCCCGCTTGAATATAGGTTACTTAAGACAGATGGTCAACTTCGAGCTCTTTGTGGCTTTACGAGTAAGAGGGAGATGGCTAGTGGTAGGAATTGTCATGCAAGATTCAATATGGTGAAAGGCTCAAAGTTTAAATACAAAGGTTGGTATAAAGCACAACTGAATGGGTCTAGGAGGCTGTTTGGATGCCTTGGTGAGAATTCCGATTGCTTACCACCCGGATGGAATCATGATGATCAACTTGAAAACGGGTGTAGGATCAAGATTTGGGATCCGGGAATATATGAGGATCAAATTTGGGAGCTCAAAGCTTGTGAAGAACTCCATCAAAGCTTGACAAATTTACTTGGTATTGATAGAGCTTATTGGAAGTCCAAGCATTGGTGGAAGTTTCAAGACAAGTTCAAGCACAAGCCACCATGACAAGGAGCTTACCAAATGTCCAACTTAAGGACTTTAACTAAAAGTGCTAGGTGGGAGACAACCCACCATGGTATAATCATTCTTTTTTATTTCTTAATCTTATTTTATTTTATTTTTACTAGTGTTCATTCATAATCTCTGCATATAGCAATATATAGTCTGCATTTGCATCTGCATTCTGCATAATATAAAAAAAACGCACGCGACACGTAAGCATCGCTGATGCGTCCGCATCATAGGTGCCTTCGCAACAAGAAGAAAAGAAGCAGAGAGTCACACGAAAGCGTGGCTGGAGGCGTGCCTTAGGCAAAAACATGCCAACGCGTCCGCGTCACCCACGCGGCCGCGTGGCCCTGCCAAATCGACGTAAAGAGGTGTATGGCTGCAAGTTATGATGGAGTAAGGCTGGATTGATGCTAGAAGCACAAGCCGTACCACGCGACAACGTACCCCACGCGGCCGCGTCGTTTTCAAATTATGGCCATTCACCCGATCGCGTCACCCACGCGATTGCGTCACCCAAAAATCTGGCAAAAAGAGTTTAAAACAAAGAGTTGCGCGAACGCACGGCTGCACTCACGCAAATTGCACAAATCAGGCCACGCGATCGTGTGACCCACGCGTCCGCATCGCATGCAACGCACAGTTTATCCAGATCAGCGCCAGAATTCCTATCTTTTCTTCTCCAATCCTACTTATCTTTCTATTATCATTCTTTCTTCTTTCTTCTATCTTTTCTTACTCTTTCTTCCTCCTTTCTTACTTTCTTTTTCTTCATTTCTTTAACTTCTCATCCTTATTCTCTTTCATTCTATTTTACTTAATTTATCTGCATACTTTCATTCATTGTATTATAATTTTATGCATATTTTTATTTTCTTTCCTAAATTTATTATTTTTCCGCTGATGTTAAATTTTCTTATTCAACTGTTACATCTTTTTTGGTATTATTTTGGTGCTTAGTAACTTGTTTTCCACTGTTGGGTAATATTATCTAAGTCAATGCTCATCTTTTATGATACTTGTATTACTTTTGCATTGACATGAACTTATACTGTCTTTCATTACCCACTCTCTTTTCCATTGTTGCAAATTTTTGCACTCTTGATTTGTCATGTGCTTCTTCTATTTTCTCACTTGCATGTTGTAGCTACCATATAATTGAGACCCTCATCATTTGGCATTAACCCAACCATATTTTAAATTGTTTCCTATCTTTGTTTTTGGGTTACTTTTCTTCTTTTTCCTCTTCTTTCAGGATGGCCACCGAGAAGGGACAGGAAAAGAACTTTTATATGGGGCAACAGACAAGCCCATCTGCACAATCTTTAGAGAATAGCATCAGTTGTAGCAGCCCGTCCACTTGCACATCTTAGCATGCACCGAGGACGGTGCAATCTTTAAGTGTGGGGAGGTCGATACCGATCTCCATGGGTTAGTTACTCTTCTATCTCAACACCAATGGTTTATTTTCCTTGTTAGTTGTTGCATTTGCATGTTTGATTGCATATTTATTTGATTTTGTGCATATTTTACCACCACTTGGTTAAAGTCATATTTACTTTTTCAAGAAACTTTTTAGAGTATTTCACTAATTTAAATTAAAACTTTTTTATTAAACTTGTTTGAAGAAATTTTACACTTGAACATAGTTTAGAGCTCGAACACACAAAACTTGTGAGATTTTTGAGCTTATTTGATTGGTTGCATTTTATCAACCAATATTTTATTTTTGGTGTGTGTTTTTCTCTCTAAAATTGTGATCTTTGTTTTGCTTAATTCTATATTTTCATTGTTTGATGTATGCATGCACTTATATGATTAAGGCCTTGTTTCACTGAGCTTACATACCCATATGGCCTTACCCTTTCATTATCCTTTGCAAACCAATGTTGAGCCTATTATACCCCTTTATTCTTTACTTTAGCTCATCACTAATTCTAAGCGGAAAACAATAATGTCCTTAATTTGAATCCTTGGTTAGCTTAGACTAGTGAGAGTACTCATAAATTAAGTGTGGAAAATTGGGTTTGGAAACATTTGGTTTGAGAATTGAGTATGTTAGAATTTTGTGAAGATGTGAAAGAATGTTGAGAATTTGTTCATGCATTCAATACCTTAATCATATGCCTTAAGAAAAGCAAAAGAAAAAAAAATTATTATGAAAAATGAATTTTATTAAAATAAAAAAAAGGAGAAAAAGAAAAGAAAAAGAGCAAATAAGTAAAAGGAGACAAAATGCCCCAAAGTAAATGGTGGAAGCAATGCATATCTACTGTACTCAAAATTAGGATGCATGAATATGTGGAAAACTTGGTTAATGGATAGTTAGATGTTGTATTATGATTACATGGATTGTCTAAGTTAGGTGGAAAGTTTAGGTTAATTAAGGATTCAGATTTTAGCCCACTCAACCAAATACAATCCTACCTTGACCCTAACCCCATTACAACCCTTAAAAGACCTCTTGATTTGTGTATTTGTGCATTAAAATTTTGTTAATTGGTAGAAGAAGAGCAAGCCTTAGAAAGCAAGGTTAGTAGAGAGTTGAGAGAGTCGAACCTTAAACACTTAAGTGATTAAAGTGTATACACTTCCGGTGAGGGTTCGATGCTCGATTCTTTGTTCCCGACTTTCATGAGCTATCTTCTTCTTGCAAGTCTATTTGTACTTCATTTTTATGATTTGAATTAGTGAAATCCAGTTCATATTTGTTCTTAAAAGATTTGTTTACTTTTAACCAAGTAGGTAGAAACATTTTGCATGTAGTTGCATTCATATAGATAGGTTGCATTTCGTACTTTCTTACTTTCCCCATTCATTCTTTATAGCTTCTCTTGAGCTTAGCATGAGGACTTGCTAATGTTTAAGTGTGGGGAGGTTGATAAACTCCATTTTTAGGGTTTATCATGTGCTTAATCTAGTGGATTTTATCCATTATTCACACACTTATTCAGACAATTCGCATGTTTTACGTTTTCCTTCCTGATTTTGTGCTATGATTGAAAACATGTTTCTTTGATCTTAATTTGCAATGTTTAATCCCCTCTTATTACCATTCGATACTATGATATGTGTGTTAAGTGATTTCAGAGTTTACAGGGCAGGAATCGCTCAGAGCATGGAAAGGAAGCATGCAAAAATGGAAGGAATACAAGAAGTTGAAGAAATTGCTAAGCTATCCAGCCTGACCTCCTCGCACTCAAATGGTCATAACTTGAGCTACAAAGGTCCAAATGACACGGTTTTAGTTGCGTTGGAAAGCTAACGTCCGGGGCTTCGAAATGATATATAATTTTCTATAGTGGCCATACAGATAGATGACGCGAATGCGTGCTCCACGCGGATGCATCGCAGTGACGAAAAACCAGCGTGGCAGATTTCGCCCTCAGCGATTTCTGGGCTATTTTTGACCCAGTTTTCGGCCCAGAAAACACGTATTAGAAGCTATAAAGTGGGAGAATCCATCCATTCATAATATCATACTTCATATACATAAATTTTAGGATTTAGATGTAGTTTTTAGAGAGAGAGGTTCTCTCCTCTCTCTTAGGTTTTAGGAATTAGGATTCCTCTTATTTTTTGTCCCTAAAGTTTGGCAAAAATTTCAAAAATACTCCTAAGTTTTATTTTGTTTCAATTTTGTCCTAGAAGTTTTCGATTTGCATCAAATATACCCTCGACAGCTAAATTTTCAAAAAAATTTAAGATCAATCTAACAATAATGCATGAAAATTATGCTTGATTTGCTTGTATTGAGAGTTGTTCTTATGAAATTGTTGTTGAATTAGTCTTAAATTTTTTGAAAAATTAGTCGCCAGGGGTATATTTGATGCAAATCGAAAACTTTTGGGACAAAATTAAAACAAAATAAAACTTAGGAATATTTTTAAAACTTTTGTCAAACTTTAAGGACAAAAAATATAGTTTACCCTTATTTATTCTATTACTTTAATTGTTATTTATCTTTTCAATTTGGTTTATGAACTTTTCATGTTAAGATTTGACTATTCTATTTAATATTATTTGAGGTATTTCAGATTAATGAATATTTTATTCTATTTTATGATGCTTTCAATTTAATTTAGATTTATTTTCCCCTTTTGGCTTTGGTTAAGTAATTGGTAACACTTGAGTTATCAGACTCAGCGTTTGATTGAGATTTGTGAATTGCTGATTAATTTGGATCCCTCTAAAGCTAGTCTTTCCATAGGAGTTGACTAGGATCGAGGAATCAAGTTAATTAGTCCATTTGACTTACCTTTATTTAGTAAGGGTTAACTAAGTGGGAGCGATAAACAATTCTCATCACACCTGATAAGGATAACTAGGATAGCATTTCTAGTTCTTATACCTTGCCAAGAGTTTTCTTTATAATTATTAATTTACTTTTCTTGCCATTTAAATTACTTGTTCATTATTTCAAAAACCCAAAAATATACAATTTTCCATAACCAATAATAAATCATACTTCCCTGCAATTCCTTGAGAAGACGACCCGAGGTTTAAATACTTCGGTTATAAATTTTATTGGGTTTGCTTAAGTGACAAACAAAACTTTTGTACGAAAGGGTTCTCTGTTGGTTTAGAAACTATACTACCAATGCGATTATTTTTATAAAAATTCTTTACTAGCAGAATTTCGTTCGTCAAATACCTTAAGGAATTTCTCAACCATGTCAAAGAATATGGAGTGCATGCACCTTTAAAAGGTGGCAGGTGCATTATAGAGGCCGAATGACATTCTTCTATAAGCAAACACGCCGTATGGGCATGTGAATGCTGTCTTCTCCTGATCTTGAGGATCTACTACAATTTGATTGTAGCCTGAATAGCCATCAAGGAAGCAGTAGAATGCATGCCCAGCTAGTCTCTCTAGCATCTGGTCTATGAATGACAGAGGGAAATGATCCTTTCTTGTGGCATTGTTGAGTCTCATATAGTCAATACACATACGCCATCCTGTAACTATTCATGTAGGAATTAGTTCATTATTCTCATTGTGGATGACTGTCATCCCTCCTTTCTTGGGGACGACTTGGACAAGACTCACCCATGGACTATCTAATATAGGATAGATAATCCCAGCCTCCCGCAGTTTTGTGACTTCTTTTTACACCACTTCCTTCATAGCTAGCTCAGGTGCCTTTGTGGTTGCAGCACTGGCTTGGCATCCTCTTCGAGCCTAATCTTGTGCATGCATTGGGTTATACTAATGTCTTTTAAGTCACTTATGGTCCATCTGAGAGCTGTCTTGTGTGCTTTCAGCACCTAAATCAGTGCTCTTTCTTCCCGCGCCTCCAGAGTGGAGTTTATAATCACAGGATAGGTGTCGTCATCTCCTAGAAAGACATATTTCAAGGATGATGGCAGTAGTTTGAGCTTGAGTTTGGAGGGTCCCTCCTTCTCCTTGGGAGCTTCTAAGGCCTTCTCTTGCTCTCCTGATGTTTCTTGGTCAGGGATGACATCGTTGAGGATGTCAGTCAACTCCTCCTTTAGGCCTTCAACCGTATGGATCTCTTCCACCAAGGAATCGATGATATCAACTTTCATGCACTTGTCTGGTATATCCTGGTATTGGATGGCCTTGGTGGCATCCAGTATAAACTCATCCTCATTGACTCTCACGGTCACTCTCCTTTTTTCCACGTCAATGAGGGTTCTTCCTGTGGCCAGAAAAGGCCTCCCTAGAATAATAGACACATTATTGTGTTCTTCCATATTCAAGACTACAGAGTCTGTAGGGAATGCAAAGGGTACAACCCTTACAATCAGGTCTTCAATTACTCCTGATGGAAATTTAGCCAACCCGTCAGCCAGTTGAAGGCATATGCGGGTTGACTTCTTGGATCTGTTCGAGTTTCTCTATCAGTGAAGAGGGTATCAAATTGATACTCGCCCCAAGATCACATAGAGCTTTCCTTTTGCAGGCGTCTCCCAGGTTGTAGGGTATTACAAAGCTTCCAGGATCCTGGAGCTTTTCTAGTAGATCCTTCTGGATGACTGCACTGCACTCTTCAGTGAGGAAGACTGTCTCTACTTCCCTCAAGTCCTTCTTATAACTTAATATGTCCTTCATAAACTAGGCATAAGAGGGTATTTGTTCAAGGACCTCTGCAAATGGGATTTTGATCTCCAATGTCTTGAGGTAGTCTGTAAATCTAGCAAACTTCTTATCCTTTTCCGTTGTCAAATTTTCATTTAATGCCCTGGGTCATGCCTTGGGATACTGTTTTTCCATTTTCTGATGTTCCTTCTCTCCCTTGCTTCTCACTATCGTGAGACTGGCTGTTTAGTGTCCTTTCACTCCTCAACTGGATGGATTAGCACTCTTCTCTTATCTGTGCAAACAAGTGCTACCCTACCTGGTCCAACTGTGCTTCCATATTCCTTATGGAGGCTTTGATCTCCTGAATAAAGCCTTGCTGGCTCTTTACAAGTTCTGCTAACGCAGGTGCCAGGTCAAGAAAGTTCAGTGGAGCCTGAGGAGGAGGGTTGTTAACTGAACTTTACAGGCTCAACACTTGTTGTGTGAGAAAGTTCAGCTGCTGGATTAAAGATTCATTTTGTTCATGAATAACGGATTTGGTTGATACTCCGTTGTCTTCCCTTTTCATTGAAGTCTTCTTTGATGAGTATAGGTATTGGTTGTTAGCCACCATCTCAACGAGTTCGTTGGCCTACTCTAGAGTTTTCTTCATATGTAAAGAGCCACCCACAGAATTATCCAGGAATACCTTGGCTCTTTCAGAGAGTCTGTCATAGAAGATATCCAGCTTGACCCACTCTGTAAACATTTCAATGGGACATTTTCTGAACATCAACTTGTACCTTTCACAGGCGTCATAGAGAGATTCGCTCTCAACCTGCTTAAAAGTCTGAATATCCCTTCATAGCTTAGTTAGTTTCCTTGGCGGAAAGTACTTGTTTAGAAATTTGCTGACTACCTCACTCCAGGTGTTCAAGCTCTTCTTTGGTTGGACATCCAACCAATCTTTTGCTTGATCTCTCAAAGCAAATGGGAAGAGCATCATCTTGTAGACTTCAGGATCCACTCCATGAGTCTTTACAGTATCACAAATCAGCAAGAAATCTGATATAAACTTGTTGGGGTCTTCCTGTGGAAGCCCATAAAACTGGAAGTTCAGTTGTACCAGGATGATTAACTAAGGGTTGAGCTCAAAATTGTCTACTCCAATAGGAGGTGTACTAATGCTCCTTCCATAGAAGTCAGGAGTAGGAGCTGTATAAGACCCCAAAGTTCTTCTGGGTTGTGCATTCTCATTTGGATCCATAGTGATTTTTGGTATTCTTGCACAGGAAAGAGACAAAGAAAAGTGGGAGTCTCTATGTCAAAGGATAGAGAACTCCAAGTGAGATACCCATGAAGAAATAACAAGAATTAAAAATATCTAAAACTATTTTTTTAATTAATTTTGAAAATAAATAAAAAATAGAAAATGAATAATTAAAAATTTCAAAAATTAAAAAGAGAAAGTCAATTAAAGATTTTGAAGTTCATAAAATTAAAATAGGATAAAGCAAACAATTAATTAAAAAGATTTGAAAATAAGATAAAAGATTTGATTTTAAAAAGTTTTGAATTTAAAAAGAGAGAGAGTCAATCAAAGATTTGAAAATTTAAAATTGAGAGGAAAAAGTCAAACAAGATAGGATAAGATTTAAAATTTAAGGCAGAAGATTTGATTTTAAAAAGTTTTGAATTTAAAAAGAGAAAGTCAAACAAAGATTTTGAAAATTTAAATTTGGAAAGATAACAAAAAGATACTAATAGGACACCAAACTTAAAAATTTTTTAAATTAAAGCACTAAATTTCGAAAATTTGACAAGGGAAAACACTAAAAGACACTAAACTTAAAAATTTGAGATCAAACAAAAAAATAGCAAGAACAGTTCGAACACCAAGAAAGAAAAACAAGAACAATTTTCAAAAAACTCAAGAAGAGAAACAAAAAACTAAAGGGATACCAAACTTAAAAATTGACATAACACTCAAACTAAAGAAAAAATTTTGAAAACTTTTCGAAACACAGAAAACAAAAAACAAAATTAAAAGAAAAACAGTAAAAAGTACCTGATCTAAGGAACAAAACAACCGTTAGTTTGTCAATTACAAAATAATTCTCGGAAACGATGCCAAAAACTTGGTGCACAGAATTTAGACTCCGCACAACTTAACCGGCAAGTGCACCGGGTCGTCCAAGTAATACCTCAGCTGAGTGAGGGTCAATCCCACGAGAAAAGATGGATTGAGCAAGTAGTGGTTATCCTGTAGATCTAAGTAAGGCGAATAGAAAGTTGATTGGTTGTTGTTGAATGCGCATAAAATAAATAAGAAAGCAATAACGAAATAGCGGAGAAACAATAGTGAGAAATCAGTTAAGGATTCGGAGATGCCTTATCTTTCTGGATTAACTTTCCTTACTGTTTATTCCAATCATGAGTGATTCATTCCATGGAAAACCGTAAGTGATTAATGCCATGCCAATTGACATTAATCTCCTCTGATTCATGACAAATGCCACGCCAATGGTCATTTAATATGAACGAGGATGAAGCTCTAGCAATTCAATCTCTGGTGATCCTACTCAAAATGCCACAGATAAGGTCAGATCTTCTGGATCGGAGAATGAAGCTTTAATTATGATTCTAGTTTATACCACAAAGGCCCTAATCGCCCCAGATCCCGGCTGAACAGATGTTCCCAAGTCCCCAATGGGATTGTTGATTAGCCGTCTAAGATATGTAATCTCAAGCTTGTAGTTCAATGATATCCCTCCCGAGACTCACAAGAACTCATGTAGAAAAAAGGGTCATACTCCCGTTCCACCCCAGATTCATAAAGATGAAGAACGAGAATGCATCTTAGAATGGAATCAAACATATATTGAAATAGAAACAGCAATATTATTAATCCATGAGAATCAGCAAAGCTCCTAACCTTAACCTAGGAGGTTTAGTTGCTCATGATTTAGAAGAAAGAAAATATGAAATGTGTAAAAGGTCAAGAGTTACTAACAAGGGTGAACTCTTGTCTATATATACTAATCTAATGTCTAAGGATTACAAAAATAAGATAAACTAGACTCATGGTACGAAAATCTACTTTCTGAGCCCACTTGGTGAGTGTTTGCGCAGAACTTAGGGTGAATTCAGGTGTTGGGACTCCACTTGGGGCGTTGAATGCCAGATTTGGTCCATCTTGGGGGTTCAACGCCGGACTTGCTCCTTTTGGGGCGTTGAACACTGGGTAGGGGATGATTTGGGTGTTTAATACCCGTTTTGGGCCATTAATTCCAAAGTAAAGTGTAGACTATTATATATTTCTGGTAAGTCCTAGAAGTTAGCTTTCCAACGCCATTGAGAGCGCGTCATTTGGACCTCTGTAGCTCAAGATATGCTCATTGGAATGCACGGAGGTCAGGATTTGACAGCATCTGCTAGCCTTTCTTTGCCTCTGAATCTGACTTTGCCAAAACTTGCAGTTTTCGCCCAAAAATTACCTGAAATCACAAGAAAAATACCAAAACTAATAGTAGCAACCAAAAATTGAATTTTACACTAAAACATATTGAAACTTGATAAAATATGACTAAAAACTCTAATAAAACAATACTAAAATGCGTATAAAATATTCGCTCATCAGGGAGGTGTTACCGTAATTTTTATAAGTATTTAATTAGTGAATTTAAATAATTGGGATTAAGTGGTGAAAATGAAATGGATTTCGAGATTTTTTTTTTGAAAAGGTCTTAACTTAAAAGTGAAGTTGGAAATTATTTTGGGAAAACTTGGTGGAATCGAAAGTGAATTTTATTAAATTAATACTAACCCCACGGAACATTACCCCCTGAGAATACCTCTAGGAGAAGGTGATAGGACACTCTTCCACAGAATATTTTTTCACATTCTCATTTAATTGTATATGCTGAAAGTGGAAAAGGTGGTAAGGCACTTTTTCTAAGAGTATTTTTCCCACGTCTCTCTCTGGTTGCAAGGTGGTAAGTGATGCGTGAGCATCTTTCCTATCTTTTTCTAGTGAATTTGTATTCAATTTATTGATTTTAATAAAGAATTAATTATCTTCTAACCACTATGGATGCTACTTTGAGTCTTGTGCAATTCTGTTTATTTTAGGTAGCATTCGGCTGGATTTGATGGAGTTTCTACAGCACAAGAATTAAAGGAGATGACAGCGAGGAACGACGCGTGCGTGTACTTGACGCGTGTGCGTGATTTGGAGCTTTCCATGGCAACGCGTTCGCGTGCCTGACGCGTACGCGTGACATGCGCCACGTGCAGAAAATGCAGGAAACGCTGGGGGCGATTTCTGGGCTGTTTTTAACCCATTTTCAGCCCAGGAAACACATATTAGAGGCTACAGAATGGAGGAATCATGCGAACACTTCTAGTTATTTCCCAAGTCAGGCTTGGGTCCTACGAAGCAAGTGGTCCCCATCCATCAATTGAAGACCTGCTGATTGTTACAATTAATTCTGATTTGAACTTTAATTTTTAAATAGGAAAATATATTATTTTAGTTTTCGAAATTAGATTTTAAATTTATTAGGATTAGATATAAAAGGGAAAAGAAACTTCCTTTGAGGATCCCAACATTAGTTAACTTTTTATTCCATCTCAGCCCAATTTAGAATCCTAGTTTTTCTCTCTGAACCATGAGCAACTAAACCTCCATTGTTAAGGTTAGGAGCTCTATCTATTGTATGGATTGATACTATTATTTTTCTATTTTAATTCATGTATTGATTTCTATTTCAAGAATTATTTTCGTTCTTTATCTTATGAATTTAGATGGAACGGAAGTATGACCCTCTTTCTAATTGTGTTCTTGTATAACTTGGAAAAGCTCTTTACTTGAACAACAGCTTGAAAACAATTTCTCCTAAATTCTAATTCTCTGGACTTAACGGGATACGTGACATATAATCCTTTTGTATTTGGGTAATTAGAGTTTCTGTGGCATAAACTAGAATTGAACTTCGCCCTCTAATTGAAATTAATTGACCAAGGAATTGGCAGTTGATGAGAATCAGAGGAGACTAGAGAGGTCTAAGGAATTAGGGTCTAGTCACATATAGTTTGCCATGAATTAAATCTTGCATGATTAAAATAGTTAGTAAGAAAAGTCAATCCGGAAAATAAACATCTCTGAAGCCTTAACTGTTTCTCGATATTTTATTCCCAACTTATTTACTTGCCTGTCTTTAATTTCTGAATTAATGTTTAATGCTTTTGAATACCAAAACACTCTTTTCTGTTAGTCTAACTAAGTAAATTAATCAACTATTGTTGCTTAGTCCATCAATCCTCGTGGGATCGACCCTCACTCACCTGAGGTATTACTTGGTACGACCCGGTGCACTTGCCGGTTAGTTTGTGGGTTATAAATTCCGCACCAAGTTTTTGGCGCCGTTGCCGGAGATTGACTGTGATTAACAACTATTAGTTGTTTGATTGCTTAGATTAGGCGTTTTAGTTTTGATTTTTTTTATTTTTATTTATTGCTTTATTAATTTCGAAAAATTAGTATTAATATTTTTCCTTAATTTCTGAAATTAAGTTTGGTGTTACCTAGTTAATTTTATTCTAATTTTTCTATTTATTTTTCCTGTTAATTTTTGAAATTTTTTGTCTAATTTCTGTTATCAATTTTGAAAATTTTTCAGTTTTAATTATTTAGTATTTCTATTTTATTATTTTACACAGGTTACCTCACTGGGAGTTCTCTGCACTCTGACGTAAAGAATCCCGTCTTTTCTTGTCTTCTGTCTATTTATGAGCAGGAACAGGGATAAGGAACCTCTGTTAGACTTTGACCCTGAACCTGAAAGGAGTTGTAGATGACGTTTATAATAAGCAAGACTTTACAAGGCTGCAAAATCCACTATGGATCCTAACAATGCTGCTAATGCCAATGTGGTAAATCTGAATGGGGATGAGCAACAAAGGAGAGTGCTTGGCTCTTATTCTGCCCCTACTACAGATCTTTATGGAAAAAGCATTGTGGTGCCTCCTATAGCTGCGAACAACTTTGAGTTGAAGCCACAATTGGTCACCCTGGTGCAGCAAAATTGTCAGTATCATGGACTGCCTCACGAAGATCCAAATTAATTTATATATGATTTTCTACAGATTTGTGATACTGTGAAGACAAATGGAGTGAACCCAGAAGTGTACAAACTCATACTCTTCCCGTTTGCTCTGAGGGATAAAGCAAAGCTATGGCTAGATTCCCAACCCAGGGAGAGTTTGGATACTTGGGACAAGGTTGTTACTGAGTTTCTTACTAAATTTTTTCCACCAAAGAAGCTGACTAAGCTTAGGGTGGAGGTTCAGACCTTTAGGCAGAAGGATGGTGAAACTCTTTATGAAGCTTAGGAGAGATACAAGCTACTGACTAGGCAATGCCCTCCGGACATGTTCTCCAAATGGACCTAACTAGATATCTTTTATGAAGGCTTGGGTGAGATGTCCAAGATGAGCTTAGATACTTCTGTAGGTGGTTCACTACACAAGAAGAAGACACCAGAGGAGACTATTGAGCTTATTGAATTGGTGGCTAGCAACCAATATTTATACTCATAACAGAAATCATGTGAACTCTGAGGCTCCTCAGAAGAAGGGTGTTATAGAAGTAGAAGCTCTTAATGCTATTCTTGCTCAAAACAAGCTTATGTCTCAGCAAATAAATCTACTTACTCAACAGATGGGAGGCATGCAAGTCTCAGCTATCAACACACAAAATCCACCTCAAGAGATCTCTTATGATATGACAGGTAATTTTGTGCAAAATGATAATTATGATTATGCTCAATTCTCTTCTGAACAGGTCAATTACATGGGAGTGCTCCTAGAAATCCCAATAATGATCCCTATTCTCAGACCTACAATCAGAGGTGGAAAAATCACCCAAATTTTGGATAGAGAGAGTAACCTCAGAGGCCATAGAATTTTAATAATAATTCTCAGGGTGGTTTTCAACAGAATAATTTTAATAAACACCAGTTTCAGTCATCTCAACAAGCAACTTCTCAACCCCAGCAGAATAATAATTTAGAAGCAATGTTGGCAAGTTTTAGACAAGAAACCAGAGCGTCAATCAAGAATTTAGAAATTAAGATGGGTCAAATAGCCACAAGAGTTAATGAAATTAATCAGAGGACCACTAATAGCCTTCCTGGTAACACAATTCCAAATCCAAGAGAGGAATGCAAGGCTATCACCTTGATAAGTGGACAAGTGGCAAGTATTAAAGCACAAGTTAATGAGGAGCCAGTTGAAAAAGAAGATTACAAGGTTATTCAATTGAGAAGTGGTAAAGTAGCTGGCTCTGAGACCAAGGTCAATGAAGAGCTAGTTGAAAAGAAAGCTACAGAAGAGAAGAAGGAAGAAGTAGAGCACGTCCCTCCAAAGAGTGCAGACAACCCATTCCCAGACTCTCTTGACACTTATCCTTAGAGACTTCAAAAGGAAATCAAGGACAAGCAGTTTTCAAAGTTCTTGGAAGTCTTCAGAAAGTTGTAAATCAATATTCTTTTTGCTGAGTTTTTGGAACAAATGCCTCTCTATGTCAAGTTCATGAAGGAGCTATTGTCAAAGAAGAAGCCTTTAAAGGGAGATGAGACAGTGGTCCTGACTAAGGAATGTAGTGCCATAATTCAGAATAACTTGCCAAAGAAGATGCCAGATCCAGGGAGCTTTCAAATTCCATGCACCATTAGGAGCACAACTTTTGAGAAAGCCCTAGGTGATCTGGGGGCAAGCATAAATCTAATGCCCTTATCTATGATGAAGAAGCTACAAATCCATGAGGCACAACCCACAAAGATAGTATTACAGATGGCAGACAAATCTATGAAGCCTGTATACAGATTAGTAGAGAATATCTTGGTCAAAGTGGGTAAATTCTTTCTCCCAGCCGATTTTGTGATTCTTGACACAGGAGAGGATGAAAATGCCTCTATAATTCTAGGAAGACCATTCCTAGCCACTGGAAGAGCTCTGATTGATGTGGAAGAAGGTGATTAGAGTGCATAATGAGCAACTGGTCTTTCATGTCTTCAAGGATATACATTCAGTAGGTGAAGAAGAGAAGTGCATGCAGACTGAGATTATTAATCCAAACCTTCAAGACCCCCTGATAATGCACAGCAGAATCTACAGCTCAAACCTCCTTTGGTGACAATCAATAAAATTCCTCCTGACATCAAACCTAAGTTTGATGTTGGGAATGCATCATCCACCAAGGAGGATATTCCCAAAAAGAAGAAAATACTCAGGGGATGGAGAAACAAAAAGATCCCCACTGAAGGTTTCTCCCCAGGAATGAAGGTGGTGTTGACTAGGAATCCAGTATGGATTTATACAGTGAACAGAATCCTCTTTCTGGAGCATATTGAGCTAATTTATGGAGACACAGGAAAGAAGTTCAAAGTAAGGGGTGAAGAGCTGAGCCCCTATAATCCTCCTCCTTAGAGGAGCCGACCATCAAGCTAGTGACGGTAAAGAAGCGCTTGTCGGGAGGCAACCCGATAATTTCGTAACCTTAGTTACTTTTCGTAGTAGTGATTTTCTTATTTATCTGATTTTTTATTGAGTTTTTACTGTTTTTCTTTCGTTTTACGTGTGTTCTGATCATGCAACTATCTTAGAGCAAGAACCGAACTCTTATATAAAATAAAAAGAATGAGCACACGACGTGCAAGCGTCGCTGATGCGTACGCGTCATATGTGTGTGCGTGAAAAATAAAAGTGAACAGAGAGTTGAGCAGGAGTGGCACTGGAACTATGCCTTTTGCACAAACAAGCCCACGTGTACGCGTACCTCACGCGTGTGCGTCATTTTCATTTTTCGCCATCCACGCGTACGCGTCCTTGACGCGTACGCGTGACCCTGAAAATCGGCGTCAGTGAGTGTTTGGGCAGAGAGTTGTGATGGCTTGGGGCTGGAAGTGTGCTAGAGGCACAAACTTGATCACGCATACGCGTCCCTGACGCGTGCGCGTCCTTTGTACAAATGGCCATCCACGCGTTCGCGTACATGACGCGCACGCGTCATATGAAAATTTTGTTCCCAGGCCATGCGAACAGAGAGTTGTGCGTGTGCGCGGCCGCCTTCGCGCAACTCGCAGAAATCAATGGCACGCGTACGCGTGCCTGACGCTCACGTATCACTATGAAAATTGCGCGACCCACGCATACGCGTGCTGTACGCGTAGGCGTCCTGTACGCATATGCGTCGCCTGCGCCGTACAACTACACTAGTTCGCCGCCCAGTTTTAATTTTCTTTCTCTCTCTCCCAAATCCTAATTCTTTGTTGTTCTTTTATCCTTTTCCTCTTCTTTCTTCATACTATTTCTTTTTGTTTTTAGTTCTTCTTTGCTTGAGGACAAGCAAACCTTTATGTTTGGTGTTGACGCTTCGCTTATGGATTTTCTGTTTATTTTTATGACACCAAAGGGAGGCAAATCATCTTCACGGGGGAGCACAGCCTGAAGAAAGAAATAGCCACGAGGATAACTGAGGTGGTTGAGTTCTTTTCATTCTATATTCCTTCCCGCTTTTTCTATGTTATGTTCCAATTTTCTGCTACTTTGTCTCGTCTATTGCATGATCCTTTATTAGATAAATTCCTAGGTTTTAGTTTAGTTCTGTTAGTTGCTTTAATTCTGAAAGATGTCTCATGTATTGCCCATTGAGCTTGAAATCAAAAAGAAAGAAAAAAAAAGGGATGTAATGCATGAGAAATTGAGTTTAATCTTTAGAGTAGTCTCATTTACTCAAATGTGGTGGTATTTTCTGTGACTCTGAATGCATGATATGAACAGTGTATGTTTAAATTTGAATCAAAGAATATTGATGTACAAGGAACAGGAATTTAGAGAACTATTATGAAGTCTCTGCAATAAGTAAAAGTTTAATCCTTGAAGCAAAAGAAACAGCATTGAAGAAAAAAGGGGAGATATAAAAGCAAGGTCCAAGGCTCTAAGCATCAATGACTAGGGAGGTCAGACATGATTAAAAGCTCAAAGAGTTGTTTCCTTAGTCACATACTTGTGGTGTTCTTGTGTCAACTAATCCTTGAGACAAAACATTTAGAGTCGAGATCAATTGCAATTAACAGAGTATGCCAAAGGCTTTGAGCACCACTGTCTGGGAGCAACTGAAAGAAAAATCAGAACTTAAAGAGAGTTCCCCAGTTAAGTGCTTGTGGTGTTTCTGTGTCAAGTGAAGCTTGAGACAAAATATTTAAAGTCATGGTTAGGCTCAAGGTGCAAAGCACCAAAGAAAAAAAAGAATCAAAGAAAAATTGTTGTGTTCAAGGGTTAAATTGAGTTACAAAAGATCAGAGAATTTATAATATTATCCAGATTCTAATTCCGAAAGGCAGTGACATCCTTCTGATTCAAAGGAGAGTGAGATGCCTGATGAGCGGATAATTTATACGCTTTTTGGCATTGTTTTTTGGTAGTTTTTAATATGTTTTAGCCACTTTTTATTATATTTTTATTAGTTTTTAAATAAAAATCACATTTCTGGACTTTACTATGAGTTTGTATGTTTTTCTGTAATTTCAGGTATTTTCTGGCTGAAATTGAGGGAGCTGAGCAAAAATCTGATTCAGGCTGAAAAAGGACTGCTGATGCTGTTGGATTCTGACCTCCCTGCACTCGGAATGGATTTTTTGGAGCTACAGAACTCCAATTGAGGCGCTCGCAATTGCGTTGGAAAGTAGACATCCAGGGCTTTCCAGAAATATATAATAGTCCATACTTTGCTCAAGGATAGATGACGTAAACTGGCGTTCAACGCCAGTTCCATGTTGCATTCTGGCGTTAAACGCCAGAAACGGGTTACAAGTTGGAGTTAAACGCCAGAAACAGGTTACAACCTGGTGTTTAACTCTAGAAATAGCCTAGACACGTGTAAAGCTCAAGTCTCAGCCCCAGCACACACCAAGTGCTGAAATAAACAAAACTTTAATCCTTGAAGCAAAAGAAACAGCAAAGAAAAAAAAAGAGGATATAAAAGCAAGGTCCAAGGCTTTGAGCATCAATGACTAGGGAGGTTAGACATGATTAAAAGCTCAAAGAGTTATTTCCCTAGTCACATGCTTGTGGTGTTCTTGTGTCAAGTAATCCTTGAGACAAAACATTTAGAGTCAAGATCAATTGCATTTAACAAAGTATGCCAAAGGCTTTGAGCACCACTGTCTGGGAGTAACTAAAAAAATGTATATATCAAAACTCAAAGAGAGTTCCCCAGTTAAGTGCTTGTGGTGTTTCTGTGTCAAGTGAAGCTTGAGACAAAATATTTAAAGTCACGGCTAGGTTCAAGGTGCAAAGCACCAAAGAAAAAAAAGAATCAAAGAAAAATTGTTGTGTTCAAGGGTTAAATTGAGTTACAAAAGATCAGAGAATTTATAATATTATCCAGATTCTAATTCCGAAAGGCAGTGACATCCTTCTGATTCAAAGGAGAGTGAGATGCCTGATGAGCGGATAATTTATACGCTTTTTGGCATTGTTTTTAGGTAGTTTTTAATATGTTTTAGTCACTTTTTATTATATTTTTATTAGTTTTTAAATAAAAATCACATTTCTGGACTTTACTATGAGTTTGTATGTTTTTCTGTAATTTCAGGTATTTTCTGGCTGAAATTGAGGGAGCTGAGCAAAAATCTGATTGAGGCTGAAAAAGAATTGCAGATGCTGTTGGATTCTGACCTCCCTGCACTCGGAATGGATTTTTTGGAGCTACAGAACTCCAATTGAGGCGCTCGCAATTGCGTTGGAAAGTAGACATCCAGGGCTTTCCAGAAATATATAATAGTCCATACTTTGCTCAAGGATAGATGACGTAAACTGGCGTTCAACGCCAGTTCCATGTTGCATTCTGGCGTTTAACGCCAGAAACAGGTTACAAGTTGGAGTTAAACGCCAGAAACAGGTTACAACCTGGCATCTAACTCTAGAAACAGCCTAGGCACGTGTAAAGCTCAAGTCTCAGCCCCAGCACACACCAAGTGGGCCCCAGAAGTAGATTTCTGCACTATCTATCTTAGTCTACTCATTTTCTGTAAACCTAGGTCACTAGTTTAGTATTTAAACAACTTTTAGAGATTTATTTTGCATCTCATGACATTTTTAGATCTGAACTTTGTACTCTTTGACGGCATGAGTCTCTAAACTCCATTATTGGGGGTGGGGAGCTCTGCTGTGTCTCGATGAATTAATGCAATTATTTCTCTTTTCTATTCAAACATGCTTGTTTCTATCTAAGATGTTCATTCGCACTTCAATATGATGGATGTGATGATCCGTGACACTCATCACCATTCTCAACCTATGAATGCGTGCCTGACAACCACTTCCGTTCTACCTTCGATTGAATGAGTATCTCTTGGATTCCTTAATCAGAATCTTCGTGGTATAAGCTAGAATCCATTGGCAGCATTCTTGAGAATCCAGAAAGTCTAAACCTTGTCTGTGGTATTCCGAGTAGGATTCAGGGATTGAATGACTATGACGAGCTTCAAACTCACAAGGTTTGGGCGTAGTGACAGACGCAAAAGGATCAAAGGATCCTATTCCAGCATGAGTGAGAATCGACAGATGATTAGCCATGCGGTGACAGCGCACCTGGACCATTTTCACTGAGAGGACGGATGGTAGCCATTGACAACGGGGATCCACCAACACAAGTTGTGAAAAGTGTGATTTACAATTCGTGCACCAAGTTTTTGGCGCCGTTGCCAGGGATTGTTCGAGTTTGGACAACTGACAGTTTATTTTGTTGCTTAGATTAGGAAAAATTTTTCTTTTTGATTTAGAGTCTTCTATTATTATTTTTGGTTTAAATTTTTTTAAAATCCTTATTTTCTCTTTTTAAATTTTTTGAAAATTTTTATAAACTGATAATTGAGTTTTTCTGTTTAAGTTTAGTTTCATATTTTAAGTTTGGTGTCAATTGCATGTTTTTTATTTCTTTTAAATTTTCGAATTTGTGTTCATTGTTCTTTCTTAATCTTCAAGTTGTTCTTGTTTATTTCCCTTGTTTGATCTTTAGTTTTCCTTGTTTTGTGATTTTTCTTGTTTTTCTTGTGCATTTTCGAATTATTAGTATCCAAAAAAAAAACAAAAATTTTATACCTTATTAAAATACGTTAAATTTATAGCTCAATTGGCTAGAGCGTTGTGCTTATGTTCTTGGTAATTGGCCATCTTCTTTTTAAAACTTTTTCAAAAATAATTTTTCTTTGAATAAATCTTGTGCCAAACTTTAAGTTTGGTGTTCTCCTGTTAACTTCTCTTTAGTTTTCAAAAATTTTATTTTGGTTTTCTAAAAATTTTAAGTTTGGTGTTCTTTCTTCATGTTCTTGTTGTTCTTGTGAGTCTTCAAAGTGTTTTGATCTTAAAATTTTTAAGTTTGGTGTTCCTTGGTGTTTTCTCTCCAAAATTTTCGAAAACAAGGAGCATTAGATCTAAAAATTTTAAGTTGTGTGTCTTTTGTGTGTTTTTCTTTTTCATCATAAAATTCAAAAATAAAAAAAAATATCTTCTCTAACTATTTTTGAGCAAATATTTCGAAATTTTTTCAAAAAAATTCAGATTTTTATTTTAAAATTTCTATTTTATCTTATCTTAGTTTTAAAAATTTCAAAATTTAAATTTTTTTCAAAAAAATCATATCTTTTTCAAAATTTTATCTTATCTTATTTCAAATTTCAAATTTCAACTTTCAAATTTCAATTTTCAAATTTCAATTTTTAAAATTTCAAATTTCAAATTTCAAATTTCAAAATTTTTTAATTTAAATTCCTTATCTTCTCTTACCTAGCTTATCTTATCTTTTCTAATCTCAAATCTTAAAATCAAATCTTTTTCATATCTTTTTATTTTATTTTATTTTATTTTCTTACAAGTATCTTTAATTTTAAGACATATCTTTTTCAAAATTTCCTAACCAATTTCTCTCTCTTCATTTTTTTCGAAAATCCTCACCCACATCTTTTTCAAATCTTTTTAATTAATTAATTTAGTTTTCAATTTTCTTTTATTTCTTTTACTTCTAATTTTCGAAATTATAGTCAATTTTTCATTTATTTTATTTTATTTTATTTTATTTTCGGTTTTCAAAAAAAAATATTTTATTTGCAATCTGCATCATCTCCCTTTCTCCATCATGGACCTAATTGAAAATGAACAGTCCAGAAGGACTCTGGGGTCATATGCTAACCCCACTACTGTTGCATATGGGAGTAGCATCTGTATACCTCCTATCAAAGCAGGCAGTTTTGAGCTAAATCCTCAGCTCATTGTCATAGTGCAGCAAAATCGCCAGTATTCCGGTCTTCCACAGGAAGAACCTACTAAGTTTCTGGCACAATTCTTGCAAATTGCTGACACAGTACGTGACAAGGAGGTAGATCAGGATGTATACAGACTGTTACTATTTCCATTTACTGTAAAAGATCAAGCTAAAAGGTGGTTAAATAACCAGCCCACAGCAAGCATAAGGACATGAAAATAGTTATCAGACAATTTCCTGAATCAATATTTCCCTCCAAAAAGGATGACACAGCTAAGGCTAGAAATCCAAGGCTTTAAACAAGAGGATGATGAAGCCCTTTATAATGCCTGGGAGAGGTACAGAGGGATGCTAAGGAAATGCCCCTCTGAAATGTTTTCAGAGTCGGTGCAATTAGACATCTTCTACTATGGGCTTACGGAAGGAGCTCAGATGTCCCTAGACCACTCAGCTGGTAGATCTATACACATGAGAAAAACTATTGAAGAGGCTCAAAAGCTTATTGATATAGTTGCTAGAAACCAGCATCTGTACATAAGTAATGAGTCCTCCATAAAAGAAGAAGCCAAAGCAGTGTCTACTAAACTTGGTCCTCCAGAACAAGTTGCTGAACTCAATCAACAATTGTGCTTTCTAACAAAACAGCTAGCAGAATTCAAGGAGATGTTACAAGACACTAAAAATGCTAATAAAAATATGGAGGCACAATTGAATCAGACAAAACAGCAGTTATCAAAGCAAATAACAGAAGAGTGCCAGGCAGTTCAATTAAGAAGTGGGAAAACATTAAATATCCCACTTCAGAGCAGCAGAAAGCCAAGAAAAGAACAACTGACAGAGGATGAGTAAAATATTATCCAAAATCCCTCTGAGGACAATAAGGGCCCAGAGAGGAACAACTCTGGCGTTCAAACGCCGGAAAAGGATGCAAGGTTGGGCGTTTACGTGCAGTTCTGGCGTTCAAATGCCAGGAACAGGCAAGGAGCTGGCGTCAAATGCCCAATGGAAGCTCAGTTCTGGCGTTTAAATGCCAGACACAAGTAGGAAGTTGGCATCCAACGCCAATCAAGCTTCCAACCCTGGCATTCAAACGCCAGTGAGGGATCAGACACACACAAGTGCTGATAACAACCCCTCTAAAAAGGCTTCTCCAACCACTTCTGTAGGAAATAAACCTGCAGTAACTAAGGTTGAGGAATACAAAGCCAAGATGCCTTATCCTAAAAAACTCTGTCAAGAGGAGCAGGATAAGCAATTTGCCCGCTTTGCAGACTATCTCAAGACTCTTGAAATAAAGATTCCGTTTGCAGAGGCACTTAAGCAAATACCCTCTTATGCCAAGTTCATGAAAGATATCTTGATTCATAAGAAGGATTGGAGAGAAACTGAAAGATTTCTCCTCACTGAAGAATGCAGTGCAGTCATTCTGAAAAGCTTCCCAGAAAAGCTTAAAAATCCCGGGAGCTTTATGATACCATGCATATTAGAGGGTAATTGCACCAAGACAGCTTTATGTGATCTTGGGGCAAGCATCAACCTAATCCCTGTATCCACTATCAGAAAGCTTGGCTTGACTGAAGAGGTCAAACCAACCCGGATCTGTCTTCAACTTGCTGATGGCTCCATTAAATACCCATCAGGCATAATTGAGGACATGATTGTCAAGGTTGGGCCATTTGCCTTCCCTACTGACTTTGTAGTGCTGGGGTGGAAGAGGTCAATATGACTGAGAGTATCGAATCAGAGCTAGAGGACATTTTTAAAGATGTTCAGTCTGATCTGGAGGAACCAGAGGAAATAAAAGATCCTCTGAAAACTTCTCAGGAAGAGGAGAAACCTCCTAAACCCGAGCTCAAACCATTACCACCATCCCTGAAATATGCATTTCTGGGAGAAAGTGACACTTTTCCTATAATCATAAGTTTTGCTTTAGAGCCACAGGAAGAGAAAGCACTAATTCAGGTGCTAAGGACACACAAGACAGCTCTTGGGTGGTCCATAAGTGATCTTAAGGGCATTAGCCCAGCCAGATGTATGCACAAGATCCTATTGGAGGATGATGCTAGCCAGTGGTTCAACCACAGAGGCGGCTGAATCCCGCCATGAAGGAGGTGGTGCAAAAAGAGGTCACTAAGTTACTAGAGGCAGGGATTATTTATCCTATTTCTGATAGCCCCTGGGTGAGTCCTATCTATGTTGTCCCTAAGAAGGGAGGTATGACAGTGGTTCATAATGAAAAAAATAAACTGGTTCCTACAAGAACAGTTACAGGGTGGCGTATGTGTATTGACTACAGAAGGCTCAATACAGCCACCAGAAAGGATCATTTTCCTTTACCATTCATAGACCAGATGCTAGAAAGACTAGCAGGTCATGATTATTACTACTTTTTGGATGGCTATTCAGGCTGCAACCAAATTGCAGTGGATCCCCAGGATCAGGAGAAAATAGCATTCACATGTCCATCTGGAGTATTTGCCTATAGAAGGATGCCATTTGGGCTGTGTAATGCACCTGCAACCTTTCAGAGATGCATGCTCTCTATTTTCTCTGATATGGTGGAAAAATTTCTAGAAGTCTTCATGGATGACTTCTCAATATATGGAGACTCATTCAGCTCCTGTCTTGATCACCTGACACTGGTTCTAAAAAGATGCCAAGAGACTAACCTGGTTTTAAACTGGGAAAAATGTCACTTTATGGTGACTGAAGGGATTGTCCTTGGGCACAAGATTTCGAACAAGAGAATAGAGGTGGATCAAGCTAAGGTAGAGGTAATTGAAAAATTACCACCACCTGCCAATGTTAAGGCAATCAGAAGCTTTCTGGGGCATGCAGGATTCTATAGGAGGTTTATAAAGGATTTTTCAAAAATTGCAAAACCTCTGAGCAATCTGCTAGCTGCTGACACGCCATTTGTATTTGACACAGAGTGTCTGCAAGCGTTTGAAACCCTGAAAGCTAAGCTGGTCACAACACCAGTTATTTCTGCACCAGATTGGACATTACCTTTGGAACTAATGTGTGATGCTAGTGACCATGTCATTGGTGTAGTATTGGGACAGAGGTATAACAAGCTTCTGCATGTCATTTATTATGCTAGCTGTGTTTTAAATGATGCCCAGAAAAATTACATAACCACAGAAAAAGAGCTGCTTGCAGTGGTTTATGCCATTGACAAGTTTAGATCATACTTAATAGGATCAAAAGTGATTGTGTACACTGACCATGCTGCTCTTAAATATCTACTCACAAAGCAGGATTCAAAGTCCAGGCTCATAAGATGGGTGTTACTTCTGTAAGAGTTTGATATAGAAATAAGAGACAGAAAAGGGACAGAGAATCAAGTAGTTGATCACCTGTCCCGGATAGAACCAGTAGCAGGAGCATTCCTCCCTCCTACTGAGATCTCTGAAACCTTTCCGGATGAGCAATTATTTGCTATTCGGGAAGCTCTGTAGTTTACAGACATTGCAAACTATAAGACTCAAGGTTCTCCTTCTGTAACCATGGAGAGGAAGCATGAAAAGCTTCTCTCAATACAGAGTCAAACAAAACCCCCACATTCAAACTCTAAGTTTGGTGTTGGGAGGCCACAACCAAACTCTAAGTTTGGTGTTGAGAGGCCCCAACCCTGCTCTGATTATCTGTGAGGCTCCATGAGAGCTCACTGTCAAGCTATTAACATTAAAGAAGCGCTTGTTGGGAGGCAACCCAATGTTATTTAATTATATCTATTTATTTTCCATTGCTATTTTATGTATTCTTTAGGTTGATGATCATGTGAAGTCACAAAAACAACTGGAAAATAAAAAACAGAATGAAAAAAGCATTAAAAATAGCTCACCCTGGAGGAAGAGCTTACTGGCGTTTAAACGCCAGTAAGAAGCATCAGACTGGCGTTTAACGCCAGAAAGAAGCATCAAGCTGGCGTTAAACGCCAAAAACAAGCACCAGACTGGCGTTTAACGCCAGAACAGAGCATCAAGTTGACGTTTAACGCCAAGAAAGGGAGAAAAGCTGGCGTTTAACGCCAGAAATAAGCAACAGTCTGGTGTTAAACGCCAGGATTGCACACTAAGGGCGTTTTTGCATGCCTCAATGGAGCAGGGATGATAAGTCCTTGACCCCTCAGGATCTGTGGACCCCACAAGATCCCCTACTGCCACACCTTTTCATACACACTTCTTTCTCCTCCTTTCCTCCTTCTTTTGCTCGAGGACGAGCAAATATTTTAAGTTTGGTGTGGAAAAAGCATTGCTTTTTTATTTTTCCATAACCACTAATGCCTCAAGGGATGCACTTTCCTCCACAAAACTATTGGGAGTAAATTAACACCTCCCTAGGAGAATTAAGTTCCAACATAGGACAACTAAGGGTGGAGCACCAAGAGCATTCTGTCCTCCTCCATAAAATTAGAGAAGATCAAAGAGCTATGAGAGAGGAGCAACAAAGGCAAGGAAGAGACATTGAGGAGCTAAAGCACTCCATAAGATCTTCAAGAGGAAGAACTAGCCGCCATCACTAAGGTGGACCCGTTCTTTAATTTCTTTGTTCTTTATTTTTCTGTTTTTCGTTTACTATGCTTTATCTTTATTTAGGTTTGGGTCTTATTACATGATCACTAGTATCTAAGTGTCTATGTCTTAAAGATATGAATGTCCTATGAATCCATCACCTTTCTTAAACAAAAAATATTTTCTAAAAAAGAAAAAGAAGTACATGAATTTTGAATTTTAAAATAGTTTAATTATTTTGATGTGGTGGCAATACTTTTTGTTTTCTGAATGAATGCTTGAACAGTGCATATGTCTTTTGAATTTGTTGTTTATGAATGTTAAAATTGTTGGCTCTTGAAAGAATGATGAAAAAGGAGAAATGTTATTTGATAATCTGAAAAATCATAAAAATGATTCTTGAAGCAAGAAAAAGCATTGAAGAACAAAGTTTGCAGAAAAAAAATGTGAAAAAAAGAGAGCAGGAAAAAGAAAAAGCAAGCAGAAAAAGCCAAAAGCTCTTTAACCCAAAAGGCAAGAGCAAAAAGCCAATAGCCCTTAAAACCAAAAGGCAAGGGTAATAAAAAGGATCCAAGGCTTTGAGCATCAGTGGATAGGAGGGCCTAAAGGAATAAAATCCTGGCCTAAGCGGCTAAACCAAGCTGTCCCTAACCATGTGCTTGTGGCGTAAAGGTGTCAAGTGAAAACTTGAGACTGAGCGGTTAAAGTCGAGGTCCAAAGCAAAAACAGAGTGTGCTTAAGAACCCTGGACACCTCTAATTGGGGACTTTAGCAAAGCTGAGTCACAATCTGAAAAGGTTCACCCAGTTATGTGTCTGTGGCATGTACGTATCCGGTGGTAATGTTGAAAAACAGAGTGCTTAGGGCTACGTCCAAGACTCATAAAGTAGCTGTGTTCAAGAATCAACATACTGAACTAGGAGAATCAATAACACTATCTGAATTCTGAGTTCCTATAGATGCCAATCATTCTAAACTTCAAAGGATAAAGTGAGATGCCAAAACTGTTCAGAAGCAAAAAGCTAATAGCCCCGCTCATCTAATTAAGGCTGATCTTCATAGATGTTTTTGGAATTCATTGTATATTCTCTTCTTTTATCCTACTTTATTTTTAGTTGCTTGGGGACAAGCAACAATTTAAGTTTGGTGTTGTGATGAGCGGATAATTTATACGCTTTTTGGCATTGTTTTTAGGTAGTTTTTAATATGTTTTAGTCACTTTTTATTATATTTTTATTATTTTTTAAATAAAAATCACATTTCTGGACTTTACTATGAGTTTGTGTATTTTTCTGTAATTTCAGGTATTTTCTGGCTGAAATTGAGGGAGCTGAGCAAAAATCTGATTCAGGCTAAAAAAGGACTGCTGATGCTGTTGGATTCTGACCTCCCTGCACTCGGAATGGATTTTTTGGAGCTATAGGATTCCAATCGGTGCGCTCTCAATTGCGTTGGAAAGTAGACATCCAGGGCTTTCCAGAAATATATAATAGTCCATACTTTGCTCAAGGATAAATAACGTAAACTGGCGTTCAACGCCAGTTCCAGGTTGCATTCTGGCGTTAAACGCCAGAAACAGGTTACAAGTTGGAGTTAAATGCCAGAAACAGGTTACAACCTGGCGTTTAACTCTAGAAACAGCCTAGGCATGTGTAAAACTCAAGTCTCAGCCTCAGCACACACCAAGTGGGCCCCAGAAGTAGATTTCTCCACTATCTATCTTAGTTTACTCATTTTCTGTAAACCTAGGTCACTAGTTTAGTATTTAAACAACTTTTAGAGATTTATTTTGCATCTCATGACATTTTTAGATCTGAACTTTGTACTCTTTGATGGCATGAGTCTCTAAACTCCATTGTTGGGGGTGGGGAGCTCTGTTGTGTCTCGATGAATTAATGCAATTATTTCTGTTTTCTATTCAAACATGCTTGTTTCTATCTAAGATGTTCATTCGCACTTCAATATGATGGATGTGATGATCTGTGAAACTCATCACCATTCTCAACCTATGAACACGTGCCTGACAACCACTTCCGTTCTACCTTCGATTGAATGAGTATCTCTTGGATTCCTTAATCAGAATCTTCGTGGTATAAGCTAGAATCCATTGGCAGCATTCTTGAGAATCCGAAAAGTCAAAACCTTGTCTGTGGTAATTCCGAGTAGGATTCAGGGATTGAATGACTGTGACGAGCTTCAAACTTACAAGGGTTGGGTGTAGTGACAGACGCAAAAGGATCAATGGATCCTATTCCAGCAAGAGTGAGAACCGACAGATGATTAGCCGTGCGGTGACAGCGCACCTGGACCATTTTTGTAGAACCTATGCACAATTACTCAAGAGGGGGGGTGAATTGAGTATTGCAACAACAATGAATCTTTTTGCGGAAGTTAAAGACAATATACAAAAGTGTTATTGTACTAGTATTTTTCCAAGAGTTTAACTCAATTGCTAAGCATTTATAAGGAGCTTTTACTTTCCAATAGACACCAACTCAAATAAATTGATCAAGCTTTTCACCAATCAGACTTAAGCTATTCCTTAAGTACTTACGAAGCTACTTTTCGATCACAATTTATTTGCTCAAAGGTAAAAGACAATAATATTGAAGAGATGAGTTTGGAGAGATGCAAACGCTATTTAGAGTGGTTCTGCACAATCCTTGTCCTACGTCCACTTTCTTTACTGAGAGGACGGATGGTAGTCATTGACAACGGTGATCCACCAACACACAGCTTGCCATAGGAGGAGCCTTGCGTGCGTGAAGAAGAAGACAGGGGGAAAGCAGAGATTCAGAAGACAAAGCATCTCCAAAACTCCAACATATTCTCCATTACTGCATAACAAGTATTTAATTCATGCTCTTTTATTTTTCGCAATCCAAACTGATAATTATAATCGATATCCTGACTAAGAATTACAAGATAACTATAGATTGCTTCAAGCCAACAATCTCCGTGGGATTCGACCCTTACTCACGTAAGGTATTACTTGGACGACCCAGTGCACTTGCTGGTTAGTGGTACGAGTTGTGAAAAGTGTGATTTACAATTCATGCACCAATGCCAAAACTATTCTGGATTGCAGCTGTAAACCCCACTATAAGAAGAGACATAAGCTTAATCGAACTCTCATTCTCATGCAAATTCACATCCTAAGCCTATATTAGTTTTGGTTGCTTGAGGACAAGCAACAATTCAAGTTTGGTGTTATTATGCGTGAGCATCTTTTCTATCTTTTCCTAGTGAATTTGCATTCAATTTATTGAGTTTAATAAAGAATTAATTATCTTTTAGCCACTATGGATGCTACTTTGAGTCTTGTACAATTCTGTTTATTTTAGGTAGCATTCGGCTGTTTTTGATGGAGTTTCTGCAGCACAAGAATTAAAGGAGATGACAGCGAGAAACGAAACGTGCACGTACTTGACACGTGTGCGTGATTTGGAGCTTTCCATGGCGACGCGTGTGCATTCCTGATGCATACGCATGAAAAGCGAAGTTGCACAATGACGTGCGCGCGTACCTGACGCGTATGCGTGACACTCAAAGAAGACCATCGACGCGTACGCGTGACTGACGCGTACGCGTGACTGACGCGTACGCGTGACATTTGCCACATGCAGAAAACGCAAAAAATGCTGGGGGCGATTTCTGGGCTATTTTTTACCCAGTTTTCAGCCCAGGAAACACAAATTAGAGGCTGCAGAATGGAGAAATCATGCGAACACTTCTAGTTATTTCCCAAGTCAGGCGTGGCTCCTTCGAAGCAAGTGGTTCCCATCCATCAATTGAAGACCTGCTGATTGTTACAATTAATTCTGATTTGAACTTTAATTTTTAAATAGGAAAATATATTATTTTAGTTTTAGAAATTAGATTTTAAATTTATTAGGATTAGATATAAAAGGGAAAAGAAACTTCCTTTGAGGATCCCAACATTAGTTAACTTTTCATTTCACCTCAGCTCAATTTAGAATCCTAGTTTTTCTCTCTGAACCATGAGCAACTAAACCTCCATTGTTAAGGTTAGGAGCTCTTTCTATTGTATGAATTGATACTATTATTTTTCTATTTTAATTCATGTATTGATTTCTATTTCAAGAATTGTTTTCGTTCTTTATCTTATGAATTTGGGTGGAACAGAAGTATGACCCTCTTTCTAATTAAGTTCTTGTATAACTTGGAAAAGCTCTTTACTTGAACAACAGCTTGAAAATAATTTCTCCTAAATTCTAATTATCTGGACTTAACGGGATACGTGACATATAATCCTTTTATATTTGGGTAATTAGAGTTTCTGTGGCATATAAACTAGAATTGAACTTCACCCTCTAATTGGAATTAATTGACCAAGGAATTGGCAGTTGATGAGAATCAGAGAAGACTAGAAAGGTCTAAGGAATTAGGGTCTAGTCACATATAGTTTGCCATGAATTAAATCTTGCATGATTAAAATAGTTAGTAAGAAAAGTCAATCCGGAAAATAGACATCTCTGAAGCCTTAACTGTTTCTCGATATTTTATTCTCAACTTATTTACTTGCTTGTCTTTAATTTTTGAATTACTATTTAATGCTTTTGAATACCAAAACACTCTTTTCTGTTAGTCTAACTAAGTAAATTAATCAACTATTGTTGCTTAGTCCATCAATCCTCATGGGATCGACCCTCACTCACCTGAGGTATTACTTGGTACGACCCGGTGCACTTGCCGATTAGTTTGTGGGTTATAAATTCTGCACCATTAAGGAGTTTAAGGAGTTTCTTCTATGCATTTGATTGTGTTGTATATATCTTAGTTATAGGTTTTCCTTGTCTTATTATATATTTTTGTAAGAGGGATAGGAGTCGCGATTTGTATAGATATATATGTTTGGTATATTTGTAAGTTACTTGTATAAGAAGCCTTATATGTATGTATGTATGTATGTATGAATATATGTATTATGTATGTATGTATGTATGTAAAGTGCTGTGATTGGTTTGTATGTATGGTTTGTATATATGTACGTACGTTTTCAAGAAAAAGTATTTCTAGTTTTTTAAAGAAAAGTCGATACAGTTTTGAGTTAAGTCTCCTATTCTATTATTAAATATACATATGTTGTCGTAATGTCCTCACTGTCAGAGTGGCGCAAATAGAAGCGTGACATTCTGGTAGTAAGTGTGTTACAGAAAACATCCAAAACATATAAAAAAGACACATCCAAAATATGGGAGAAAGAAACATCCAAAACAAGTAAAAAGAATCATCCAAAACTAACAAAAAGAAGGACCTTGAGAGAGCGATGGCATAGCATCTGATAAACCACAATTTTGTGGTTTATCTTGTGTTGAATTTAGGGGATTTTATCAAATTTTCTCACATTTATTCAATGAAATAGCATAGTTTTGTGAATTTCTCCTAATTTATTCTTAAGAGTAAAAACATGCTTTTTAGGCTTTTAAATCGCTAATTTTAATTTACTTTAATTCCATTCGATGCCTTGATATGTTTGTTAAGTGATTTTAGGATTAGAAGGCAAAGATTGGGTTGAAGGAATGAAGAAAAATCATGCAAAAATTGGAGAATTCATGAAGAAATAAAGATTTTCTAAACTCAAGGCCACGCGCACGCGTCATCCACGCGTACGCGTAAGAAGGATATCTGCCAGCGACGCGCACGCGTCACCCACGCGCACGCGTGAAGAGGAATTTTTCCAGTGACGCGTACGCGTGACCCATGCGTACGCGTGACAAGCGGCACGTGACTTCACTAAAGGCAATACGCTGGGGATGATTTCTGAGCTCTAGGAGACCCAAATCCAACTTATTTCTGATGCTTTTGAACCCAAAGATTGCAAGGAAAGTGGGAAATAGTCATAGTATAGAGTTTTCATCATGTTTTAGGGTAGAATTCTAGAGAGAGAGGCTCTCTCCTCTCTCTAGATTTTAGGGTTCTTAATTCATTTCCTCTTAGATCTATATTTTAATCTTGTTTCATTTTAGTCTTCCTTTACTTTTATTTGTTCTAGCACTTTAGTTTATCTACTTCTCTTGTTAATTTCTTATTTTGCTTTCTTTTATGTTTATGAACCCTTGTTGGATTTTAATTTTCTTTTAATGCAATTTTATATTTCTATGTCTCTTGATGTTTACCTCACTTGCTATTGTTGATTTCTTGCTTTTGTTAGTTATAGATTTTATTAATTCCTGTATTTTGATAAAATGTTTCCACTAGTATTAGAGTAGTTTTTTTTTTTACTCTTGGCCTAGGCTAAGGGAATTGAGTGACCTTGAGTCATTGGGTCTCATTGAATTGGTGATTTGAGAACCCTTAGTGGTCAATTTGATAACCATTAACGATATCCTACTACTAAGTTAATTAGTAGTTAGGTTAGGACTTATGGATTGATGTTGATCAAGCCTATTTGATGTACTTCAAGCATTGAAGTAGACTTTTGACGTACTTCAAGCATTGAAGTAGACTTGATGGGTTGGTCCCTTGTAATTATCAATATACTGTTTGTAGACAAGGATGGTGATCTCAATTTCCATGCCTTAGCCAAGAGTTCTTTTCCTTTCCTTTATTAGTTAATTGCCATTTAATTTCTTGCTTTTATATTTTCTTGCCAATTGCAAATTAAACCCCCTTGTTCCTCCATAGCCAATAATTGATCACTTCATTGCAATTCTTTGTGAAACGACCCGAGGTTTAAATACTTAGGTTTATTTTTGGGGTTTGTACTTGTGACAACCATATTAAAACTTTGATTGAGTATCATTTGTTGGTTGGGAACTATACTATCAACAGAATTATTTTGTGTGAAATTCCTAACCGACAAAAATACTACATCAAGTTTTTGGCACCGTTGCCGGAAAATTGCAATAGTGTTATGTTATTGGCTATTGTATATATGTTGATATTGTGAATATGCTTCTTTGCTAGTTTTTGCTTACTTTAGGAGTTAATTTTTATTAGTTCTTATTAGTATTTATTTTTATTTTCTCTTGTCACCATGAATTCTTACCACTTTGGCCATGAGTTTAGTTACAATTATGTTGTAGGGAATAAAAGCTTCAATGAGGAACCACATTGTGGGAATGGATATCAAATTTGGGAGGAGCCACATGTTTATGGTCAACCTTCATGGCAACAACCTCCTCCAATCTCTCATGGCTACAATCTACCCCGATAATGTACATAATTATGAACCAATCCCTCAACATTGTTGTCAACCTCACTCACAAGCCTCATACCACCATTCACCCCCATATGATCCTAACCCATACCCGCCATACCAACCACCATATGAACCATACCTAGAGCCACTACCATTCCAACACCAATACTCCCAAGAACCACAATTTTCTTATACACCACCTCAAGACTTTCACCAATTTGAACCACCTTCCAACTATGACATTCTTCCTCCAAACAATGAACCTTCTCTTCCACCACCACCTTAATTGGACGAATCTTTCCAACCCCTTATGCAAGAACAACAAGAACTTCTAACTCGTTGCCAAAAGCAAAGGGAAGTGGTGGCTAGCTTAACCGAAGTGATGAACCAATTGGCCTCATTATGCACAACTATCCAAGACACCCTTATTGTTAAATGTGGGGGATTAATTGAGGAGCACAATGAGAAGGAGAATTTGGAGCTTCAAGGGGAAGAAAAAGAGTTGAGGCAAGAAGTGCGACAAGAGGAGGAAGCCAAGATTGTTTAACAAGAGGAAGGAGTGGTTGAAGATTTAGGAGGTGTTGAGTGCAAAGAGGAATCTCAAGTTAAAGGGCCTTCTTCCATGGAGTTTGAAAGTGATGTCAAGGAGGATAGTGCACAACCTCCAAGGCAAAAAGTGATTGAAGAAATGGAAGAAATGGGGCAAGCACCAAGTTCCCCTATCTATGATGATTCCGCATCAACATGTGATCCTTTTGAGCTTGATGGATCCTTTCCCATTGAACTTGGAATTGATGTTGAGGTAGATTTCACTCAACCTCCTATTTATGATTTGGGTGATGGGGAAGAACTAGAGGGCATTGGTGAAGAAGAATATGAACTTGAGGAAGTTTGGCAAGAGGTAGAGCTTGAAGAACCTTGACAAGTGGTGGAAGCCCCTAGAAGAGGATAGACGGGAGTGGAATGTGCTCTATCAAGATCATTGGGAACTCCTCTACCTAAGTTGACATCTAATCCTTTATTTGAGTAGGTAAAACTCATCACTCTTAGCTTTATTATCCCACTTGAATTTGGTTTTCTTGAAACGGATGGCCAACTTAGGGTGCTTTGTGGAATGAAGCGTAAGAAAAGGATGTTTAGTGGTTGGCGTTATAAATCTAGGCTCATTATATTTGGAAGCTCAAAATTAAGGAGCAAGGATTGGACTAGTGCTCAAATGGATGGGTCTAGGAGGATAGTTTGGTGCCTTAGTGAGAATTCGGCTTGCCTACCACTTGGAGGGAATCAACGTGATCAACTTGAAGACGGGTGTGAAAATAAGATATGAGATCCCGGATCACAACATGAAGACCAATTTTGGGAGCTCATATCTTGGGAAGAATGGTACACAAAATTGTGATTACACTTTTCACAACTCCGCACAACTGACCAGCAAGTGCACTGGGTCGTCCAAGTAATACCTTACGTGAGTAAGGGTCGATCCCACAGAGATTGTTGGCTTGAAGCAAGCTATGGTTATTTTGTAAATCTTACTCAGGAGATTAATGATAATAGTGGTTATATTTATGAAAATAAATAACCTGAAATAAACAGTACTTGTGATTCAGTAATGGGGAACAGGCTGAGGTTCCGGAGATGCTCTGTCATCTGAATCTCTACTTTCTTACTGTCTTCTTCTCCAAACACGCATGGCCTCCTTCCATAGAAGGTTGTATGATCCTCTCGGATGAAAAATACCAAGTGCTGTCACCGCACGGCTAATCATCTGTCGGTTCTCACTAGCGTCAGAATAGGATCATTATCTTTTTGCACACTATCACTGTGCCCAACATTTGCAAGTTTGAAGCTCGTCACAGTCATCCCCTTCCAGATCCTACTCAAAATACCACAGACAAGATTTAAACTTTCCAGATCCCATGAATGCTGCCATTCATTCTAGCCTATACCACGAAGGTTCTAACCTCCGGACTCGATCCGTGGATTAGAAACCCAAGAGATACGCACTCAAGCTCTCGCCCAATGACTACGTTGAGCTCAGACAGAACGGAGTGGTTGTCAGGCACGCGTTCATAGGGTTGAGGATAATGATGAGTGTCACGGATCATCATATTCTCCATATTGAAGTACGAGTGAGTATCTTAGAATAGAATCAAGCGTAATTGAATAGAAAACAGTAGTAATTGCATTAATCCATTGAAACACAGCAGAGCTCCTCACCCCCATCTATGGGGTTTAGAGACTCATGCCATCAAAGGTACAATATAAAATGTAAAAATTTCATAACTTGCAAAATGAATCTCTAAAAGTAATTTTTATACTAAACTAGTAACTTAGGTTTACAGAAAATGAATAACTAAGTGCAGATAGTGCAGAATTCTACTTCTGGGATCCACTTGGTGTGGGCCTGGCTGAGCTTTCAAGCTTTCACGTTCAGATGCCCAAAGTTGCATTAAACGCCACCCTAGGTGCCAGAATGGGCGTTTAACGCCGAAAAAGATGCCAGTTCTGGTGTTTTACGCCGGAAAGTTTTAGGCTGACTTTGGATGATGGTTTGGGCCAACAAATTACGGGCAAAGTATAAACTATTATATATTGCTGGAAAGCTCAGAATGTCTACTTTCCAACGCAAATGAGAGCGTACCAATTGGGCTTCTGAAGCTCCAGAAAATCCATTTCGAGTGCAGGAGGGTCAGATTCCAATAGCATCTGCAGTCCTTTTTCAGCCTCTGAATCAGATTTTTGCTCAGGTCCGTCAATTTCAGCCAGAAATTACCTAAAATTATAGAAAAACACAAAAACTCATAGTAAAGCCCAGAAATGTGATTTTTGAATAAAAAGTAATAAAAATATAATAAAAAGTAACTAAAATATACTAAAAACTACCTAAAAACAATGCCAAAAATGGTATAAATTATCCGCTTATCACAACACCAAACTTAAATTGTTGCTTGTCCCCAAGCAACTAAAAATAAAATAGGATTAAAAGAAGAGAATATACAATGAATTCCAAAAACATCAATGAAGATTAGTCTTAATTAGATGAGCGGGACTAATGGCTTTTTGATTCTGAACAGTTTTGGCATCTCACTTTATCCTGTGAAGTTCAGAATAATTGGCATCCAAAGGAACTCAGAATTCAGATAGTGTTATTGATTCTCCTAGTTCAGTATGTTGATTCTTGAACACAGCTACTTTATGAGTCTTGGTCGTGACCCTAAGCATTTTGTTTTCCAGTATTACCACCGGATACATAAATGCCACATACACATAACTGGGTGAACCTTTTCAGATTGTGACTCATCTTTGCTAGAGGTGCCCGGAGCTCTTAAGCACACTCTTTTTGCTTTGGACCACGACTTTAACCGCTCAGTCTCAAGCTTTTTGCTTGACACCTTCACACCAAAAGCACATGGTTAGGGACAGCTTGATTTAGCCGCTTAGGCCAGGATTTTATTCCTTTAGGCCCTCCTATCCATTAATGCTCAAAGCCTTGGATCCTTTTTACCCTTGCCTTTTAGTTTAAAGGGTTACTGGATTTTTCTGCTTGCTTTTTTTTTTACTGCTTTTTCTTGCTTCAAGAATCAATTTTATGATTTTTCAGATTATCAATAACATGTCTCCTTTTTCATTATTCTTTCAGGAGCCAACAATTTTAACATTCATAAACTCCACTATAAAAAATATGCACTGTTCAAGCATTCATTCAGAAAGACAAAAAGTATTGCCACCTGACGATCTGATTTCTATTGGTAAAGAATTTTTACAAATATTATCGCATTGTAAGTATAGTTTCTAAACCAACAGAGAATCCTTTCGTACAAAAGTTTTGGTTGTCACTTAAGCAAACCCAATAAAATTTATAACCGAAGTATTTAAACCTCGGGTCGTATCTCAAGGAATTGCAGGAAAGTACGATTTATTATTGGTTATGGAAAACAGTGTTTTTGAGTTTTTGAAAAAGGTTTGAATGAGAAAAATAGATTGCAGGAATTAATAAATCAATAGCTAATAAAACTCTTGGCACGGTGGTATGCGAAATTGTGATCATCAATAATGGCGCCAAAGGACTTGGAGCTCTTAAACATGAATCACACTTTGTCACAATTCCGCACAACTAACCAGCAAGTGCACTGGGTCGTCCAAGTAATACCTTACGTGAGTAAGGGTCGATCCCACGGAGACTGTCAGCTTGAAGCAAGCTATGGTCACCTTGTAAATCTCAGTCAGGTGGATTTAGATGGTGATGGAGAATTGATAATTAAAAGATAAATAAAACATAAAATAAAGATAGAGATACTTATGTAATTCTTTGGTTGGAATTTCAGATAAGCGTATGAAGATGCTTTGTTCCTCCTGAACCTCTGCTTTCCTATTGCCTTCTTCCAATCATTCATACTCCTTTCCATGGCAAGCTTTATGTTGGGCATCACCGTTGTCAATGACTACTTTCTGTCCTCTCAGTGAAAACGTTCCAAATACGTTGTCACCGCACGGCTAATCATCTGTCGGTTCTCGATCATGTCGGAATAGGATCCATTGATCCTTTTGCGTCTGTCACACGCCCCACAATCGCGAGTTTGAAGCTCGTCACAGTCATCCCTTCCCAGATCCTACTCGGAATACCACAGACAAGGTTTAGACTTTTCGGATCTCAAGAATGACCGCCAATAATTCTAGCCTATACCACAAAGGTTCCAATCTTAGATTAGAAACCCAAGAGATACGCATTCAAGCCATTGCTAGTAGAACAGAGGTGGTTGTCAGGCACATGTTCATAGGTGAGAATGATGATGAGTGTCACGGATCATCACATCCATCAAGTTAAAGAACGAATGAATATCTTGGAGAAGAAATATACTTGAGTTGAATAGAAAAATAATAGTACTTTGTATTAATTCTTGAAGAACATCAGAGCTCCACACCTTAATCTATGGTGTGTAGAAACTCCACCGTTGAAAATACATAAGAACAAGGTCTAGGCATGGCCGAATGGCCAGCCTCCAAACGTGTCTAAGATAGCATAAGACTTATCAAAGATCGATCAAATACAATAGCAAAAGGTCCTATTTATAGAAAACTGGTAGCCTAGGGTTTACAGAAATAAGTATTTAATGCAGAAATCTTCTTCTGGGCCCACTTGGTGTGTGCTTGGGCTAAGCATTGAAGCTTCCATGTGTAGAGACTTTTCTTGGAGTTAAACGCCAGCTTTTGAGCCAGTTTGGGCGTTTAACTCCAGATTTTGTGCCAGTTTTGGAGTTAAACACCAGAATTCTTAAGCTAACTTGGAACGCCAGTTTGGGCCATCAAATCTCAGGAAAAGTATGAACTATTATATATTTCTGGAAAGCCCAAGATGTCTACTTTCCAACGCAATTGAGATCGCGCCAATTGGGCTTCTGTAGCTCCAGAAAATTCACTTTGAATGCAGGGAGGTCAGAATCCAACAGCATCTGCAGTCCTTTTTTAGCCTCTGAATCAGATTTTTGCTCAGGTCCCTCAATTTCAGCCAAAAAATACCTGAAATCACAGAAAAACACACAAACTCATAGTAAAGTCCAGAAAAGTGAATTTTAAATAAAAACTAATAAAAACATAATAAAAACTAACTAAAATATATTAAAAACATACTAAAAACAATGCCAAAAAGCGTATAAATTATCCGCTCATCACAACACCAAACTTAAATTGTTGCTTGTCCCCAAGCAACTGAAAATCAAATAGAATAAAAAAGAAGAGAATATACAATGAATTTCAAAAACATCTATGAAGATCAATATTAATTAGATGAGCGGGGCTTTTAGCTTTTTACTTCTGAACAGTTTTGGCATCTCACTTTATTCCTTGAAGTTCAGAATGATTGGCATCTATAGGAACTCAGAATCCAGATAGTGTTATTGATTCTCCTAGTTAAGTATGTTGATTCTTGAACACAGCTACTTTATGAGTCTTGGTCGTGGCCCTAAGCACTTTGTTTTCCAGTATTACCACCGGATATATAAATGCCACAGACACATAACTGGGTGAACCTTTTCAGATTGTGATTCAGCTTTGCTAGAGTCCCCAATTAGAAGTGTCCAGGGTTCTTAAGCACACTCTTCTTTTTGCTTTGGACCTCGACTTTAACCGCTCAGTCTCAAGTTTTCACTTGACACCTTCACGCCACAAGCACATGGTTAAGGACAGCTTGGTTTAGCCGCTTAGGCCAGGATTTTATTCCTGTGGGCCTTCCTATCCACTGATGCTCAAAGCCTTGGATCCTTTTTATCACCCTTGCCTTTTGGTTTAAAGGGGTATTGGCTTTTTCTGCTTGCTTTTCTCTTTTTTTTTTCTTTTCTCTCTTTTTTTTTTTGCCTCTTTTTTTTTTTGCAAGCTTTTCGCTGCTTTTTCTTGCTTCAAGAATCAATTTTATGATTTTTCATATCATCAGATAACATTTCTCCTTTTCCCATCATTCTTTCAAGAGCCAACAATTTTAACATTCATAAACAATCAAATTCAAAAATATGCACTGTTCAAGCATTCATTCAGAAAAACAATAGTATTGCCACCATATCAAGATAATTAAACTGTTTTAAAATTTGAAATTCATGCACTTCTTTTTCTTTTTCAATTAAAAATATTTTTCATTTAAGAAAGGTGATGGATTCATTTTCATAGCTTTAAGGCATAGACACTTAGATACTAATGATCATGTAATAAAGACACAAAGATAAATAACATATAAAAATTTGAAAAACAGGAAAATAAAGAACGAGGAAATTAAAGAACGGGTCCACCTTAGTGATGGTGGCTTGTTCTTCCTCTTGAAGATCTTATGGAGTGCTTGAGCTCCTCAATGTCTCTTCCTTGCCTTTGTTGCTCCTCTCTCATGGTTCTTTGGTCTTCTCTAATTTCATGAAGGAGGATGGAATGCTCTTGGTGCTCCACCCTTAGTTGTCCCATGTTGGAACTTAATTTCCTAGGGAGGTGTTGATTTGCTCCCAATAGTTTTGTGGAGGAAAATGCATCCCTTGAGGCATCTCAGGAATTTCATGGTGAGGAATTTCCTCATGTCCATGAGTGGGATCTCTTGTTTGCTCCATCCTTTTCTTAGTGATGGGCTTATCCTCATCAATGAGGATGTCTTCCTCTATGTCAATTCCAGCTGAATTACAGAGGTGACAAATGAGATGAGGGAAGGCTAACCTTGCCACAGTAGAGAACTTGTCCGCCACCTTGTAGAGTTCTTGGGATATGACCTCATGAACTTCTACTTCCTCTTTAATTATGAAGCTATGAATCATGATGGCTTGGTCTATAGTAACTTCAGACCGGTTGCTAGTGGGAATGATTGAGCGTTGGATAAACTCCAACTATCCCCTAACCACGGGCTTGAGGTCACGCCTTCTTAGTTGAACTGGCTTCCCTCTTGAATCTCTCTTCCATTGAGCACCCTCTTCACATATGTCCATGAGGACTTGGTCCAACCTTTGATCAAAGTTGACCCTTCTAGTGTATGGGTGTGCATCTCCTTGCATCATAGGCAAATTGAATGCCAACCTTACATTTTCTGGACTAAAATCTAAGTATTTCCCTCGGACCATTGTAAGCCAATTCTTAGGGTCCGGGTTCACACTTTGATCATGGTTCTTGGTGATCCATGCATTGGCATAAAACTCTTGAACCATTAAGATTCCGACTTGTTGAATGGGGTTGGTGAGAACTTCCCAACCTCTTCTTCGGATCTCATGTCGGATCTCTGGATATTTACCCTTTTTGAGCTTAAAAGGGACCTCGGGGATCACCTTCTTCTTGGCCATAACTTCATAGAAGTCGTCTTGATGCACCCTTGAGAGGAATCTCTCCATCTCCCATGACTCGGAGGTGGAAGCTTTTGCCTTCCCTTTTCTCTTTCTAGAGGTTTCTCCGGCCTTTGGTGCCATTAATGGTTACGGAAAAACAAAAAAGCTTTAGCTTTTACCACACCAAACTTAGAAGGTTGCTCATCCTCGAGCAAAAGAAGAAAGAAGAGAGTAGAAGAAGAAGAAATAGAGGAGATGGAGGGGGCTTTGTGTTTCGGCCAAGGGGGATGGGTAGTGTTTAGGTTGTGTGAAAATGAAAGAGTGAAGATGGGTTTATATAAGAGTGGAGAGGGGGGTGTGGTTCGGCCATTATGGGTGGGTTTGGGTGGGAAAGTGGTTTGAATGTGAATGGTGAGGTAGGTGGAATGTTATGAAGGATGGATGTGAGTGGTGAAGAGAATGGTGGGATTTGATAGGTGAGGGGTTTTGGGGGAAGAGGTATTGAGGTGATTGGTGAATGGGTGAAGAAGAGAGAGAGAGGTGGGGTAGGTGGGGATCTTGTGGGGTCCACATATCCTAAGGTGTCAAGGATTTCTCATCCCTGCACCATGTGGCGTGCAAAACGCCCTTTGCTGTCAATCCTGGCATTAAACGCCAGGCTGCTGCCCATTTCTGGTGTTTAACGCCAGCTTCTTGCCCATTCCTGGCGTTAAACGCCAGTCTGGTGCCCATTTCTGGCGTTTAAATGCCAGTAAGTTTCTCCTCCAAGGTGTTCTGTTTTTTATTCTGTTTTTCCTTCTGTTTTTTATTTTTTAATTGTTTTTGTGACTTCACATGATCATCAACCTATAACAAAAGAAAATAGAAATTTAACATAGATAATTAAAGATTGGGTTGCCTCCCAACAAGCGCTTCTTTAATGTCAATAGCTTGACAGTGGGCTCTCATGGAGCCTCACAGATGTTCAGAGCAATGTTGGAACCTCCCAACACCAAACTTAGAGTTTGACTGTGGGGGCTCTGTTTGACTCTGTATTGAGAGAAGCTCTTCATGCTTCCTCTCCATGGTGACAGAGGGATATCCTTGAGCTTTAAACACAAGGGAGTCTCCATTCACTTGAATGATCAATTCTCCTCTGTCAACATCAATCACAGCTTTTGCTGTGGCTAGGAAGGGTCTGCCAAGAATGATGGATTCATCCATACACTTCCCAGTCTCTAGGATTATGAAATCAGCACGGATGTAATGGTCTTCAACCTTTACCAAGACATCCTCTACAAGTCCATAAGCCTGTTTCTTTGAATTGTCTGCCATCTCCAGTGAGATTCTTGCAGCTTGTACCTCAATGATCCCTAGCTTCTCCATTACAGAGAGAGGCATGAGGTTTATGCTTGACCCTAGGTCACACAGAGTCTTCTCAAAGGTCATGGTGCCTATGGTACAAGGTATTGAGAACTTTCCAGGATCTTGTCTCTTCAGAGGTAATTTCTGCCTAGTCAAGTTATCCAGTTCTTTAATGAGCAATGGAGGTTCATCCTCCCAAGTATCATTACCAAACAACTTGGCATTTAGCTTCATGATTGCTCCAAGGTACTTAGCAACTTGCTCTTCAGTAACATCTTCATCCTCTTCAGAGGAAGAATACTCATCAGAGCTCATGAATGGCAGAAGTAGATTCAATGGAATCTCTATGGTCTCAGTCTGAGCCTCAGATTCCCATGGTTCTTCATTAGGGAACTCCTTGGAGGTCAGTGGACGTCCATTAAGGTCTTCCTCAGTAGAGATTACTGCCTCTTCCTCCTCTCTAGGTTCGGCCATGTGAGACGTGTTTATGGCCTTGCACTCTCTCTTTGGATTCTCTTCTGTATTGCTTGGGAGAGTACTAGGAGGGAGTTCAGTGATTTTCTTACTCAGCTGACCCACTTGTGCCTCCAAATTTCTAATGGAGGATCTTGTTTCCGTCATGAAACTTTGAGTGGTTTTGATTAGATCAGAGACAATGGTTGCTAAATCAGAGTGGCTCTGTTTAGAATTCTCTGTTTGTTGCTGAGAAGATGATGGAAAAGGCTTGCTATTGCTAAACCTGTTTCATCTACCATTATTGTTGTTGAAACCTTGTTGAGGTCTCTGTTGATCCTTCCATGAGAGATTTGGATGATTTCTCCATAAAGGATTATAGATGTTTCCATAGGGTTCTCCCATGTAATTCACCTCTTCCATTGCTGGGTTCTCAGGATCATAAGCTTCTTTTTCAGAGGAAGCTTCCTTAGTACTACCTGTTGCTGCTTGCATTTCAGACAGACTCTGAGAAATCATTTTGACTTATTGGGTCAATATTTTATTCTGAGTCAATATGGCATTCAGAGTATCAATCTCAAGAACTCCTTTCTTCTTATTTGTCCCATTATTCACAGGATTCCTTTCAGAAGTGTACATGAATTGGTTATTTGCAACCATTTCAATGAGTTCTTGAGCTTCTGCATGCGTCTTCTTTAGATGAAGAGATCCTCCAGCAGAGCTATCCAATGACATCTTGGATAGTTCAGACAGACCATCATAGAAAATTCCTATGATGCTCCACTCAGAAAGCATGTCAGAACGACACCTTCTGATCAATTGCTTGTATCTTTTCCAAGCTTCATAGAGGGATTCACCTTCCTTCTGTCTGAAGGTTTGGACTTCCACTCTAAGCTTGCTCAATTTTTGAGGGGGAAAGAACTTTGCCAAGAAGGCATTGACTAGCTTTTCCCAAGAGTTCAGGCTTTCTTTAGGTTGTGAGTCCAACCATGTCCTAGCTCTGTCTCTTACAGCAAAAAGAAAAAGCATAAGTCTGTAGACTTCAGGGTCAACCCCATTGGTCTTGACAGTGTCACAGATTTGCAAGAATTCAGCTAAGAACTGATGAGAATCTTCCAATGGAAGTCCATGAAACTTGCAATTCTGTTGCATTAGAGAAACTAATTGAGGCTTAAGCTCAAAGTTGTTTG
>NC_029791.2:103974183-103991530 GCF_000816755.2 Arachis ipaensis
GAAGAATAGAAGGAGGAGGTAGATAGAAGAGAATTCGAACATATAAAGAAGGAGGGAGTTTGAATTGCACCTTGAGGAAGAGTGTTAGTCCTTTAAATAGAAGGATGTGAGAAGAGGGAAAGAATTTTCGAAATTAAAGTAAAAGATTTTGAAATAATTAAAAGAAATTTTGAAAATTTGATTGATGATTTTCGAAAACTAAAATTGGGAAAGAAATTAAGTGATTTTTGAAAAAGATTTTGAAATTAGAAATCAAAAAGATATGATTGAGAGTTAATTTTGAAAAAGATGTGATTGAGAAGATATGATTGAGAAGATATGATTGAAAATCAATTTAGAAAAAGAAAGTTTTTAAAATTAAAGTTGATTACTTGACTAACAAGAAATTAAAAATATGATTCTAAAATTTAAAGTTTGATCCTTTCTTAATAGACAAGTAACGACTTGAAAATTTTGAAGTAAATCTTTAATTATAACAAGGATTTTCGAAAATTAAAAAAAATGGAAAGAAATTGATTTTGAAGAGATATGATTGAAAAGATGTGATTTGAAAAAGATTTGATTTTGAAAAATTATGAAGATTTGAAAAAAATTTGAATTAAAAACAAAATCTTCCCTCTTGTGTCCTTCTGGTGTTAAACGTCCAGCCAGGTACCCTGGCTGGCGTTTAAACGCCAGTTTTCCTTCTTCACTGGGCGTTTTGAACGCCCAGCTTTTTCTGTTTGATTCCTCTGCTGAATGTTTTGAATCTTCAATTCTCTGTATTATTTACTTGAAAAGACATAGTTTTGAAAAAAAAAAATTTGAATTTTTAATGATGAGAAACAATAAAAATGCAACTAAGATCAAATAAACAATGCATGCAAGACACCAAACTTAAGAATTTTCATATAAGAGACACTAAGAAATTGAGAATGCATATGAAAAATAATAAAACATATAAAACAAGAGAATTTAAAGATCGGAGCAATGAAATCATCAAGAACAACTTGAAGATTAATGAATATTGCATGTTTTTGAAAAATGCAAGAAGAATGCAATTGACACCAAACTTAAAAATTGATACTAGACTCAAACAAGAAACATAAAATATTTTTGATTTTTATGATTTTATAAATTTTTTTGTGATTTTCGAAACTTATATGGAAAAAAATAAAGAGAATCAAAACTTTTAATAAGAATTCCATAATCTAAGCAACAAGATGAACCGTCAGTTGTCCAAACTCGAACAATCCCCGGCAACGGCGCCAAAAACTTGGTATGCGAAATTGTGATCATCAATAATGGCGCCAAAGGACTTGGAGCTCTTAAACATGAATCACACTTTGTCACAATTCCGCACAACTAACCAGCAAGTGCACTGGGTCGTCCAAGTAATACCTTACGTGAGTAAGGGTCGATCCCACGGAGACTGTCGGCTTGAAGCAAGCTATGGTCACCTTGTAAATCTCAGTCAAGCAGATTCAGATGGTGATGGAGAATTGATAATTAAAAGATAAATAAAACATAAAATAAAGATAGAGATACTTATGTAATTCTTTGGTTGGAATTTCAGATAAGCGTATGAAGATGCTTTGTTCCTCCTGAACCTCTACTTTTCTATTGCCTTCTTCCAATCATTCATACTCCTTTTCATGGTAAGCTTTATGTTGGGCATCACTGTTGTCAATGGCTACTTCCCGTCCTCTCAGTGAAAACGTTCCAAATGCGCTGTCACCGCAAGGCTAATCATCTGTCGGTTCTCGATCATGTCGGAATAGGATCCATTGATCATTTTGGGTCTGTCACACACCCCACAATCGTGAGTTTGAAGCTCGTCACAGTCATCCCTTTCCAGATCTTACTCGGAATACCACAGACAAGGTTTAGATTTTCTGGATCTCAAGAATGACCACCAATAATTCTAGCCTATACCACAAAGGTTCCAATCTTAGATTAGAAACCCAAGAGATACGCATTCAAGCCATTGCTAGTAGAACAGAGGTGGTTGTCAGGCACATGTTCATAGGTGAGAATGATGATGAGTGTCACGGATCATCACATCCATCAAGTTAAAGAACGAATGAATATCTTGGAGAAGAAATAGACTTGAGTTGAATAGAAAAACAATAGTACTTTGTATTAATTCTTGAAGAACAGCAGAGCTCCACACCTTAATCTATGGTGTGTAGAAACTCCACCGTTGAAAATACATAAGAACAAGGTCTAGGCATGGCCGAATGGCCAGCCTCCAAACGTGTCTAAGATAGCATAAGACTTATCAAAGATCGATCAAATACAATAGCAAAAGGTCCTATTTATAGAAAACTGGTAGCCTAGGGTTTATAGAAATAAGTATTTAATGCAGAAATCTTCTTCCGGACCCACTTGGTATGTGCTTGGGCTAAGCATTGAAGTTTCCATGTGTAGAGACTTTTCTTGGAGTTAAACGCCAGCTTTTGTGCCAGTTTGGGCGTTTAACTCCAGATTTTGTGCCAGTTTTAGAGTTAAACGCCAGAATTCTTGAGCTGACTTGGAACGCCAGTTTAGGCCATCAAATCTCGGGCAAAGTATAGACTATTATATATTTCTGGAAAGCCCATGATGTATACTTTTCAACGCAATTGAGAGCGTGCCAATTAGGTTTTTGTAGCTCCAGAAAATCCACTTTGAGTGCAGGGAGGTCAGAATCTAACAGCATCTGCAGTCCTTTTTCAGCCTCTGAATCAGATTTTTACTCAGGTCCCTCAATTTCAGCCAGAAAATACCTGAAATCACAGAAAAACACACAAACTCATAGTAAAGTCCAGAAAAGTGAATTTTAAATAAAAACTAATAAAAACATAATAAAAACTAACTAAAATATATTAAAAACATACTAAAAACAATGCCAAAAAGCGTATAAATTATCCGCTCATCACACGGTATGAAAATTAGAAGTCCTATCCTAGTTATCCTTATCAATGGTGATGAGAATTATATTTTGCTCCCCACTAAGTCAACCTCTAACTATGAAGGTAAGTCAAGTGGATAAATCAATTTAACACCTAAAGTCCTAGTCAACTCCTAAGGAAGGACTAGAGTTATAGGAATTTAAATCAATCAGCAAAGATAACAATTATCAATCACGATGAGTTTGACAACTCAAGAGTTACCAATTAATCAACCAAAGCCAAAAGGAAAAAATCTAAATTATTTAGATAAATAAAGGAAAGCAATCATAATTCTGAAATACCTCAAATTGCATTAATAAAAGAAAATCAATCCAAACATAAAGAGTTCATAAACTAAATTGAAAAAATAAATAAAAGGAATATTAAACCTGGAAATTGAGAAGAAGAAATCATAATTCCTTTAAGAGGAATCCTAATCCTCAATCCTAAGAGAGAGGAGAGAACCTCTCTCTCTAAAAACTACATTTAAATCTAAAATTCTGAATTGTGAATGTATGATAAGTTGTCCCCCCCCCTTTGATTTCTCCATTCTCTGGCTTATATTCTATGTTTCCGGATTCATAATAGGGCCGAAAAAGGGTCCAGAAATCGCTGGGGGCATTTTTTGCAAATTCTGGTACGTGGCGTCTGTCACGCGTTCGCGTGGGTCACGCGTTCGCGTGGGTCACGCGTTCGCGTCATCTGGGAGTTTTCCTTGTCACGCGTATGCGTCATTTGTGTTCTGCTTAAGGCACGCGCGTCCGCGTCAGTCACGCGTGCGCGTCGATGCCTTTTTGCGCTAGGCACGCGGCCGCGTCATCCATGCGCTCGCGTCGCTGCCCTTTTCTTCAAAACTCCATTTTTGTGCTTTCCTTCCATTTTTGTATGTTTCCTTTCTGTCCTCTAAGCCATTCATGCCCTATGAAACCTGAAAATACTTAACACACAAATCACGGCATCGAATGGTAATAAAGGATAATTAAAAATTAATATTTTTAAAGCATAAGAAAATATGTTTTCACATATATCATAAAGTAAGGAAGGAAAAGTAAAACCATACAATTTACATGAATAAGTGGGTGAAGGATTGAGTAAATCACTTAAATTGAGTACAAAATACATCATAAAATATGGGTTTATCAACCTCCCCACACTTAAACAATAGCATGTCCTCATGCTAAATCCAAGGGAAAAAGTGAAGGTAGAATGGTGGAATCTCATGCAATGCAACCTATTCTAAATGCAAGCTATCTACATGAATCATGCAATTCTAATTATTATCCACCTATATATATAAAGCTTACATGTGGTTAGTTTGCTTCATATTTTCAAGGAATCATATATACATAGCCAAACCTTAGATAATGTTAAAGCACTTTTATAATTGAGATGGGTAAAAGTATTTCACAAACTTGCAAGACAATTAACAATTAAGCAGAGATATATGGTGATGAGCTATTGAACCCTCACTGGATTTTGTGTTTACTCTCTAGTCACTCAGTGTTTATTGGGTTAATCACTCTGTTCCTTTTCTATCCTTGCTTTCTAAAACCTTGTTCTTCATCTAACCAATCAACAAATATTGAATATAGACATACAAAGATCATGAGGTCTTTTTCAAGGTTGTAATGGGGCCAAGGTAAAGGTAAGAGTATACGTATAAGGCTAAGTGAGCTAACAAAGTGAATCCTTGATTAGTATAAGATTTCACCTAACATATACATACTTTATATAATTTAAAATGCTTTACCTAGCTACCCAAACTTTTCCCACTTTTGTGTTACATGCTCTTGTATTAAATTTACTTTTGAATTTTGTCTCATGTGCATTGATTCTTTTATTTTGCATTGGGGTAATTTTTTTTGTATCCTCTTATTTAATTACTTAAAAGTTTTTTTTTTCAATGCACATGGTAATTTAATTAATTTGATTTCACATGAGAATGCTTCCCAAATATTCAAATAACTTATTCAATTTCAATTTCCCACTTTTTCTATCATCCCATGTTCCCATGTTTCCCCACACTTAGTAGATACACAATCTCTATCTTAAGCTAACCAAGGATTCACTTGGGATTTTTAATTTGTTTTTCTGCTTAAGGCTAGTAATGTGGTTATAGAACAAGAGGGGATTAAAAGGCTCAAGGGAGCTAACAAGGGTGATGTAAAAGGTAGGCTAATTTGGGATAAGTGAGGAAAAATTCAAATGATGGCCTCAATCACCTCTTGATATGTATCTATATTCTATATTAGACATATAGATTAAAACAAGGTAAAGAACACCAGAATAAGAAAGAAGGGCGAAACACACAGGAATGAAATTTATGGTTAAATGCAACCATGCAATCAAGCTCAAAAACTCACAGGTTGTGTGTTCTTTTGGCTCAAAAATTATATATCAATTATGTATGTCATGCAAGTAGAAATCAAGAGTTCCCATTATTCTCAATGTGGATCTTAGGGTGGCCCTTAAAATCTTAGTGTTGTTCCTTGAAAAATATTGTATAAATTAACTAACATGTAATGCTATATATATACAAGGTGTGTGGATGTTTTGATTCTGTTAAAGTCTCTAGTTTACTCCTTTTATTTTCAATTAAATCAAACTATTATATGCTAAAAGGGTAAACTATACTGATTAATCCACATATTCTATAACTAATAAGTTTAGAATTGCAAACTAAGCTAAATATCTAAGATATAAACTAAAGTGCAAAATGCGGAAATAAAGTAAAAATACAGCAAAAGAACAATGTGCAAGTACTGAAAGATAAAAATAAAATAAAAATACAGAAAATGAACAAAATAAGATAGAATAAAAAGAGTCTAAAAAGTGGTTCACCAAAAAGATTCACCAGAGATGGCAACCTTCCCACACTTAAATAATAGCATCGTCCTCGATGCTCACTCAAGCTGGGTGTGAAGAAGTGTCATCTCCGGAAGGATGTGCTGCTGGTGTCTCTGTGGTAGGCTGAAGGTCTGCAGGCTGGATAAGTGTAGGAGGATCTGTCTGCTGCAGTGGAGTGGCAGGGGAGAGGAGGAGAGAGTGCGGAGGAGGTTGGGGTGGTATTTTGGGGGACACGAAATGGTTAGGGTTCGCGTGAACGCATGGAGCACGCGATCGCGTAATAGGGGCAAAAGGGAACTGACGCGGCGGCGTCATTGACGCGATCGCGTGAATTAGGTAAAAGGTACGTGACGCGGACGCGTGATATATGCGAACGCGTCACTGTAAATTGTGCTAGACGCACAGTTCCAACGTCATTTTGGCGCAACTCTCTGTTCACTCTATAGGGGCAAAGATTTTCACGTGATGTGTACGTGTCGCCCACGCTTTCGCGTGGTGTGTGTGTGAATTGTAAGTGACGCGTTCGCGTCGTTGACGCAGACGCGTGGGCCCATTTGTGCTAAACGCACACCAACCGTACGATTCCAGCCCAACTTTTTGGGCGTTGTATCATTACGCCGATTTCCAATCGACGCCCACGCGTGGCCTGCGCGCTCGCGTGGGTTGATTTTTTTTTTATGCAATTATGCAGTATGCAATATGCAATGCTAATGTAAATGCTATGAATAATATCTAGGTTCAATGAAAATAAAATAATATAAAAACAAACAAAACGAAATAAAATTGAAAAAAGGACGATCATACCATAGTGGGTTGTCTCCCACCCAGCACTTTTAGTTAAAGTCCTTAAGTTGGACATTTGATGAGCTTCCTGCTATGGTGGCTTGTTCTTGAATTCATCCAAAAATCTCCACCAGTGTTTGGAATGCCAACAGCCTCCGGGGTCCCAAACTAGGCATGTAAAGCCCTCAAGCAAGTTAAAGCAAGTGATTAGGCTCTAGGAATGTTGATTGTTAGAATGAATTTTGGGGTCCCAAACTTTATTTTTGTAACCGTCTTTGCCTTGATCCACATTTTTCCAGTTGGACGGTACGTAATTTGTATTCTCACCAAGATGACCAAACGCCTTCCGAGACCCATTCAATTGAACTTGATACCAATCCTTGCACTTCAAATTGAAGCGTGGAACCTTATTGAATCTTGCACACCAGCTCTGAGTATGAGCCATTTCCCTCTTACTCTTAAAGCCGCAAAGAGCTCTAAGCTGGCCCTCTATTTCAAGCAAACCATATTCAAGTGGAAAAGTAAAGATAAAGGTTAAGGATTGTACCCACTTGAAGCTTGTATTGGGCGGTAATGGCCTTGGGGTAGGTATTTCCAGTGGTTCTGCAAGCTCTACTCCCTTGTATTCTTCAATAAATTCCTCCACTTCTTTGCAAACTTCTTCAAATTCAACCATGTCTTGATCAAAGTCCTTGATTTCTTTCTCATCATCACTCAAGTCATAAGTTGGAGGTTGAGAAAATCTACCTCAGCATCATCTTCATATTCACTCGGGGAAGATTCTTCTATCTCAAAGAATTCACTTGCAAATGCAAGTTCATTAAGAAGAGAACCTGATTTGTGATTATCGTCATCAGGGAAACTTGCGTCTTGGGTTATTCCATCTAGTTCTTCATAAAATATCTGCTTTGGGGGTTGTGCACTATCCTCCTTGACATCAATTTTGAACTTCTCGGCGGAATCCTTTACGGTTCTTGATTCCCATGGATGTTCAGCATCTCCTAAATCTTCAACCACTTCTTCCTCTGTAACTATTATGGCTTCCTCCACTTGTTCCAATACAAAGCCATGCTCCTCATTGTCCACTGAAGTTTCTAGTGTCTCCTTCATGCTACGCTCTTCTTTGGATTCTCCACATGTAGCCATGGGAGTACTTTGAGTTCTCAGATGTTGGGAGGCTAATTTATTTACTACCCCGGTTAAGGCAGTAACGAGTTCCAGTACGTCCCTTTGCATCTTCGCTTGTCCTTGAAGAAGAACACGAAGGGTGTCATCCATTGGAGATTGGGATGGATATGAGGGATCATTATTTTGGAGGAATGGTTCATCATAAGAATGTGGTGGTTCTTGGGAGTAATTGGATTGGAGTCGGGGTGGATATGGATTAGGGTCGTAGGGGGTGTTTGGTTGTAAGGGGCTTGTGAGTATACTGGTTCAAAGCTATGTTGAGAGTATGGTTCAATAGCACAGGGTGGGACTTGTTGGTAACTACAAGGGGATCCACCATATCTGTTGCCTTGGCATGCATTGTAGAATGGTCGTCGTCTGTGGTACTGTGGAGAGTGTTGTTGCCTAAAGGGTTGATCAAGTCCTCATGGCTCCATCCATCTTTGACTGTTCTGACCTTGATGCATGTTCCTACTATAGCTTACATTCCCTTCAACAATATTAGAACCAAACTCAAAGCGAGAGGGGTGAGAATTCATAGTAAATAATAAAAATTAAAAATAAAAACAAATAAACAGGTAAAAGAAAATATTTACAATAACCAATAATAAGGCACACAGTTGCAAATCCCCGACAACGGCGCCATTTTTGACGATCTGATTTCTATTGGTAAAGAATTTTCACAAATATTATCGCGTTGTAAGTATAGTTTCTAAACCAACAGAGAATCCTTTCGTACAAAAGTTTTGGTTGTCACTTAAGCAAACCCAAAAAATTTATAATCGAAGTATTTAAACCTCGGGTCGTTTCTCAAGGAATTGCAGGGAAGTACGATTTATTATTGGTTATGGAAAATAGTGTTTTTGGGTTTTTGAAAAAGATTTGAATGAGAAAAATAGATTGCAGGAATTAATAAATCAATAGCTAATAAAACTCTTAGCACGGTATGAAAATTAGAAGTCCTATCCTAGTTATCCTTATCAATGGTGATGAGAATTATATTTTTCTCCCCACTAAGTCAACCTCTAACTATGAAGGTAAGTCAAGTGGATAAATCAATTTAACACCTAAAGTCCAAGTCAACTCCTAAGGAAAGACTAGAGTTATAGGAATTTAAATTAATCAGCAAAGATAACAATTATCAATCACGATGAGTTTGACAACTCAAGAGTTACCAATTAATCAACCAAAGCCAAAAGGGAAAAATCTAAATTATTTAGATAAATAAAGGAAAGCAATCATAATTCTGAAATACCTCAAATTGCATTAATAAAAGAAAATCAATCCAAACATAAAGAGTTCATAAACTAAATTGAGAAAATAAATAAAAGGAATATTAAACCTAGAAATTGAGAAGAAGAAATCATAATTCCTTTAAGAGGAATCCTAATCCTCAATCCTAAGAGAGAGGAGAGAACCTCTCTCTCTAAAAATTACATCTAAATCTAAAATTCTGAATTATGAATGTATGATAAGTTGTCCCCCCCCCCTTTGATTCCTCCATTCTCTGGCATATATTCTATGTTTCTGGATTCAGAATTGGGCCGAAAAAGGGTCCAGAAATCGCTGGGGGCGTTTTCTGTAGATTCTGGTACGTGGCGTCTGTCACGCGTTCGCGTGGGTCACGCGTTCGCGTCATCTGGGAGTTTTACTTGTCACGCGTACGCGTCGATCACGCGTACGCGTCATTTGCGTTCTGCTTAAGGCACGCGTCCGCGTCAGTCATGCGTGCGCGTCGATGCCTTTTCGCGCTAGGCACGCGGCCGCGTCGTCCATGCGCTCACGTCGCTGCCCTTTTCTTCAAAACTCCATTTTTGTGCTTTCCTTCCATTTTTGTATATTTCCTTTCTGTCCTCTAAGCCATTCATGCCCTATAAAACCTGAAAATACTTAACACACAAATCACGACATCGAATGGTAATAAAGGATAATTAAAAATTAATATTTTTAAAGCATAAGAAAACATGTTTTCACATATATCATAAAGTAAGGAAGGAAAAGTAAAACCATGCAATTTACATGAATAAGTGGGTGAAGGATTGAGTAAATCACTTAAATTGAGCACAAAATACATCATAAAATATGGGTTTATCACCACCACATCAACATAATTAAACTAATTTCAAGATAAATTTCGAAATCCATGTACTTCTTGTTCTTTTGCAAGTAAAAACATTTTCATTTAAGAAAGGTGAAGCTTCATAGGACATTCATAGCTTTAAGACATAGACTCTAAACTTTATTGATTATGAAATAAAAATAAGACATGAAATAAGCATAAAAGCAAATAAATAATAGTAAAAGAAAGGAAATTAAAGACATAAAAATAAATGACTCTAATACTAATGCTCATGTAACTCTTAAAATAGATCTCTAATAACAAAAGTTATCATATAGTTAGGACTCAACAACCTTGATTTTAAGGGGTAGGTGCTCCTTCAATTTGTGGGACATCCAACTCTTCAAGGGACAGCTTCTGGCGCTTTAGTTCCTGTAGCTCACGCCCTTGCTTCTCTTGTTCTCTGAGCAGTTTGCAGAGCATGCTGTTCTGATTCTACTGCTCTTCTTTGAGTTGATCCATAGATTCTTGCAGCTTGTTGACAGATGCTTCTAAGCGGGTCCAATAGTCAAATTGAGGATTTTCTGGGAGGAGCTCATGTGCCCTCCTCTTGATGAGGTTGTCTTGAACTTGAGGTCCATCCATCACCCTTTTGGTGATTGGGTGTTCGACTGGGATATATTCATCAACACCTATTTGTACTCCCGCATCTTTACATAACAGACTGATCAAGCTTGGGTAGGCCGATTTGGCCTCAGTGGATTCCTTGTTTGCAATTGTGTAAATTTCACAAGGAATTAATTGATGGACCTCCACTTCTTTTCCCAGCATAATACAGTGGATCATCACTACTCTTTTGACAGTGACTTCAGAGCGGTTACTGGTGGAAAGTATGGATCACCCAATGAAATCCAGCCAGCCCCTAGCAACTGGCTTGAGGTCTCCTCTCTTCAGTTGGTTTGGGATACCTTTTGAATTGGTTATCCACTTGGTTTCAGGGAAGCATATGTCCTCTAGAACTTGATCCAACTTTTTATCTTTAGCCATTCTCCTGTTAAAGGATTCTGGATCATCCTGCAGTTGAGGAAGTTTGAGGACTTCTCTCACTTTGTCAAGATAAAAGTAGATAATCCTCCCTCTGACCATGGTTCGAAAAGTGTAGAAGGCAGTTCCCTCCATTCTTTGCTTATCTGTCAGCCACAGATTTGTATAGAATTCCTGGACCATATTTCTTCCCACATTCATCTCAGGATTAGCTAGGATTTCCCAGCCTCTATTTCGAATCTGCTCTTGGATCTCCGGATATTCGTCTTCTTTCAGATCGAACTTGACTTCCAGGATCATTGATCTTCTGCACACTATTTTGAAGTAATGATCTGCATGTTCTTTGGTGCAGAACCTCTCATGGATCCATTGTGGTTTTGGATTGTTTTCTTTCTTGCCTCTTGGAGTGGTTTGTTTCCCTTTAGGGGCCATGATTTTGGTCAGTGATCACGGAAACTCACACCAAACTTAGAGGTTTACTTGTCCTCAAGCAAAAGCAAAGAAAGAAGATGAGTAGATGGAGAGAATGATTCGAATGATGGAGGAGGGGTGATGGCCGAATGTATAAATAGAGGGGAGGGAGGGTATGGTTTCGAAATTTTAGAAAAATATATGATTGAAAGATATGATTGATGCAAGATAAACATGATATGCAAAAGAGAATATAGTTTTCAAAATTTAAAAGATATGAAGAAGATATGAGGAAGCTAAATCTGAATTTTTTTTGTTTATGCATCTAAGAAATAAAAGATAATATGAATGAATTGAAAAGATTTGGAAAGAAATTGGAAAGATAAATGAGTTTTTGAAAAAGATTTGAAAAGAATTTGAAGGAGAATCAATAAGAATTTATAAGTTTATAAATTTTTGTGAATGGAAATTAAAAGATGAATGTTTGTAATGTTTGGATGTAGAAAATTTTGATTTAAAACATGAAAATTCAAAAAAAAAATTTGAATTGAAACGAAATTACCTCTCCCCTAGCTATTCTAGCGTTTAACGCCCATCTGGTGGCCATTTTGGGCGTTTAACGCCCAGCCAGGTACCCTGGCTGGCGTTAAACGCCAGAAATCCTTTTTCACTGGGCATTTTTCTGAACGCCCAGAATGCTGCCTATTCTGGCATTTAACACCCAGAATGATACCTTCACTGGCGTTAAACGCCCAGAATGGTAGCCATTCTGGCGTTTAACACCCAGATTGCCTCTTTACTGGCGTTTTGACGCCAGTGAGCTCCTTTCCTCTGTGATTTCTCTGTTTTATGTCTTAAACCTCCATTTTCCTGACTTTTTCACTGAAAATATATTAATTAACAAGGAAAACAAAATTAAAAAAACTTATCTAACTGTTACAAACATCTAATTATTGATAATGGCTGGGTTGCCTCCCAGCAAGCGCTTCTTTACTGTCTTTAGCTGGACTTTACTGAGCTTTTAACTTAGTCTCAGCTTTGAGCATTCTTGCTCAACATTGCCTTCAAGATAATGTTTGATTCTTTGTCCATTAACAATGAACTTTTTGTCTGAATCAATATCTTGTTCAGTAGGAAAGGAAAATGGCCGCACCCTGACAATCATGTCCTCAATTATGCCTAATGGGATTTTAATGGAGCCATCAGCAAGTTGGAGGCATATCCGGGTTGGTTTAACTTCATCAGTCAAACCAAGCTTTTTGATAGTGGATGCATGTATTAGGTTGATACTTGTCCCAAGGTCACACAGAGCTGTCTTGGTACAAGCACCCTCTAATGTGCATGGTATCATAAAGCTTTCAGGATCTTTAAGCTTTTCTGGTAAGCTTTTCAGAATGACTGCACTGCATTCTTTAGTGAGGAAAACTTTTTCAGTTTCTCTCCAATCCTTCTTATGGCTTAAGATCTCTTTCATGAACTTAGCATAAGAGGGTATTTGCTCAAGTGCCTCTGCAAACGAAATCTTTATTTCAAGAGTCCTGAGATAGTCTGCAAAGCGGGAAAATTGTTTATCCTATTCCGCTTAGTGGAGTTTCTGAGGATAAGGCATCTTGGCTTTATATTCTTCAACCTTGGTTGTTGCAGGTTTATTTCCTACAGAAGTGGTTGGAGAAGCCTGCTTAAGAGGGTTGTTATCAGCACTTGCAAGTGTCTGACCCCTTTGTGGTGTTTGAACGCCAGAATTGGGGGCTGCATGGGCGTTTAACACCAGATTGCCACCCTTTTCTGGCGTTTGAACGCCAGAATCATTCTTCTCTGGGCTCTTACTATCCTCAGAGGGATTTTGGGTAGTGGTTTGGTTATCCTTTGTCAGTTGTTCCTTTCTTGGCTTCCTGCTACCTTGGATTGATACGTTCAGTGTTTTCCCACTCCTTAATTGAACAGCTTGGCATTCTTTTGTTATCTATTTAGATAGCTGATGTCTTGTCTGATTCAATTGTGCTTCCATATTTTGGTTAGCATTTTTAGTTTCTTGGAGCATCTCTTTGAATTCTGCAAACTGTTTTGTTATAGTAAGCAATTGCTGATTGAGTTCAGCAACTTGTTCTTGAGGACTAAGTTTAGTGGATACTGCTTTAGCCTCTTCTTTCAGGGAGGACTCACTACTCAAGTACAGATGCTGATTTCTAGCAACTGTATCAATGAGCTCTTGAGCCTCTTCAATTGTCTTTCTCATATGTATAGATCCACCAGCTGAGTGATCTAGAGACATTTGAGCTTTTTCTGTAAGCCCATAGTAGAAGATGTCTAACTGTACCCACTCTGAAAACATTTTAGAGGGCATTTCCTTAGCATCCCTCTGTACCTCTCCCAAGCATTATAAAGGGATTCATCATTCTTTTGTTTAAAGCCTTAGATGTCCAGCCTTAGCTGTGTCATCCTTTTTGGAGGGTAATATTGATTCAGAAATTTGTCTGATAACCGTTTTCATGTTCTTATGCTTGTTGTGGGTTGGTTGTTTAACCACCTCTTAGCTTGATCTTTTACAGCAAATGGAAACAGCAATAATCTGTAGACATCCTGATCCACTTCTTTATCATGTACTGTGTCAGCAATTTGTAAGAACTGTGCCAGAAACTCAGTAGGTTCTTCCTGTGGAAGACCAGAATATTGGCAATTTTGCTGCACCATCATAATGAGCTGAGGATTTAGCTCAAAACTGCTTGCTCTGATGGGGGTATACAGATACTACTCCCGTATGCAGCATTAATGGGGTTAACATATGACCCCAGAGTCCTTCTGGACTGTTCATTTCTACTTAGATCCATGATGGAGAAAGGGAGATGTTGTAGATTGTAAAATAGAAATAAAGTAAAAGAAAAATCAAAATATTTTTGTTTTTATTTTATTTATTTAATGCTAACCAAATTCAAAAGAGAAGAAATTAAAATAATTGGAAACTAGAAAAATAAGCTTTGAAAATAAAATAAAATAAAATAAAATAGATTAAAATAAATAAATAAAATTCAAATGCTAAAATGGCTGATGAATTAAAAAGATTTGAAAAATTTTGGATATGATTTTAAAATTTGAAGATTGAAACTTTCTCAACAAGGAAACACCAAACTTAAAATTTTTCAATCAAAATAATAAAGTAGGACAAGTAATTCGAAAATTATGTCTAGAAGGAAAAATATTTTGAAAAAAAATTTTATAAAGGACTTTCAAATTTTGAAGATTGAAATAAAATTAGATAAGATTTTGAAAAAGATATGATTTTTGAAAAAGATTTTGAATTTTGAAATTTTAAAACTAAGATAAGATAGAATAAAAATTTTAAAATAGAAATCTGAATTTTTTTTATGAAATTTTCGAAAATTCAATTAAATAAATAGAAAAGATATTTTTTAATTTAATGAGGAAAGAGAAAAATAATAAAATGACACCAAACTTAGAATTTTTAGATCAAAACTAAGAAAGCAAACAGAAAAACTTTGAATGTCAAGATGAACACCAAGAACACTTTGAAGATCAAGATGAACACCAAGAATAAATTTTAAAAATTTTTAAGAAAATAGAAACACAGAGGACACCAAACTTAAAATTTTTTATATTTTTGACACTAATAATTTGAAAATTTGAAAGGAAAATAAAATCATGCAATTGATACCAAACTTAAAACATAAAACTAAACTCAAATAGAAGACTAAATTATGAAGTTATTGGTTTTTAAAAATATTTTGAAAATAAATTAGAAAAAGAAAATAAGGATTTTAAAATTTTTAACCAAAAACAATAATAGAAGACTCAGTTTTAGTGACACTAAACCAAAAAGATAGATTTTTCCTAATCTAAGCAACAAAATAAACCGTCAGTTGTCTAAACTCGAACAATCCCCGACAACGGCGCCAAAAACTTGGTGCAGGAAATTGTGATTACACTTTTCACAACTTCGCACAACTAACCAGCAAGTGCACTGGGTCGTCCAAGTAATACCTTACGTGAGTAAGGGTCGATCCCACGGAGATTGTCGGCTTGAAGCAAGCTATGGTTATTTTGTAAATCTTAGTCAGGAGATTAATGATAATAGTGGTTATATTTATGAAAATAAATAACATGAAATAAACAGTACTTGTGATTCAGTAATGGGGAACAGGCTGAGGTTCCAGAGATGCTCTGTCATCTGAATCTCTACTTTTCTACTGTCTTCTTCTCCAAACATGCATGGCCTCCTTCCATAGCAGGCTGTATGATCCTCTCAGATGAAAAATACCAAGCGCTGTCACCGCATGGCTAATCATCTGTCGGTTCTCACTAGCATCGGAATAGGATCATTATCCTTTTGCACACTGTCACTGCGCCCAACATTCGCGAGTTTGAAGCTCGTCACAGTCATCCCCTTCCAGATCCTACTCGGAATACCACAGACAAGGTTTAGACTTTTCGGATCCCATGAATGCTACCATTGATTCTAGCCTATACCACGAAGGTTCTAACCTCTGGACTCGGTCCGTGGATTAGAAACCCAAGAGATACGCACTCAAGCTGTCGCCCAATGACTACGTTGAGCTCAGATAGAACGGAGTGGTTGTCAGGCACGCGTTCATAGGGTTGAGGATAATGATGAGTGTCACGGATCATCATATTCTCCATATTGAAGTACAAGTGAGTATCTTAAAATAGAATCAAGCGTAATTGAATAGAAAATAGTAGTAATTGCATTAATCCATTGAAACACATCAGAGCTCCTCACCCCCACCTATGGGGTTTAGAGACTCATGCCGTCAAAGGTACAATATGAAATGTAAAAATGTCATAAGTTGCGAAATGAATCTCTAAAAGTAGTTTTTATACTAAAGTAGTAACTTAGGTTTACAGAAAATGAATAACTAAGTGCAGATAGTGCAGAATTCCACTTCTGAGACCCACTTGGTGTGTGCCTGGGCTGAGCTTTCAAGCTTTCACGTTCATATGCCCAAAGTTGCCTTTAAACGCCACCCTAGGTGCCAGAATGGGCGTTTAACGCCAAAAAAGGTGCCAGTTCTGGCATTTTACGCCAGAAAGTTTTAGGCTGACTTTGAACGCTGGTTTGGGCCATCAAATCTCGGGCAAAGTATAAACTATTATATATTGCTGGAAAGCCCAAGATGTCTACTTTCTAACGCAATTGAGAGTGTACCAATTGGGTCTCTGTAGCTCCAAAAAATCCATTTTGAGTGAAGGAGGGTCAGAATCCAACAGCATCTGCAGTCCTTTTTCAGCCTCTGAATCAGATTTTTGCTCAGGTCCCTCAATTTCAGCCAGAAATTACCTGAAATTACAGAAAAACACACAAACTCATAGTAAAGCCCAAAAATGTAATTTTTGAATAAAAACTAATAAAAATATAATAAAAAGTAACTAAAATATACTAAAAACTACCTAAAAATAATGCCAAAAAGGGTATAAATTATCCGCTCATCAAAGAACTTCATCCAAGCTTGGTGAAGTCGGTTGGAAATTCTGACAACCGTTTAAGGAGCAAGCATCCTTAGGAGTTCAAGGATGAGTACAAGCATAAAACACCTTGACAAGGAGCCTCCCAATTGTCCAACTTAAGGACTTAAACTAAAAGTGCTAGGTGGGAGACACCCTACTATGGTAAACTCTTTCCATTCTCTTATAGATATAATCAATGGATGAATTGAGTTGCTATTGTAGGTAGTTTTTATTTTTTTTCTATACTCTTGTACATATTGCTTTGATTTATAGGTTTCTTGTTAGATCCATGTTTTTATTAGAATAGTTGTTTTGAATTGCATTTTGCTTGAAGTGCAAGTTTTGTTTGTTTTGTCTTTGAAATTTTTTCAAAAACTAAAATACTTTTTGTTAAATTTGAATTTTGGTTGCTTTAGAATGTTTATAGGTTAGGAGAGTGCCCTATTTCTGTTTTATGCTTCTATATAAAAAAAGGGCGCGCCACGCATGAGCGTGGCCGACACACACGCGTCGTATGCTATGTTGGGACTCCTGGTACAAAAATCAGAGAGTTGCGCTGGAGTAGTGCTGCTTTTGTGCGAATAGCACAATTTAGCACCATGCGTACGTGTGGATGACGCGTATGCGTCACCCTCTCGTTTCTGCA
>NC_029791.2:103991752-104007545 GCF_000816755.2 Arachis ipaensis
CGCATGGACAAAGCGCGCGCGTCACCTTCGTGCCCTGTTTCTCCCCTGTTTCTTTTCCTTTCTTCTTTCTTCTTCTTTCTTCTCTCCTTCTTCTTTCTTTCTACCTTTCTTTTTCTTTCTTCTTCCTTTCTTGCTTTCTTCTTCTCCCTCTCTTCAAAATTTCACTTCTCATTTTTTTATTTTTCAGTTTTTTATTATATGTTGCATTCACTTATTTTCATTCATTGCATTTTAATTTTATTTTTTATAGCTTGTTCTTATTTTCTTTTCTAAGTTTCTTATTTTAACATTGGTGTTGAATTCTCATACTCAATTGTTGAGAATTTCTTGCATTATTTTGGTGCTTCGTGACTTGTTTAGCATTAATTGTAATATTTGTTCCACACACAAGATTAGTGCTTTATTCCTTCCTAACTCATTATTCTTCGTTCTTGTGCCTCATTATCATTGCGTTAGAATAGGACCAAATGCTCTCATGCTTATCACTAATCTTGTTTGTGTTAATTCCTATTTGAACTTGATGCTTCCGAGTATTTTCTTCATGTCATTTACTTTTGCCTTGATTTTACTCTTGCATCAAGTATTAGTTGATATGCCTTAGCTCATATTGTTTTCTCATTGATATGTTGTAGCTACCATGTAGTTGAGAACCCTACTCTTATTTGGTATTAGCCCCCGCCTATGTTCTATTTGTCTTGATATCTTTGTTGTGGGCTTAATTTTCCTTCTTTTTCTCTCCTTTTAGGCTGGCCACCGAAGGGGAAGGGAAAGGCTTTAAAATGGGGCAACAAACAAGTTCCTCCGTACAATCCTTTGAAGGAGCTCATCAGTTGTAGCAACCCATCCACCTTGCTCTTCTTTGCATGCACCGAGGACAGTGCAAACTTCTAAGTGTGGGGAGGTCTAGGACCGACCTCCGTGGGTAACCACTTCCTTTTTCAACACCAATTCTTAATCATCTTTATTAGTTAGTCGCTGCATTGCATGATAGATTGCATGATAGTTATAATTTGTATATATTCCACCACTTCTTTTTATGTTAGGACTACTTGGTTAGAGTGATGATTTATCTTTCAAGAAAACTGTTTTAGGGGACCGCACCCTACCAATTTGAAAAGAATTTTTTGTTGAACTTGCTTGAAGAGATTAATTTTGGAACATGGTTTTTGAGCTAAGAACACATAAGCATGTGAGTTTTGAGCCTAATTGTGAGGTTGCATCATAAAACCACTATTTTCATTCTTGTGTGTATTATTCTCTTTCTATGATTGTAATATTTGATTTGTTTGATTCTTTATGTCCATTATTTCGTGTATGAATAAATTTATATGATTGAGGCCATCATTTCATTGAGCTCACTTACCCAAACAGCCTACCTTTCATCAACCATTGTCAGCCAATTTTGAGCCTATTTAATTCCTTTTGTTTTTAATTTTAGCACATCACTACCCCTAAGTGAAAAATAATAAATGTCCCTTAATTTAGATCTTTGATTAGCTTAGACTAGTGAGGGTGTGTATCATTTGGGTATGGAAAACTTGGGAACATTGGTTGAGGTAAAAGTGTGTTTTTGTATTTTTGTTGAAGATTTTGGCAATTGGGTACATCCTCAAGCATTAAATATGTAAAACTATATGTATTGATATGTTTGCATATACTTTAGAAAAAAATGATAAAGAAAAAAATAATAAATAAAAGAAAAAATATAATGTAGAAAAAGAAAAGCAATAAAAAAGGGGACAAAATGCCCCAAAGTAAAGTAATAATAACAATGCATATGGAATGTGAATTAAAGAGAATGCATGAATATGTGAAAAAAAGTGGGAATCATGGGTAGCTAGGTAGCGTATTAGAATTGTATAGGTTGTTATATATGTTTGGTGAGAGCTTAGGTTAATCAAAGATTCAAATTTCAAGTTTACTTGGCCATATATACATTCTTACCTTTACCCTAGCCCCATTACAAATAATGAATAAGTCCTCATGATAAATGTATGCATGCATTGAATAATTGTTGATTGTTAGATGAAAAACAAATCTTGAAAAGTATGATTAGAGGAGAATTGAGCGAATCAACCCTATACACTTGAGTGACTAGAGCAGATACACTTCCGGTGAGGGTTCGACGCTCAATTCCTTGTTTCCGACTTTCATGAGCTTTCTTCTTGCAAGTCTATTTGAACTTCAATTTTTATATTTGAATTGGTGGGATTCATGAATAATCATACTACTTAGCCCTACATGTTCACATACGTTCTTGGAGAATTGATTTACTTTTAACCAAGTAGGTAGAATTATTTTGTATTTAGTTGCATGCATGTAGATAGGTTCATATAGTTTATTTGCATTGAATAAATGTTCGTATCCCATTTCTAGTCATTCTTGATTTAGCATGAGGACATGCTTAGTTTAAGTGTGGGAAAGTTTGATAAACCCAAATTTTGTGGTTTATCTTGTGTTGAATTTAGGGGATTTTATCAACTTTTCTCACATTTATTCAATGAAATAGCATGGTTTTGTGAATTTCTCCTAACTTGTGCTTAAGAGTAAAAACATGCTTTTTAGGCCTTTAATTCGCTAATTTTAATTCACTTTAATTCCATTCGATGCCTTGATATGTTTGATAAGTGATTTCAGGATTAGAAGGCAAATATTGGGTTGAATGAATGAAGAAAAAGCATGCAAAAATGGAGAATTCATGAAGAAATGAGGATTTGCTGAACTCAAGGCCACGCACACGCGTCACCCACGTGTACGCGTGAGAAGGAGATCTACCAGCGATGCACACACGTCACCCACGCGCACGCGTGAAGAGGAATTTTGCCAGTGATGCGTACGCGTGACCCATGCGTATGCGTGACAAGCGGCACATGACTTCACTAAAGGCAATACGCTGGGGCGATTTCTGAGTTCCAGGAGACCCAAATCCAACTCATTTCTGATGCTTTTGAACCCAAGGATTGCAAGAGAAGTGGGGAGTATCATAGTATAGAGTTTTCATCATGTTTTAGAGTAGAATTCTAGAGAGAGGCTCTCTCCTCTCTCTAGATTTTAGGGTTCTTAATTCAATTCCTTTTAGATCTATATTTTAATCTTGTTTCATTTTAGTTTTCCTTACTTTTATTTGTTCTAGCACTTTAGTTTATCTACTTCTCTTGTTAATTTCTTATTTTGTTTTCTTTTATGTTTATGAACCCTTGTTGGATTTTAATTTTCTTTTAATACAATTTTTATATTTCTATGTCTCTTGATGTTTACCTCACTTTCTATTGTTGATTTTTTACTTTTGTTAGTTATAACTTTTATTAATTCTTGCATTTTGTGATGTTTACTTTTATTGCACTCTAGGTATTTGATAAAATATTTCCACTAGTATTAGAGTAGTTTTCTTTATTCATGACCTAGGCTAAGGAAATTGAGTGACCTTGAGTCATTGGGTCTCATTGAATTGGTGATTTGAGAACCCTTAGTGGTCAATTTGATAACTATTAACGCTATCCTACTACTAAGTTAATTAGTAGTTAAGTTAGGACTTATAGATTAATGTTGATCAAGCCTATTTGACGTACTTCAAGTGTTGAAGTAGACTTTTGACGTACTTCAAGAATAGAAGTAGACTTGATGGGTTGGTCCCTCATAATTGTCAATATATTGTTTGTAGACAAGGATGGTAATCTCAATTTCCATGCCTTAGCTAAGAGTTCTTTTTCTTTCCTTTATTAGTTAATTGTTATTTACTTTCTTGATTTTATATTTTCTTACCAATTGCAAATCAAACCCCTTTGTTCCTCCATAGCCAATAATTGATCACTTCATTACAATTCTTTGTGAGACGACCCGAGGTTTAAATACTTCGGTTTATTTTTGGGGTTTGTACTTGTGACAACCATATTAAAACTTTGATTGAGTATTATTTGTTGGTTGGAAACTATACTATCAATGGAATTATTTTGTGTGAAATTTCTAACTGACGAAAATACTACATCAGCGTCATGGCAACAGGACTTTCACGGGAAGGTGTCACGACAGGGCAAGAGGATATGGAGGAAGAGGGAGCGGCTTCGCAACAAGAAGGGTTGGAAGAGAGGATGCACTGTCGCTGTGAAAAGTATTGGGAAGAGAAGGCGCAGCAGGCCGGCGACAACAGACGAACTAGGAAGGGACGACGATGCGGCGAGAAGGGTTGGAGGGAGAACCATGAAGTCGAGGTGAGAGGAGTTGGAGAAGAATGTCGCGACATGAAGGGATGGAATAGGAGAGCGCATGTATTTTGAGAGCAAACCTAGTTTTTTAAAATTTAAAATTTAGATTTCTTGAAAAATTGACACCACCTAACTACATATAGAGTTAGTTACCTTTCAAAAAAAAATTAAGAGCATTCATTTTTTTTTTATGCTTATATTGTTGCAAATTAATTTTGTTCCCATTAATATTCTAAAATTGTATAACGTTCAAAATGGTGGAACCACACCCCAATTACCTCATTTTAAAATTAACTTATTTTGATTTGAAAATATAAAAAGGGACTAAATTAATTTTTATTATTATTTAATAAATTTTTTAACAGAAAAATTATATTATTCCAGAACAAAAATATTAGAAGTCGAAGTGTCTCTTTTTTTAACAGAGATCATATTGTTTTTCGTAAAAATGGACAAAGGCTAAAATGATAAAGATGGTTAATAATTTTCAACGTATAATTTAAAAGTTAGTCAATTTACCTATTAACTCAACTGTAGGATACAGGAGAAACATATAAGAAAAGTGTTAATGAGCAAGCAATAAAAAAGAATAAAGAGGTAAATAAGATTTATAGATAGGAACTCTGACAAATACGACTGATTTTTTTAGATATGATGCCCGGGTGTGAGTTATGCTGAGATATGATCATTACCGGTGATTTACACTGTTATGCCGGCGTTGCATTTTTGAAATTTTGGGGGAAGAAATCGGTGCCACTGATTTCCTAACTAATTATATTTTATTTAATGCAAAAAAATGGAAGCAATATTATATATTTAAAAAAAAAATACTTGAAGCAATAAACCTAAGCGTCAAGCCCCTTTTTTTTTAATCAAATTCAACCAAAATTTTCTTGGTATCTCACGCGCTTCTTATTATCATCATCGTCATCTTTTTCATCTTCTTCTTTTTATATAGATATTCAAAAAATTAAAACACATAAATTTTGATATACAACACTGAAATTTTGTTTCATAGCACAAAAAATTTGGTGTCTAATATAAAAAATTTTAAAAAATCACATACCTAAAACATTGACTCCAACTAACAAAATATGTATAGTACATAAATTTTAGTGTACAATAGAAAAATTTTGGTTCACATTACAAAAATTTTTATATGCAATACAAAAATTTTTGGAAGACCACAAATATAAAATATTGACTCACCTAATTAACAAAATACATTTTCAATAAAAATTAAGAATAATACTACACATTCAAGTCTTTTTATGAATCAAGTTCAATTAAGTTAAATAATAAGACTTAAAATAATACTAACTATAACTAATTTTTATTATGTTAAACTAATTTGGTTAGACTTAGTTAACAAAAAAACTTGAATGTATAGTATTATTCAAAAATTTATATGCTATCTGTAAAAATTTGTGCTGTGTATAAATATTTATGTGTTATAGACAAAACATTATATATTATATCAAAAAGTTTTTATTATGTGTAAAAATTTTTATACTATATTAATAAATTTTTGTATTCTCTAACAAAAATTTCTATAATACAAATACGTAAAGAAAGAAAAGTGATAAGGTATACGCACATTTTTTTTTTAATTGAACTTAGACTAACTTAGTTAATCTTAATTACAAAAAGCGCTTCTACATATAATATCATCGTGCTTAAAGCACTAATCTAAGGCTTTCTGTTTTATTTAAACAAAAAAACGTTACTTTTGCAGGCACTGCATAAAAGATAAATTTGAACTTTCTATTTCGTTTTTGGCAGACTTCAAATCTACCAATGAATTTGAAATTTGTACCCACGTTTTTGTAGATATGCTGTCCGAAGATGCTATTTTTTTTGGGCCATCTAGTGTACAGATGTAGATGTACAGATTTTTATTTTTTGTGGTTAAAAAGCGTGTCACTAAAAGTATTGCTTAAAGATAAAGTGTTATCTTTAATCGTTAACTTGGCTCTGATACCAATTTTTAATAGTCGATTTTTCTTTTAATTACTTTTTCGAAATTTCTATTAACTCTTCATATTTTGCTTCGAATAAGTTTATAATTTGTATAGATTCGGTTGGTGGTGCTTTATAATTTGCAAATTCGTAATCAAAAGTATTGACCATTTCTACTATTACTAGTTTTTATAATTCTGATAATTTTTCAATCTTGTTTTAGTTTATAATATTCTTTTTTTCATGGATTATTGTATATAAAGTCTTTTATCTGTTTGTCTTTTTCTTTAATATAATTTCTAAAATCCTCAAAAACTTCTTTTATTTCTACACTTTCTGTTGTTTCTAAATATCTTTTTAATTTTTCAACTTCATTCTCCATTTTTTCTTTCAACAGCTTTAATTCTTTTAAGTCATAATATGGTTTTCCAGGCATTTATAAATTTTTTAAGTTTAACTCCAACTTGTTTATATTTATTCTTATTTCTATCCTTTTTATTATAAGGTCATTAATTTCGAACTGAAGATTATTTAATTCCCTTTTATACTCCTCGCAAAAATCACAATTATCAATAATTCAGCATATACATGCATTCATTCTCATCCATGGATCAACATCCATCTCAGTCATCCGGCTTACGGTTCAGTCCAGAACCAGCCAATATTGATAATCACACACAGCCATTCCGGCTCACGGTTCAATCCAGAACCAGTCAATATTCATAATCATACATAGCCATTCCGGCTCATAATAAAACAGCACTTCCACATTCAAAATCATCAAATTCATGAAATCGGCATTTAAGCCATAAATAATTTTCTCAATTCATTTCACTTTGAAATCAAGTTTCAACTCTTTTCAGCCTTGGCTTTAAAGATCTCATTTCTCAAATTATCTCAGGCTCATAAGCCAATTTTACTCAAGGAAAATTCCCTTTTTGAAATAAGCCACCCTCGGCTTCCTCTTTCCAAAACTTCCAAAACCGTGGAAAGTTAAAGATTCATTTTGAATCATTCAAAATCACTCATCCAACAATGGGATTTTTGTAACAAAAGTTCCTCGGCAGAGTCCCAAGTCCTTAGGGGAGAATAGCATAACTCATTTCGCCATATTCATTTAAAATCGTTAAAACCTTGGCTTTCCGATTTGAGTAATAAAATAAGATCGGAAAGCGCCCCTACCTCAAAACGCAATTCCATAATCCAAACGTCTCACAGAGTCCTTTCCGCCTCAACCCGAACTGACGGCAACCAAAACCTCAGCTCCCAGTCATGTTCGCAATAACCATAGCAACACTAATCGTAACATACAATAATTAGGACTCGACCCCACGTTATCAAAACTCATATTCATTAACCGAGCACAACAGAATACTAACGCGAGGCTTTTCGAAACATGATTTCTTACCGGAATAACAACACGAAGCAGTTCCGATTTCGAACCGACGGCAGCAACAGCTCCAGCGGTGGCCAGAAGCTCCGGTGGATCAACTAAAAAAAACCGCGCAGCATTAAAACCTTCTCAAGATCCAAAATGACCAAAACCGCAAATTAAAACCCTTACCAGCAGAGTTCTCCGGCGATGGCAATAGGGTTCTCCGACAGCAGAGGCAGCTTCGCCCCCTTTTTACCCATAATCAGCCACGTCGGAGGTAAAGCTAGTAGTGACAGCGGCGGTTCCGACAGAGGCGACGCCGGCGACGTGAATGGCGGCTGGTTGCGGTGGTTGGACCTCCAGCTCGGCCTCAGCTCTCTCTGTCTCCCCTGCTCGGTGTGACTGGACGACCTTCCTCCCAACGGCACGGAGGTGGCAAACCCTAGCAGTGGCGGCGGTCTTCCCCGGACGACAGTGGCAGTGCGACAGACCGGAGCAACGCGGCGGCAGCGAGCTTTGATCGCGGCAAGGGACGGCGCCATTCTCCTTCTCCATTTTCGCGCAGCTTCCTTCCTCAAAGCTCGCCTCAATCTCTCTCTCTCTGCTCTACCATAAATGACGGCGACTGTCTCGGTGGCAAAGGTAATGGCGGCACGGTGAGGACGACAGCGTTAGCACACGGCGGCGCAACGGGTCGTGCTCCTCGCGTCACTGGCCCGCGCTCTCCTCCCTCAATGTCGCGCAGTTTCTCTCCTCTGGGCTCCCTCGATAGCGACGACTCCTCGGTGACGGAGCGGCTAGGAGTGATGGTGTGACGAACAGAGGCGGCGGCGAGCTAGTCGGTGGCAAGTCCTCCTCCCTCTCTTCCTCTTCTCCCGCCGCAGCCCCCTGCCTCTCATCCCACAGATCCCTTTCTCTCTTTGTTTCTTTCTTTCTTTCAAGCAGCTTGTAGCTGCTGCTGCTGCATTAGGTACCCTGGTGTGTACCGGGTCAGGGGAACCGGGTAGGGTTTTTAGGGTTAGGGTTTTCCTTATTTGAAAATTAGGATTAAGGGTACTTTGGTGATTTCAAATAAAATTGGGAATAATGTAGTAATTGAAACCCAAACTAAATCCAACACTAATTATATATAGAAAATACTATTTGCTCATCAATTTCACAAATTATTTTCAATAAAATGCCCAAATCTAAAAATTAGAAATAATATACTTAATTTCTTCATTTTTCAAAATAGCAGTATTAATATTTAAAATATTAATTATTTAATCCAAATCATATAGAAATCCTTATTATTTCACAACTACCAATAAAACAGGATGGAGTTAAAACGAGGTGCTCAATATCCGCACACTAATCTCATATCAACCTCAAGGTTTCAACTTTCCAACTCCATCAAGCACTTTACAATCCCATACTCGATCACAAGCCTTACAACCGCAAACCCATCCGCAAGGAACAAAATACCCACAACTCATAACGTTGCACACCTACTGCTTCAACTTCCGTATACACATATCACGTATTAAAGAACTAACGCATCGCGCTACTACGTCTACAAGTCGCACGTGATATCAAAACCATTCTCGAGTCTACTCAGAAGGATACCAGATTTAGAACGGAGAGACAATTGTCAAGGGTAATACTCAGGTTTAAGGGAAGGTATCCAATTTCCAGATAACCAAAGACGCTCAAGCAATGAAGTGTGCTAGAAATAAATCAATTGACAACTTCAAAGATAACCATTGGATCAAAAAGTTCAACAAGATCAATAGGAAGAAAACCAGCGCATCAGTTTGAAACAAACTCAAGCTGAGTCGAAGAAGTATACGGTTTACAGAAGAGAATATTTCAAACCCAAGACAAGGCTCACAGAACTCAAGAGCACGATTAAAGGTACTTCCGAATACATTGTTCATAAAGGAACCAAAACTTGCGGAAAAACCACTTCGCAATTTAGAAGAAAAGTTAAGTAACAAACATTCTCCAAGAGAATAACAAAAGCAATAACGTGGCTTTGCTGTAATACAATTTTATGTTGAAACAGATCATGTAGAATTTTAAAAACAAAATGCACACAAGTTTGGCCAAGAGCTAAAATATTTTCTCAAATATTTTAGAAAGATAATTAGGTGCACAACCTAACCAAAAACAATCATAAAACTCGAAAGAGAATCAAATGCTTGTTCAAAAATTCTCAAAGCCCATATTCAAACAAGCGTGTATAAAAATCTTAGCAAGGTCGAAAGACAAAGCTAAGCTTTATTTGGAAAAGAAAGTCCGAGGTAAAAGTTTGCTTGTAAATTGGTAAAGAAAACAAATGGTGCATTACAAACGAATCGGTTTCCACTAAACAAGGAAACTTTCCAAAACTTCATTTAAATTAGTGCATCCCAACTTTAAATTAACTTCGTCAAAATTGAACAATGGTTTCAATCTAAATCAAGCAACAGAAAATAAATTCCGTCTAGTATTCTTCCAAAGAGAATTCAAAATTCCTTTGAAAGTTCAAAACAAGACTCCAAAAGTGTTTCTTGAAATCACCATCTCAGAAGAACATTCAAGAAGTTTAAGATGTACTAAAAAGGAGTCAAGCCTTGCAAGAAAGGATCTTAATTTAAAGTAGTTCAAACAAGACCCACTAGACATGAAACATCAAACAAGTTTTAAATTGATCCAAAAGAATACAAAAGTCATAGAAAAGACAACTCAATCATTAGTAATCTCTCAAGGATAAGTCTTTGACTAAAAACTCTGGTAGAGACAATGAGAGGATAAATGATGCACTATTTTGAAACGAATCAAACTTACTCATATAAGGATGAGATTCACAAAAGAGGACAAACCAAGATCAATGGCAATATTCACAAGATGTAAAAGATCAATTAAAAACAAGGTCAAGTATGACATTCATGGAGATGGAAGGCTTAAGGAAGACTTTCATCCGTTCATAAGAAGAAGGCCATAAGTCCAACATTTTCAAAATAACAACAATGGCATAAACCATATAGCATGCTAAATCAAACTCAATTCAAAATAAGTTAAGTAGAGCTTATCAAACGAAACTCACCCGAGACAAAAGTGGTAAATCCTTTCTTTTCAAAATTTTGAAAAATATTCAAATACATAATCAAATGAAGATGTGCATTGGAACTATAGTAAAATTACTAGAAAGTCAATTGTAATTCAAAGTAAATGCAGTTCCGTAAACCAGTAAAAGTACGGTCGAGGTATTAGGAATAAATAGTTGTTAGACTGTATAAGTAATCTCAAAGTTTCATATATAGAAAAGTATATGTCTAATCAACAGCAATTTATAAAATCTCAAAATTGGCTGTGATCACTGTCAAGTAAGAGAAAAACTGAATCAACAATTTCTCAAAGAATGGGCTCAGAACCCGGAGTTAAAAGTCACAGCACATTAAGACAAGTTCAAGGCTATATCAAAGAATACTTGAATCAAGAAGAACTCAAACAGAGGAAAATAGATGCAACAGGGATCTTAAACCAGCATATGCACTTAAGGTCAAACAAGAATGCATATCGATAGAGGAATAGAGTTGAAAAATCAAACTACTTTCCAAAGGATTAGAAAACAAGGACTTCAAGTTAGGATACAAAAGAACAGGTCAACTCGAACAGAATTCAAGCTCACAGAATATATCAAGATAAAGGCAAGGGTACAATAAATAATCTACATCAATACAGAACATATCAATAACTAAATAAACTCTTCGTGACTTCTGCGCCCATATCCTGAAAGGGGAAAAATGTAGGGGGGGTGAGAACATCATCCTCGAAAGGGTTCTCAGTAGAGGGTTTTTGGGAATTACTGTAATAGGATACGTGAAGATAACTGCATCAGTGATTAATAACCATCTTTTGCCTCTTTTCAAAAACAACAGTTTCCAATAAAAGTAAAGTCGGAAATCCTTTCTAAAAGAGGAACCGTTCAATTCTAAATAGTAGAAGTCTTTAACTCATCATTTTTCCAGACAATATTCAATAAAGACTCGGATTTTATAGAAATTTCGGCAGCACCTCCCCTAAAACTTGGACTTTGCCACCCGGTTCGGGTCCCAACTAAACCGTCCCACAATCCTTTTCAACAGTCCAGAATCCAAAATCAATTCAAAATCAAGCTAAATTCAACAGTCGCCTCATTGGCATATCTCAAGAAAACCATTTCAAAAATCAACTCAATATCAACCGATTTAACTCATTTATAAAGCTTTAAAGAATCGGTTCCGCAATAAATCATTTATCAAAACCAGAGCAATTAAAGCAACCCAGGCTGGATTTCAAGAGCATTCTATCTTTCACATCATCAAATAATTGACTCAATTCAAACCAATCCTCAACGGATTAAACTCAGTTCAAATATTTAAAGAATCAACTTCAAACATTACATTTCACAAGCCACACAACAATTCAGCCAAGCCAACATCCATAATCGTTCGAGTCAATCAAATAATACATAAGGCAGATACAATCACTAATTACACCATATCTCACATCAGTATCCATATGTAATAATTCCAGTAATAAACTGTAGTTTTCGGAAAGCGCCCCTACCTCAAAACGCAATTCCATAATCCAAACGTCTCACATAGTCCTTTCCGCCTCAACCCGAACTGACGGCAACCAAAACCTCAGCTCCCAGTCATGTTCGCAATAACCATAGCAACACTAATCGTAACATACAATAATTAGGACTCGACCCCACGTTATCAAAACTCATATTCATTAACCGAGCACAACAGAATACTAACGCGAGGCTTTTCGAAACATGATTTCTTACCGGAATAACAACACGAAGCAGTTCCGATTTCGAACCGACGGCAGCAACAGCTCCAGCGGTGGCCAGAAGCTCCGGTGGATCAACTAAAAAAAACCGCGCAGCATTAAAACCTTCTCAAGATCCAAAATGACCAAAACCGCAAATTAAAACCCTTACCAGCAGAGTTCTCCGGCGATGGCAATAGGGTTCTCCGACAGCAGAGGCAGCTTCGCCCCCTTTTTACCCATAATCAGCCACATCGGAAGTAAAGCTAGTAGTGACAGCGGCAGTTCCGACGGAGGCGACGCCGGCGACGTGAATGGCGGCTGGTTGCGGTGGTTAGACCTCCAGCTCGGCCTCAGCTCTCTCTGTCTCCCCTGCTCGGTGTGACTGGACGGCCTTCCTCCCAACGGCACGGAGGTGGCAAACCCTAGCAGTGGCGGCGGTCTTCCCCGGACGACAGTGGCAGTGCGACAGACCGAAGCAACGCGGCGGCAGCGAGCTTTGATCGCGACAAGGGACGGCGCCATTCTCCTTCTCCATTTTCGCGCATCTTCCTTCCTCAAAGCTCGCCTCAATCTCTCTCTCTCTGCTCTACCATAAATGATGGCGACTGTCTCGGTGGCAAAGGTAATGGCGGCACGGTGAGGACGACAGCGTTAGCACACGGCGGCGCAACGGGTCGTGCTCCTCGCGTCACTGGCCCGCGCTCTCCTCCCTCAATGCCACGCAGTTTCTCTCCTCTGGGCTCCCTCGATAGCGACGACTCCTCGGTGACGGAGCGGCTAGGAGTGATGGTGTGACGAACAGAGGCGGCGGCGAGCTAGTCGGCGGCAAGTCCTCCTCCCTCTCTTCCTCTTCTCCCGCCGCAGCCCCCTGCCTCTCATCCCATAGATCCCTTTCTCTCTTTGTTTCTTTCTTTCTTTCAAGCAGCTTGTAGCTGCTGCTGCTGCATTAGGTACCCTGGTGTGTACCGGGTCATGGGAACCGGGTAGGGTTTTTAGGGTTAGGGTTTTCCTTATTTGAAAATTAGGATTAAGGGTACTTTGGTGATTTCAAATAAAATTGGGAATAATGTAGTAATTGAAACCCAAACTAAATCCAACACTAATTACATATAGAAAATACTATTTGCTCATCAATTTCACAAATTATTTTCAATAAAATGCCCAAATCTAAAAATTAGAAATAATATACTTAATTTCTTCATTTTATGGGCATTAAATTTTACATTTACGTTTGCCAAGTTTCCATGAACAATTCCAATTATTTGATCTATTGGGTCATCAGTAATTCTTTTGTCACAAATTGCTAAGCTTATTGGTGAATTAATTCCTTTCATATATGTAGATTTGATTAAGACTTGTATAGTACTAATATGAATCCATCCAATTTTTTATCTTTTTTATTGATCCTTAATTTTCTCAATCTGTTTACTCAACTCTTCATCATTTATCAAAGCTATTTCAATTTCTCCATTAGCAGATTTTATCTTTATAGGGGCTTCAAGTTGAATTTTTCCATAGTATATTATATTTTTTCTATTAAAAACTTCTTTTAAAAGATTTTGTTTATTAAAATTTTCATTTGATTTGAGATTTAATTCTGTTTTTAGAACAGCCTGTTTTTCATTATCTAATAAAGCAGTTAATCTATAATAATCAGATTCTTCTGTTAATTCTAAACTTTCTAAATAATTCATAATTGAAAGACTAGGATGAAGATGTACCTTTCTGGAGAAAAACTTCCTTTATTTAGTATATTTTACATAAGATGTTTTTATCTCCAGAGGGGAGATTTTAGATACTAACTCCAGAGGGGAGTTTAGAATTATTTTTCCCTAAGGGAATTCTTCCTCAGACTATAGAATCGCCTCGGCAGCTTCCTCCTTGCTCTCCTAGCATATGAGTACTCTTAGCCTCCTGATTTCTATTGTCTGATGATTTCTACAATTGCCTAAGCAACCTATTTATAATAGTTGGGTTTGATGGACAATTCCCATCCTTACCCTTCTTATGACGTCATTGCTTACGTCATTGTTTGTTCTCTTGCACCAGCTACATTGTTGGTGCTCTATGACCTAAGTGCTTACGTCACTATGCAATAATGTTGAGAGATGCTTCAGATGCACTGTCCTCCTCTTTTATCATGTGACCCTCAGATGTATTGTCTTCTTCCTTCATCATGTGAGTTGATTCCGTTTTATTATTGCTTTCTTCAGATATCTCTGAGGCACATAGCTGGCACTTGTGGTCTTCTCTGTCTTTTATCAAATAGCAGAGATTCCTCTTTATCCCTTCAGGGAGCTTTTCTAAGAGTCTAGATAAGTTGTAGAATACTGATTCAAATTCCACCAAGAGTCTCATCTCTCTTTCTTCAATTTCATTTCTTTTACTGGACACAAGCAGAGTATTTCTACTTTTATAATTAATCCTTGTGTGAGATTCCTTCGTTATTTTTTGAGTTCTTTCAAAGACCCTTGCTAATGTGCTGGCTAGCCTTCCTTCATGACTGTAAATTGTTAAATCCTGAATCTGATCAATTGGTTGAAAATTTTCTGGAAAGACGGACATGAATATTACTTGGTGTGCTGGAACCAAGCATTCTTCTTCTTCATTAAAAATAGGTTGACTGTTTGTAAATTTTAGGGATATATCCCTTGGATTTACATTGTCAATCATATTTTTAAATCTCTTTACTGCATCAACGAATCCTGCAGGAAACTCACTAATAATTTTTAGATCATTAAAAATTAAAATTGTATCAATTAATCCATATTGGAAAAACTGATAGGTGTCGGATGGGGAAGCATCTAGAAATATAACCAGCTTTGTTAGCTGTTCTTTGGCAATAGGATAATATCCCAAAATTGCCCTTTTTTCTTCAGTCCAACTCAGGACTATGTTAAGGGTTTCTCTGAGATTTGATCTACAGACCCTTTTCTTTTCCTTGATTTCAGCCCTTGTAGGAATGTTTCTTATTATCCCTGTTCTCTGGGTTTGAATTGGAGCTTTATCTGCTCTTTTTAGGGTTTGCTCTGGATGGAGAGCTTCATATTCCCTGAAGGATTCCTTTGCCTCTTCCAGTGTTAGAAACCCTCCTTTATGAATTATCCTTGATTGATGTGTGAATGGTGCTGCTTTTTCCCAGGCATCATATACTCCTTTCATGGGGCCATTATAAATTACATAATATTTTTTATCTTGGGTGGATTTTTTAATGATTTCAGCAATTGTTTTATTTTCTAAAATTTTTTCTTCACCTGATTTGTCCACCATGCTTAGCTGGCTGAACTCTGATGGTTTTGGTTGTTATGTTGATTTCATTGCTTCAATGGCCTTCTTGAGGGATTGGATCTGTGTCCTTATTTGCTGACAATGCTTGCATTTTTCGAGTTCCTGCTCATATTTTTGAATTTCTTGATCTAATGCGTTGTAGACGAACTCCATTCTCTTGTTAATGTATCTGCAATAACATTTT
>NC_029791.2:104007587-104013427 GCF_000816755.2 Arachis ipaensis
TTATTTTCAATTGTTCCTCTATTTATTTCTCTTATAAATCTTCCCATTATAAATTTATTAGCCGGATATGGAAGTTTTGTTATATACATGCTAAGATAATGATTTTTATCTTCTTCTTTTAATTTGTAATAATGTATTCTATAATCACATATATAAGACTCCACATTACATAAATCATATATCTGAATATTAGCTAAATGGTTTTTTGCTTCTTGATATTCTTTATTATAGACTTCTTGTCTATGATCTATAATATTTTTTCCAAAAAATTCCTTATATAGAATCATCATTATATATAATATCTTATCATAAGCTGTTGTTTTTGTTTCTAATTCTTCTATTATTTGGTTTTCTATTGATGTCATATAATCTCTTATAGTTCCTTTAGTATGAAACCCTATGTAATTCCAAATGTCTCTTCCAGACAATTCACTAAGTTTTGGATTAGTAAAGGCTTCTAACAAGAAGGAATTCAACCAGTTTTCGAAAATTTTTTTTTCGTTCTTTTTACAGTCTAAATCGAGCATTCTTTCTCCTTCCATTTCCTGGATTTTAGGAACGTATTTTGATGGTATTTTTATATATTTTGAATCTTTATTTATAAACCCTTTTTTAAAAGCATAATTATCAAAACCTGTTTCCCATTGAAATTGATTATCCTTAGATGTTCCAGCTTCATTTTTTACTTGTATTGGAATTGCTGGTTCTTCGTCACTTGAATAATCTAGAATGTGTTCTTCGTTTTCTATATTTTCAGAATTTACTAATTCTTCTTCTATTTGAAAACCATGTTCCATAATATTATTTTCTTGAGCCATTTTTAATTGTTTAAAAAGCATTGTAACTTCTTCTAATTTTTCTTCAATATTCATAATTTCAATGGTGGTTTTACTTTTAAGTCTGTTATGTTGATTATATTTTGAAATTTTTCTTCTTTGGGATTCTCTTTTTCCTTATTTCTTTGAAATTTTATAGATACTAATATTTCTTCAAGCATATCTACTATAGAATTTAATTGTGGGTTAAAAATATGATAAAGATGTGGGGAATCATTTCCATGGTAGCATTTTTTAGAAATTCCGTGTGAAAAATAAGTTTTTTCAGGTTTTTGAAGTCCTTCAATAAAACTTATAGTAAAATAAAGATTTTGAGAAAAATCATTTTGTATTGATTTTAAGAATTCGGTGTCATTACAATTAACATTGGTTAAAATCATTAATTTTGATAATTTAATTATTTCTTCTCTTAAATCTTCTAATTTACTTTTTTCCATTAGGTGACACTTTTTTTTTGTGAAGAGTTACGGTTTTAAATGAAAAGTGTGGCTTTAGAATGTATGGTTTATATTTTGCCACATAGCATATCTTTAAACATATCTTTAAACTTTGATCTGTACCTTATATTTTTCCTTTTTTTCTGCCATATTTTCAGAATCCTACTTTCCAAAGGCCGCAACTATTTTGGCCATGTTTTTGCCGGAAACAAGCTAAAATCCATTTTCGTATTAATGGGTGCGAAAACACAACTAAATATACAAAATAGTAAAGTTTTTTGTATGTGTTTAAACTGATAAATAATATATTTTTATTTAAATAAATAAAAACCCTTAAGATTTTAAATGAAAGTATCAATATTTCAAATAGTTTATTTAATTATTTAGCAAATAAAAAAATATCAAAATCATTGTCATAAAAAGGTCTTATTCTTTGGTTCATAATAACGTCCATCATTACTAATTATAATAAAAATATTTAATTGACTAATTTTTAATTAAGATCAATAATAAAGTGGTGATTCAATTTTTTTTAATTTGACACGTCACATGCCAATATGCCATGTATATGATATTTCATAATAATATTATATATCATCTAGAAGGTCATATTTAGTCTCTTGAGAAATTAGCCAATCGCATGGAAAATTTCGAAATTTCACTAACATGCCTAACCTGAGAAAAAAAATTAAAAAATGCAAAAGATCAGTTCTTCCAATAAAACTTGTAACGAGATGCAATCTCCTCAAGCTCGTGAAAATCAAGCGGCTCCATGACTTGGTTGGTGTAAGCGGCTCAAAGATAGGGGTTCAAATGCCGCTTTGTTTATACAGTGACGGCTAACGACAAATTGCAGCGGATTAGTCATTGACTTGTCGATTGGTAATATTGTGAAAAACAAAAAAAAGAAGATGTTCCAACTTTGGCTACTTTTATGTTTCTTCTTCTCATTTTGTTTTATTCTTGGTTTTTAATTTTTTTTCTTCCTCTATGTGGTTTTTAAACATAAAAAATACTTAAATCTTTTTACACAAAATACATAAACATATCAATTTTAAATAGGAAGCAAACACAAATTGATTGACGATGCAAAAACTTTGTAACAATAAGCACAAAATTTTGAAGAAAAACACACAAATTATAAACAGAAAACAAATATATAAAATTATTGACGATACAGAAATTTTGTAATGATATACATAAGGTTTTTTTTTAAAGAAAAAATTTTTAAGAGTAATTTAGGAAGTAAACACATAAATTGTTTGATGATATATAAATACAGAAACTTGTTAAACACACAAAATTTTGAAGAAAAATACAAAGAAAACAACACAGTTTATTTTTTTTCATAATAAACACCTAAATTTTGTGATTTTTTTTCATAATAGACACCTAAATTTTGTGATAATAAACCAAAAATTTTTTAAAGGTAATTATTGACAATAAATACAGCAATTTTGTGATGAAAAACATAGAAATATTTTCACAATAAACACAAATTTTATGACCATAATTCAAGTTACATTTCTAAAAATATTTGCATGAATGATCAAACCAAATTTTTTTAAGAATAATGCTATAGGTAACTAATTTTTTAAGCCAACATTAGTCAATTACAAACATTAAACCCTAAAATTAGTTAATATTGACAAATTAAAAGTTAGTTCTCTATAATTTTTTTTAACAGAAAAAAAAACGATGGCAGAGTGTATGAGAAAAAAAAATCTTGGATACATATAGTTTAAAGTTAAAAAAACAGAATAAAAAGAATAAGAATGAAACACGAAATCTCAAACTCAAATAAATAAGTGTATAGAAAAGAGCTATTAGCCTTTGGATTTAACCACACAAAACTGATTTCTTGCATGGATTCAAATTTATTTTTATTCGTTTACAAGTACTTACAATAATTTTTTTTTATAATAAATAAATAAATAATTAAAAAATTAATAACATTCCCACTTTTGTGTACATATGCCTGAAAATGTTTTAAGACCTGTAGTCATAGTGCCCCTGAATCACTTGCAAAAATAAATAGTAAATCCGAAACAGTTAAAATAGACTCCATAGAAAAATTGCACGGAGTGATGTTCAATTCTTCACACATCGCTCAAAATTATTCAAATGAATAATTTATTCGCCAAGTATTTTTAGTTCCACATTTATTGAGTTACATTGATCTGACAGACGATATTTTGTAAGCTGTTCCTTTGCCTTCCTTGTGAGTGACTCTTATGTTCTTGAAGCATCTCAATTATGATTCTTGAGCAATCACAAAGTGAAATGTCAATATATCATAGGATAGGATTGGTGCCATCAAGTGTTAAAAGCACCTTATATAGCTTCGGGCAACAATGTCTCTAGGATTTGATCTAATCCAAATCAAATTGAGCAACAAGAACGCACGGCTTCATGTTTATCATCGCAGCTGCAACTATTTTTCTAGTTACTCCTGATCAAAGAGAAGATTAAACCAAAAAATGACAAGTAGTACTAAGCTATACCTACCGCTAAAAAGATTAATATTTTTATAGTGGGATATTTTATGTGCAGAAAAGAGAAGAGATGGATTACCTGCTATAAAGGAGTTTCCATAAAACGTAATCTCACTATTCCCATGCTCAGTCTCAATTACCTCTTTTCCTATCCTATTTGAAGCTACAAGAGGTACTTGCATTTATTAATCTAGTAAAAAAAATAGTAGCCCTTGGCAAATTGCAATTTCACATGCAGAAAAAAGATTTTCTTTTCTCTTACATTCAGCAAAGCATGTATTGGATTCTTTTGTTTGAAAGGTTCAATGCGACAACTACCTTCAAGATTAGGAGTTGTAAAGAGAAATAATTGCAAGCATGGAATGTATGCATATATTACATAAATGAGAGATGAGAGAATACGCATCTCATCAGCATGCCTTATAATTATTAAAATTTGGGTGGTTAAGTAGTACAAAATTCTACCAAATTAGTCCCAGCATGTCCTTGCATTACACGCTTCCAGTGGTCACGAGAGTCAAGACCCTGGTCTTGTGGTTCAGAACCAATAGTAGTGGGATAAAATAAAATCTCTGCACCTTGAAGCGTCATAGCCCGTGCTGCTTCAGGAAACCACTGGTCCCAGCAAATAGCTGACATGAAATAAGAGTTGTCAACTTTATTAACTAATTCCTTCCTTCAGCACAGTTTAGTATCAGAAAGAACAATTAAAAATGTAACTTTGAATATTATTTTAGATAGCTAGTATAAAGCTAAAGTAAAAATTAGCATTTTTAAAAAAAAAATTAGAGATTCAAAATCCTTCAATAAGTTTTAGAAATCTTCCTATGAAGCATACATGTAAAATGAACAGAATGTAAACAGTCAGTAATCACAATTTCTTACCAACTCCAATCTTTACAAATTTAGTCTGGAAAACCTGTTATGCAAAACACCAATGTTACAAAATATTCGATAGTTACAAAAAGAAATCACAAAAACTAAGCTTATTCAAAGCAGAGAAAATTATTACAGGCAATCTCAAGCACCCACCTTAAATCTAGTGTCACATGGATTAAAATAGAACTTTTCCTGATAACCTATGTGGGGATTATTTAATGAGTTAGGACAATTGTACACATACTATATTCTGCATAAATAACTTAACACTCGATATATACTTGGTCCATCTGGAATATGGGATTTTCTATAAAGGCAGTGCTATAGTGATGAAAGGAAAAATTTTTCTGCTGAAGCAACCTGGAGAAGTTGGTTGGTGGACATGTGTTAAGTTGTTCTTAACTCTGAAAGCGTGCAGAAATAGCAGACTATAACAGGTAAGACAGATTAATGAGATAAGTATTATGTTGTGTTAATTGTTGTGATTAAATGTTTGGGCTATTTTTATTTCAAACCCAATAAGATTTTTTGCAGCCGGGTTATGTATCCAATATAAATGGATTGGGATACTGTCTTAACCCGTCTCTAGGCTTACTCCCAGTCTGATTTTGGTCCCTAAAGTAGGGGTTGAAAATTTTTTTCGTCCCTCGCCTTTTTTTCGCTCCAAAATGGTCTCCAAAGTTTCAGTTTGTTTTAAAATGGTCCTTCGGACCAAAATACCCATATTCCTTCTTCCCCAAAATCATGTCACCACCCCCACCACCACCACCAGAACCAGAACCACCACCACCACCCCCCACCCACTGCCACTCCATTCCCATCTCCATCACACCAACCAAAACTCATAAAAAACAACATCATCATCGTCATCCTCATCTGAACTCAGATCCAGAACTCAGATCCAGAACTCAAACTCAGACAAACAAAAACTCAACTCAGAAAATTATCATCATCATCAAGAATCCAGAATCAGCAACAACAATACTCCAAATTTAAATTTCAGCAACAACAATATTCCACAACAAATTTCACAAAAAAAAATCCAGAAATTTCACAAAAAGAATTCAATTCACAGAATTCACAGAAGAAGAAGAAGCGGCGGCAGGCGGCGGTGGGTGCGGCGGCGGGAAGAAGAAGAAGAAGAAGAAGAAGAAGAAGAAGAAGGGCGGCGGTGGGTGTGGCGGCGGCGGCGG
>NC_029791.2:104014024-104036701 GCF_000816755.2 Arachis ipaensis
CCCCCTTTCTTTCTTTTTTTTATATTTATTTATTTTATACTTATTTTATTTTATAATTTTTTTAATAAAGGGTAATTTGGTAATAAAAAAATATAATTGGTAAAAAGGACGATTTTAAAACAAACTGAAACTTTGGGGACCATTTTGGAGCGAAAAAAAGGCGAGGGACGAAATAAATTTTCAGCCCCTACGTTAGGGACCAAAATCATACTTAACCCTAATAATAATAATAATAGAGTTAAACTAAGCCTTACTTGTAGATAAGAATTCAGGTTCCTAGAATTCGGATACGGACATGGAACATGACACGACATAAAATATTTAGGCTGCATTTGTTTACAGAGAAATGACACTGAGACAGAGATACAGAGACACAAAATCGTGTTTTACAGAGGAGACATGGACAGAGACAATGTGTTCAGAGACACTGAATTAGTGTATTTTGTGTCCATCCTAACAGGAAGGACACGGAGACACTAACAAGGGACACAACTTATTTTTTATTTTTTCTTTCATTATTCTTGTTAATTTTTCATAATTATATTTTTTATTATTATATTTTTCATCTCAAAGTTTTTGAATGAAAAAAAAAAGAATAAATTGGATTTTCATAACTTGTTCTAGTTTATTACCAAACAGAATACAAGAACACAAAATTTTGTGTCTCTGTCCATCAGTGCCTTGTCCTAGCCTGTTCTCAGTGTCTTGTCCTGTCCTGTTATCGGAAACAAACGCATCCTTAGATACATGAATTTTAAAATTTTATAAGATACGAAGACACACATATATATAAAATATAAAAAAATTTTAATTGATTTTAGTTTCCTATTTTAATTATAGAGAGTATTTAAAATATTTTTTATTTTAGTAAATAGTAATATACACTATTTCTAAATTTATTTCAAGAATACATGTTAAGAATAAAGTTTGACACATTAACACGTGATGATATTTAAGTGTATCCAAACATGTTCGGATAAAATTTTTTTTATTTTTTATTAAGATACAGTTAGACACATACTACCACATATATTTCAATTTTTTAAATTTAAACTTCTCATTTCTTAAAGTAGTACGTTTGTTTAACTTGATTAATTAAAATTACTTATTTTAATATTTATTCAGCAATCTTAATTTTCAATATTTTTAAAATAAAAAATATGAAATTTAAAATTATTTATTTTCAAAGATTTAATGATTTCAAATTTTAAAATTTGACATTTAAAAAAATTAAAATTTAAAATTATCTATTTTCAAATCTTTAATGATGTCAAATTTTAAAATTTATTCTGCTAGGTTTGTTTATTTAAATTTTATAATTTTTTACTAATAAGACTAAATAAATAATCCTTAAACTTTAGGAGTATGTTTGTTTAATTAAAATTACTTATTTTTAAAATTTATTCTACAATGTTAATTATTAATACTTTTAAATTCAAAAATTACAAATTTTAAATTTTTTATTTTTCAAATTTTTAATAATTTCAAATTTTAAATTCATTTTGTTACCTTTGTTTATTTTAAATTTTCTAATTTTACACTAACTAATACTATTAGGTTTATATTTTAGTTTAAAAAATTACAAACTAAGATCAACTTTAAAAAAATTATAAACAAACATTAGTTGAATAAAAATTGTAAGATCTTCCATTAACTAAACACTATCTAATTTATTGTATTTTTAAATTACAATATCAATTTTTTTAGAGTATTTATTTTCAAATTATTTAATTTATACTAAATTTTTGTCTATTTTAAATTAATATTCATTAATTTAAAAGTTATAACCTAATTTTTTAAAAAACTAAATACACATCACTAAACCCTAAATCTTAAACCCTTAAACATAAACTCTAAATCCTAAATTACAAACCCTAAACCTTAACACATAACTTCTCAACCCTAAACCCCTCAATAATATATTATAAATCCTAACCACAAATTCAAAATGCCTCAATCATAACCTAAATTATAAATCCTAAACTACAAAACCTAAACACTTAATACTAAATAAAAAATACTAAATAAATAACACTATACCCTAAACCTTTTAACTCGCTCATAAATTCTAGTCCATAATCCTAAATCCTAAATTTTTAATTTTAGTTTAGAAATGAAAATCTTTATTAATTAATTTTACAGTTGCCTAAATTCTCACAAATAGAATATTATCTTAATCCTATTTATTTTAATTTTATTTTTTTAACCCATCTAAAAGATGATCCTAGTAACACTCTAGCCACACATTCTCATCATCTTCATGATTTTACAAACCAAAACAAAAAACAGGTCCATGTACACACAAAAAAGTCTAAAACCTTAATGATAATAATTATACCCACATTAATCCCACTAAATTATTCTACTTTCTATCGATAGATTCTGCTTCTACTGCTTCTACTGCGTCCCAGTGTTTTAGCGCGTGCCCACACCTCCATACACACGTCCAATACCGAAACATTCCACGTCTATTCCTCACCTGCAGAAACAAAATCCCTTCAGCATGGTAGCATCTGCTTTTATTTTAAACTTAATTTAAAATCTTAATAATTTTATTTCTTGAGTTATGATTTGTGTTGGAACTTACGAGAAATTTGTCTATTAATTATTATTTCTTTTTTTTTTGGTATATTGTCTATTTTTTTCTCGAAAGAAAGCATTAAGCATTTCGCGAAATAATAATGGTTTTTCTAGGGCCTAAATCATTTGTGATAATGTCAAATCTACTCTTGGAAAATACGGGCTATACTCCAAGAGTTGGCCCAAAACCAAACTATGTCAAAATAGTTATTAGATTGCTCCACTTTTGGGCTTTTTTTTTTAAATAAAAAACAAATTTCGTACAAAATTTACTAATTTGGGTTGGTCGAGTGGTCAGCTCACTCGTCCGCTTAAGCAATTGTCGTGGATTCGAATCCCGCCTTGTGCATGCAGCAACCCATTAGCCAGCGGGTATCCATAATTTCTTAATTTGTGAAGAAAAATTATTTCCAAGATATATCTCCTTTAGCTATTCAAGCTACCCCAAAAATCTTGAGGGAGAATGAGATGAAATTCATTATTTATTTATGCTCGTATTTTGTTTCGTTTGATGTTTTAATTTAAAATCTTTGCAGGGATTACTGCATGGCGAGGGAAGCAAATGCACAGCCACAATTATAGGACACCTGAATCTTTTCAAGATCAAGTATGTGCCTGCTTCCTTTGCTTTTTGACTATTTGCAAAAGAATTTTTTGGCCAGTACTATACTACTAATACTCTCTAACTGCATTAAAATATCATAATCCTTTTTGGGATTCAAGGCTTAAATTCTTTGGTTCATAGAAATATGTTGTTGCTCTACGTTTGATATTTTTTAGCATTATCGCCTCCATTATCTCTTTTTTGGTTGATTATCACCTTCATTTTTGGATAATCTAATCTGGTTTTTCCATTTCAATTATGATTACTAGTATCCATCATTTTATTTGACAACTTTTCTCTTGAATGGTTTATCTTACGCGTTGGTATTTGTTGCACATGCAGATTGATAGTGTTCATCAAGATGGTCGTGTGGTTTCCAAAGATGGAGACAGAGTTGGTGCGAAAATCATAGCACATTGAACAGGGTATTTTCAGCATTCTCCATTTAGTTTTATTCAAGACCATGCAATTGGAGAAGAGAACTGAATAAATGTTGATGATTGATGACCATTTTTGTTCGTTTAGCAGGTACAAGTATGATTTCCCATTCCTTGAAACAAATGGGGAAGTGTAGATGACAACTATGTAAGAACATTGTACAAGCATATTTTTCCACCAGCTGGCCCCATGGCTTTCATTTGTTGGGTTGCCTTGGAAGGTTGTTCCCTTCTCCATGTTCAAACTGCAGACCAAATGGATAGCAGGAGCTTTGTCAAATCGCCTTGCACTTCCTTCCAAAGAAGAAATGACTCAAGAAGGGAAGTCTCAGTAACCGATTTACTTCGTAAGCAGGGCTCTACAAGGAGAAGAGCTGAGGTATAGCAAATTGAAAAAACTGGCGCTAACACTCCTAACCTCCTCCCGAAGGTTGAGGCAGTACTTCCAGGGACACCGTGTAGTCATGAGAACGGACCAAGCAATTCGCCAAGTACTCCAAAAGCCTGATTTGGCTGGGAGGATGATGACCTGGGCCATTGAGCTCTCCCAATATGACTTGCAGTATGAGCCCCGACATACGATCAAGGCGCAGGCGATGGCAGATTTCTTGGTAGAGGTAACGGGTGATCCCCCCGAGGAAACGGGCACACGGTGGAGGCTCCATGTAGACGGTGCCTCAAACCAAACGTCCGGGGGAGCCGGGGTCATCTTAGAGAGCCCAGCGGGAGTCATTTACGAGCAATCGACCAAGTTCAAATTTCCTGTGTCGAACAATCAAGCGGAATACGAAGCCCTCTTGGGTGGACTAAACCTAGCCAGGGAAGTCGGGGCAACAAGGCTGGAAGTGTGCAGCGATTCACAGGTCGTAACCTTGCAAGTAAACGGAAGCTATCAAGCCAGGGACCCCCTCCTGCAAAAGTATTTGGAAAAAGTTAGAGAATTGACCGGGCAGTTCCTAGAGGTCACGATCCAACACGTTCCAAGAGAAAGGAACACACGGGCAGACCTCCTATCTAAACTAGCGAGCACTAAACCGGGAACGGGCAACCGATCTCTCATCCAGGGCATGGTGAAGGAACCAACGGTTGCCCTCCATTTAACGGAATCAAACCCCTCCTGGTTAGACCCCATCACAAACTTCCTGGAACACGGCAAGTTATCCAACGATGAGAAAGCAACCAAAACGTTGAGAAGGGAGGCAGCCAGATATGCAATCATACAAGGGCAACTGTTCAGAAAGGGGCTCAGCCAACCCCTATTGAAGTGCTTACACCCCGACCAGACAGACTATGTACTTAGAGAAGTCCACGAGGGATGCTGCGGCCACCACATCGGGGGCAAGAGCCCTAGCAAAGAAGCTCATACGAGCTGGATATTACTGGCCATCAATGATGAGAGACTCCAAAGAATTTGTCAGGAAATACGTAAAGTGTCAAGAAAACGCCAACTTCCACAAAGTGCCAGCTTCCGAGCTGATTTTACTGACGTCTACACAACCTTTCGCTCAATGGGGAGTCGACCTCTTAGGACCTTTCCCAGTTGGCCCAGGACAAGTTAAATATCTCATAGTCGCCATCGACTACTATACCAAATGGATAGAGGCTGAACCACTAGCCAGCATATCCTCATCCAATTGCCGGAAGTTCATGTGGAGACAAGTGATAACCCGTTTCGGTATCCCGGAGGTCGTCATTTCGGACAATGGGACGCAGTTCACTGACAAGAAGTTCACAGAATTCCTCACCGGCCTAGGCATAAAACAAAAGTTTTCCTCAGTAGAACATCCCCAGACAAACGGACAAGTGGAGTCCGCAAACAAAGTCATCTTACTAGGCCTCAAGAAATGCTTAGACAGCAAGAAAGGCGCATGGGCCGACGAGCTCGCTTCGGTCCTCTGGTCCTACCGGACAACCGAGCAAAGCTCCACCGGGGAAACCCCCTTTCGCCTAACGTACGGGGTCGACGCAGTGATACCCATGGAAATTGGCGAACCGAGTCCACGGTTACTTATCGCGGGAGTAGACGAAGCGGTAGAAAAGGACCTGGTGGAAGAAACCAGAGAGATGGCCCACTTGTCAGAAATGGCACTAAAGCAAAGAATAGCCCTGCGCTACAACACTAAAGTCCTCAGGAGGGATTTTGAGGAAAGAGACCTCGTCCTGCATCGCAACGACGTCGGTTTACCGACCCCAGGGGAAGGAAAGCTGGCGGTAAATTGGGAAGGGCCCTACAGAATCAAAGAAGTGCTCGGCAAAGGCGCCTACAAGCTGGAAAGACTCGACGGCAGAGAGATCCCGAGAACATGGAACGCAGGCAACCTGAGGAAGTTCTATTCATAGCTTGGTCACCCCGACCAAGCGGCCTGATGAGCGGGATAGAGGTTTACTTTAATCAAATCCTGGATAGAGGTTTACTTTAATCAAATGTTAATTCCCAATTATTTACTTTTATCAAATGCCTACTGTGCTCATGAACTTGTCTAGCTAACGACTAATTCTCACTTGTCCAAATTCTTCCATCTATTATCTCCCAACGCGTACCCCGCGAAGATCGTACTCGTAAACGGCAACCCGAGACTGATCACCCCGGGAAGCCAACGGAACCATAGCCATATCGAACGGCCGCGATAATAAGACCACAACGGTTTCAAAAATAAAACCACGATGACCCCAAAAGGGTTACCAGCGCAAACGGTGAAATAGACACAAGCAATAAGTCCGCCCCGGAAAGACGGTAACAAAAATAAAACACCAAGCAAGATAAACGATAATAATGATAAGTCGACCAGGCGACCAGTTAAGCATAAAGTTATAAAGTCATGACGAAATGTTCAACAAATCCGCACCAAATCAAAGTTACAAGAAATCACTTCCGAGGCATGTCGACAATCTTGCCGTCTTGGATCGTTTTGAAGACCCCGATGGCCGATGTGTCGAAGTCAGGAGCCACGATCTTCACCTGGGCCTTCAGAGCATCCTCGGTCATGAAGATCGCGTTCTTCCCTTGCTCCTTGGTCGCTTTGTGCTTTTTCTTGAGCTCTTCGACCTCGGCTTTAGCGGCTTTAGCTGATGAGACGGCCTGGTCACGCTCCTTCTCCAAGGCCACCACCCGACCCTGAGCAACGTTCAGCTGGCTCTCTAGGGTCATCTCCCGTTCAGCTAAACGGGCCACCGTCTCGTCGGAAGCCTTCAATTTCTCCCCGGCAGATGTCGCTCTCTCCTCGGAAGCCTTGAGCTTCTCCCCCATCTCGGACAACTGACTCTGGAGCAGCTCGACTTGAACCTTAAAGTCGTTGTTCACCTTGCCTGAAGATTCGAGTTTCCGTCGGAGAGCCTGCATTCTCGACAACTCAAACTCAGCCTTTCGAGCTATCACGGCCCCCCGAAGCAGAGTCCGGTACATCCATCTCGCCTGCCCAGCCAGGTCGGTCCCGAGAAAATGCTCCTCCGTCCCAGGGATCAACTGGGAGTCAATGAAATTCGTAGCATCAAAATTTCTTTCCATGATGGTGAGAGTCCCTTCTGGGCTGGCAGATGCCTTCCGCTTCTTGGGGGGTATGAATGAGTTCCACATTGTCATATTCTTAATGGGTAGGAGACGAGTGCCCAGCAGTGGCCGCCTCTTCGGGAATGGGAGAAGCCTGCACCTCGGCTGGATCTTTTTCAGACATTCTGGTGTCCTGGGGAGAGGGCACGGCCTGATCCTCTTTCTCCCCGGAAGGGCCCCCCGGTTCCTCGGCACCCTTCTCGTCAGCCTTCTCATCATCGCTATCCTCCAAGAAGGTCTTGACCAAATTTTCAAGCCCAGCTACCGAAGCAGACATCTCCACTACAACAGGAAACCAAACACGTTAGCCGTGAAGTCGGGAAAAGCAAAATAAACAACAAGTAATGAAAAAACACAAGGCAGAATAGCTCACAAATATAATTCCTGGCGGACTCCCATTCACCCATGAGGAGGTGGGGATTCACAGGGTTCTTCCCAAAAATAGCATACAACACATCGGCTATCCCTTTATTTACAGAGGACATTCCCTTATAGGTCACCTTGATGAAAGAGTTAGACCCCGCCCCGAAACTCCAATAAGTCGGGATGAGGCGTTCCCCCTCTAACGATAACCAAAAGGGGTGGCAACCTTTAGCAGGGCAAACTTTGAAGAATTTGTCCTTGAACCCATGATAGGAGTCCTCGAACAAGCCAAATATTCCCCGGCTCTGTGCAGACCAGAAAGACAAAAACCCTTTCCTCGCCTTCCCTTGTTTGGAGGGGTTGGTAAGGTTGAAAAGGAAGAGGAAGACATCCACTGACACCGGCAGCTCGAGATATTCACAAACCATCTCGAAACAGCGGATAGAAGCCCAGCTGTTCGGATGGAGTTGCGACGGCGACATGGATATCCGGTTAAGGAGAGACATCTAGAAATCAGAGAACGGCAGACGGACGCCGACCTGGGTGAACATGGCTTTATAAAACCAAATCCAGTCGGCGACCCGGGGAGAACGGAAATTAATATCGTACAAACGCTTGTTGGGCACAGGAACGAAGGTCTCATAATTGGTCTCTTCATCTGTCCCCCCACAGAGATATCCGGCTTGCCGGAACTCCGTCAACTCCTCCAGATCCATCTGGTTCGGCGAGTCCTTTATGTCTGAGGTCACTCAGGCGTAGGGGTCATAGTTCGCCGCGGAGGTGGAAGTCCGGGAGACGACGCGAGGCATACCTACAGTGGGGGTACCACTCCATTAGTCTATGAGGTCGGGAGCCCGGAAAAATTCAAAAAACTAATCAAGCATGGCCAAAGCTACACCTACCCCGAGAGCCACCTAAAAATCTACTCTGGAATGGTACCCCTCCCCTAACACGTCTACCTACCATCAAAAGGCAATATAACCACTAATTCCAAGCAAGACAGCAAGAACAAACAAATACTAACAACAAGCACACAATAACAGAGCAGAAAAGAGAGAAGTCAGAGGATTACCTGAATTTGTTACGAAAGTTGAGAAGGATGAAGGGAAGATGCTCGAAGATACTGCAACAACACTCTAGGATTTCTGAAAAAGGAGAGGGAGATAACAAGGAAATGGAAGAAACAGAAGTGTAAAAAATAGCTCTTTGAAACTATTTGAAACTGCCACTCAGGAAGCGTGAAAGACTTGGGGGAAAAAATAGTATTTACGCACGAGGTTTTGCAACCCATTATGAGCATTTAATGCTCAGCGCAAGGAACGAAGCAATAAACGGTTAACTCAGCAACCAAGAGACACGCGCGCACGGGGCACGTCCCTTCCACGAGCGGCCGACCCAACGACAAGGAATGGAGCACGAGATAACACGCCACTAATAGCCCCTACGACTATCACTGGCGCGTGGAGGGCACTGTTACGGCCTGGCCCAAACCCTCCACGGATCGGCTCGACCCGAGCGTCACCTGACCCGGACGGTCACGGGTGAGGCGCCCCACAACCGACCCAAAAACGCGTCCCAGACAGCTCATCCACAGCTGTAGGAGCACGTCCCGGAAAAGTGGGCCTGTCCTCATTGGGCCCACCTCTGACAGTATATAAGGGGAAGGTTTACTCTTCCCCCAAGGTACGTCACATATCACATCACCCCTTTTCGCCTACACATTACTGACAAGAGCGTTGGAGTGTCTTTGCAGGTGGCATCCCCCCTTCACACGAAGTACTCGGGACCTCGTACACACCAGCCCGACAGTCCACGACCTGACGAGCCCCTACCACTTCCCGAAAATTCAAAAATACTAAAAGTTTATTTAAAAATGTTTTTTAAAAACTAATTTAATAAATTATTTTTCAAAACAAAAATTTTATAGCCAAAATCGAATCTATTAGATTCGAATTACGGGAGACGAAACAAACATGTAAATCGAAGCTTATTCATTCGATTTATTAGCATTTTAATTATGCACTTAATTTGAATCCATGTTTTCATTCAATAACGTTTTCATTAAATTAAATTTAATCAATTCAATTTATGTAAAAATGTGTTTTGAGACTTTGACGTTGTATTTTTTGATTTGGGACATTCAGATAAGGTGTTTGCTACGGTACGATGATAAATTTATATAATACTCTTTTAAATTAATCAAACTTTAGAATTCAATTAATCTTAATTTTATAGTTTTAATTAATTTAAACAACAAAACAAAAACATATAAAAAAAATCAATCGTTCTTCGTCTTCTCCAATTTCCCTAGTCATTCATTCCCCTCTGAAGCAAAGCAAAACATATCAAAAAAATAAAAAATTAATATGTTCTTCATCTTCTCCTAATATCATTCGTGCCCCCTCCTCTCTGAAACACACCAAAACGGCAAAACCCTAGCAATAATTGACTGCATTGATCTCGATAGCTAGCCACCCACGGAATTTAAAGAACCTAAAGAAGAAGGAAGGCTAAATCACTCAACTGGGCAAACGTTGTGTCTTTCTCCTCTATGGAAGTTCTTTGAATGCCCCTTCGCCCTCCATCGTCGAGCCCCGTCCAGCCGTCGTCGTCCAGCGCCTCTCCCTTTCTGGCAGCCACCGCGTCTTCCTCCACTTCTCCCTGCACTCTGCCACTCTCTGTCTGCATCATCAAGAATGGATCCTCTGACTTAGGTTTGTTCTTGATTTTTTTTTGTCTGATTTTTTACTGCTTCTATTTATTTTTCCGATCTATTCTTGAGTTAATTCTGGTTTGTTCCTAAGTATTGTAGTCAAAGACCATTACCGGTTGATCGGCCAAAAATTAAACTGAGGATTTTCGTAAATATGGGCACATGTCTACATACATATCTGTAATTTCTATTAAAGGTTCTCATCTTGTAGGATGAAATGAATTTTTAAATTTCCTTGCTTTTCCCTTAATTTTGCTTTTGATTCCAAAACGTATTATACAAAACAATGGTCTTGGTTCGAAATATGGTACTACTAAACAAAATTTTATGTGATGTTCTATGACAGCAAAAAAATTAAATAAGTAAATAACTTTTTCATTAAAATGCAAATGATGTAGAGTACATAGGAATACCGGTTTGAGTCTTGAAGCATGGTTGCATCAGGTCCTTGTCTCTCACAACTACATGCATTGGACATAATGCTTGAAGAATTCCAGTTTGCTTACTGCGACAGTGCTTTAACTGTGTCGTAATTCTATCGCACCGCTATAAGACCGGCTATGCTGTATGGTACGGAGTGTTGGGCGGCTAAAGGGGAGCACGAACATAAGCTGAGTGTGGCAGAGATGAAGATGTTGAGATGGATGAGTGGTCATACGCGATTGGATAAAATAAGGAATGAAGATATAAGGGAGAGAGTTGGAGTAGCACCCATTGTGGAGAATATGGTTGAATCGCGTCTCAGGTGGTTTGGACATGTGAGAAGAAGACCGATAGAACATCCAGTCAGGAGGGTGGATGAGATGGAAGATGGACAAAGGGCGAAAGGCAGAGGAAGACCTAAGAAGACTATCCATGAGGTGGTCAAACGAGACCTACATGTAAACGGTCTCTCTGTAGATATGATACATGACAGAGCACAATGGCGTCGTTTGATTCATGTAGCCGACCCCACCTAGTGGGACAAGGCTTTGTTGTTGTTGTTGTAATGCAGTAAGCTTTATTACCGCTTTGTTTGATGAAGAGAACTAAGTAAGGATCAATAAGACATGAAGTGATAAACAATCACAATTCACAACACATTAAAGACTTGATGCCCATGTGCATAATGCAAGAGAGATTTGTGTAGCATGCATAGCAATCACCAAGTAAGTATTTTTCTTAGGCAAGATTATAATAGCAATCACCACGAATGAAAGAAAACAATGTAAATTACGTTTTCGCTTATCACTCAAGCAACCTTGAGACAAGTATTGCAGTGCAAAACAAGTCACGTCCAGAATGAATGTTGGGGATGTAAGAAATTTTGGGCCAAATTTGCTGGTCCTTGTACTTGTGATGAACATTTTAATCAGTCAATGCTGTTGTGCAGTAAAACATTTGTAGCAAAATTCGTAATGATCTCTTTTAACACTACTACAAACTGGTTCTTGTACTTGTGATAAAAAATAATAATAACACATGGTTTCCTAATGAATTGAGTGATTAATAGTGTGTGATTCTTCACTTCTATTGAATCAACAACTATAGTGTTTGCCTATAGAGATGCCTTCTTATTAGATTCTAATATATTCATGCCTTCACGGTTCATAGGCAAGATACTTAACCAGTATTTTACAGTATAATACAAAATTTGTTTTTCAGCCTAAGAATAAGTATTCAAATCAAAGCTACAAAGAAGTCTCAAAACTTACAAGCACTAAGAAGCATACATACACGACTCTTGCATTGTACAAGGACATAGACACATCAACAAAATGAAATCAGTGATACTTGTTTACAGACTTTGTGGCAGTTCTACTTGAGAGCTAAGATCACAACCACACCTCCAAATTGAAGAACTATGAACGAAGAATCTCCACTTAAACAACAAAAGGTTTGATTATACTATCACTCATTTGATCAGGAATACACTAACTGGTAGCTTGATCATGGATGTCTTTTTCTTTGTCTCTTGCTGCCTAATTCAATGTTGTTAGTTACTTAGTTATGATTTAATGTCTAAACCACTCTTCTTTAGTCTTATACAGCTTTTCACTTTGGTGATTGACATAATTGCCTTGCATCTCTAAAATAAGGTTATTCTTGCATCCAAGAATAAGTATTTTTTCTCATAATTATTACTGTTATTATTGTTATCATTATTATTATTATGTCCAAAAATATACCCATTTGAGAATTATCATGTGATATTGATTTTTGTTTTCAATTATTTTTATCAACTTATACTAATAATTTTTTGACATACTAAGTAGAGTAATTCTATCAATACAGCAAAAAAAACACTTCTTTGTTAAGTTAACAAGATAATATTTTCTAGCTAGACAGAGTATTTGACTAGCTCTGTTGAATATTGACATTTTTGGTCTTTCTTTAAAATCAATTGTGGAACTTCAAACACTAACTCTTATCCCTTTATTTCTCCTATTTTGGTCTTTCTTTCTTGCTTTGTCATTGTTATTACATATCAAGCATAAGTAACAAAAATGATCCTAAGCTTTATGCTGTAAGTTAATATCTATGGAAAGTTGGAAACCTTTTACGTCGAATAATAATTGCTGCATTATTTTCAATATTCTTGAGTTAAGTAAGGTCGAATTGGCTTTTAGTTTTCCTTGATTCTTTGTTTTTTTCTTTTAAAAAAAAGAAAAAGGAGATAGAGAAAGCAGATAAAATGAAAGAAAGTTATATGGTATATTCAATCAAGCTAGAAACAAAGCTTGTGTCCCTTCTTATGTGCACATTTGAAATTTGGAAACATTAAGCTGCTAGTTACATAGAATGCACCTCAATATAATTTTCATAAGCAAGATACTTAACATTGTAAAATGATAATTAACTCTAAGATTGGTGGGAATAAATTAAACCTGTCAAAGGCATAACACGGAAGCACCCAAACATACTGAATATAGGGGGAACACTCTGGCAACAGTTGATAGCAGCAAAATATTGAAAAGAAGGCAGAAAAGTACAACACCAAAGTTAGACAGGAATAATTTGGTAATGTCCGAACTTGAAAGTCCAATCCATGTACAATTTGGTAAAATCTTATATGAGAAGACAGGAATAATTTGTGAGTGTTAATATGGAATTTAAGGAGTTGGTATTAATGTGTGGAAGGTCCAATGAGAAACTCAGCTGAGAAGCTAATAAATTGTCTCAGGTTAGTTTAATGAGCTATAGTATCTTCATCTCACCCAGTTCAATATTTGGAAAAGAAAAAAATTGCAATGGAAAATTATTGTTTTTAGTATGTATTATTTTTCTAATCATGGATACATCATCTATTTTACGAAATTATTAGGCGTGTTTGAAACATACTTATGCAGTGGCACTTTTAAGGGACTTTTTTCCTAACCTTTTATTTGTTGTGAAGTTCACCCTTGAAAGTTTCTTTATTGATTATCTTTTTTTTTATTTTTTAAATTGATAATCCTTAACATAATATTTGCAATAACAAACTCGAGGATCACCACAGGGTTGTTCCTGATACACTTTCAGAACACATGATGAGCCTCCCAACCACAAGGAAGCTGGCATTGAAAAACAAAATTGTCTTTGGCACTGGTGATCATTGGCATGCTCCCACTTTAACTGTAAATATGGCATTTGTCAGAGCAGTTTCACAAACAAGGATGTCACTTTATACTATTGAGCACAAACCAAGGGCCTTAACTGGTGACTAGTTTCATGAATTCTTTACAAATTTTGAGGCATTCATTTTCACATAGAAAATCAGGTAACAGTGTTATCTTGTCAATGACACATAAAATGGGCAAGAGGAAAGAAACATATGAAATTATCCTTTTTCTAAATCTATTCCATTCCATTATCAAATTGTTCTTTTGAAACCAATTTCTGGTGAAGGGTACTTTTCAATTTCAATTGGTTCAATGTAGAATGATGAGACTTCGGTAATTGGCATCTGCTTGCAAGATATTTATAACAAATACATAAGCATTGAGATAATAAAAACTTAGGCTTAGCTGAAGTGTCGCATAGAGATACTTGAGCTCAAGTAAATATAACTACACTTTAATTTGTAAACTAAATTTTTAGCTTACCGCTATATATACATAGTTTTACACTTTCCTTAAATGAGTGTTACACAGAAAGAATAGCTTATCTGTAAATGTAAAAGTAAATAATAATTAAAAACACAACCAATTTTTGAAAGAACTGTTAATATAGCTATTTATTTTTATCATTATTAGTTTGGTAATAATAAAGCTATTTATTGTTCAGAGAAAGGGAGCATAGGGAAATTACTCGTATCAACTGTAGGGCGAGGATTCGGTTCATTCGTCACTATAGAATGGGTAAGTGAAAAGTCAGTGTCTTTGAGAGTGAACACAATCATCCACTGTGTCCACCTAAGTATAGACATCTTATTGCCGCGAATCGTGGGCTTAATAAGGTCGATAAAACACAAGCAGACAGCTTGCGAGTATGTGGTGTTAAAACTTGCCACATAATGGGTTACATGATTTTCCAAAAAGGTAGATATGATAAAGTGGATTTTACCAGAAAAGACTTACATAACCACATTAGTAAGACTAGGCGTGGCAAAGTGAAAGACGGTGATGCATTTGCTGCGTTGGCCTATCTGTTTTCTAAGGCAGATAGTGACCCGTTATTTCTAGGAAAGTTCACCTTAAAGGATGGTAGGTTGGATAATTTGGTGTGGGCTGATGGAGAAAGCGTTGTTGATTACGAATGTTTTGGCGATGTACTGGCTTTTGACACCACTTACAAGAAAAATGTATACAACAAGCCCTTAGTCATATTTTCAGGAACCAACCACCATGGTCAGACAACTATCTTTGGATGCGCTCTGCTCTCAGATGAAAGGTCCGAAACTTTCAAGTGGGCACTGAAGGAATTTTTGAAAATCATGTCAGAAAAACTACCCGGAGGCGTTGTGACAGACGGAGACCGTGCTATGAGAGAGGCTATCTTAGAAGTATTTCCCTGTATACCACACTGCCTTTGTGCATGGCATCTCCATCGTAATACGGTACAGAATATAAAAAACAAGCATTTTTGGGACGATTTTAGTGTATTATTGTATGGACAGTTTACCGTACAAATATTTGAACAGAGATGGAACGAGATCATATCCAAATACGGACTTGTCGAGAATGAATGGGTTCAGGGCATTTATAATGACAGAATGAAGTGGGGTACCGCATATTTGAGGGAGCACTTCTTTGGCCGCATAAGAACTACATCACAGTGTGAGGGAATTCATTCATTATTGAAGAACTATGTTGACAGTAAAACCAGTCTCCTTGAATTCATGCATAAATTTAGTGAAGTACTAAGGCATTACCGAAACAACCATCTTACGGCTGACTTTGAAACCTTTTATAAGTTTCTTGTTTTGACTACGTGCTTGGAAAGTTTTGAGAAACAAGCTGCTGAACTTTATACTAGAAATATTTTCAAACTTGTGAAAGATGAGATAGAAGCAGCAGGTGCCTTAAATGTGACTGAATGCCCAAACAGTGGAGACATTGTTGAGTACAACACGAGTGAGTATTTTAATCAGCAATGAGAATTTAAAGTATCTTACAATAAAGACAAGGACCTGTTTGCGTGTGAGTGCAGGCTATTTGAGACTCGTGGATTACCATGCTCCCACATCTTTGGGATCTTGAAGCATCGCAATGTAAAATGCATCCCTACATCTCTTATCCTGAAATGATTGACAAGAGATGCAAAGAGTGATTTTATATGCTCAATTGGCAAGCAAGACACCGTTGATGATATAGTGTCCACACTTAGATGTGGTGCAATGGCATCTATTTGTTGGAAGCTTTGTGATATTTCTTCCAAAAATTCAGCCAACTATAGGAAAATCTCAGGTGAGTTACTTAAGCTAATTTCGAATGTGCAAAATAAAGGTGATGCACAAGCGAGGCTTTTCCCCACGTCAGCGCTAATAGGTGATCCAGCTGTTGTGAAGTCAAAAGGGGCTCCAAGAAAGGTTCCAAAAGGCCAAAAGAGGCGTAGATGTTCGCATTGTAAATCAAGCAGGCATTTCGTTAGGACATGTCCATTACTCGCCAAGGAGGACTCCCCCGCCGAATACTCAAATGCCGAAGATGAACCAACGGTATTAATATAATGCCTTGCTTAATTAGTTACTTTATGCTTACCTATTATTTTAGTGTCTTTCGCAGAACTATTAAATAATGTTATATTTTGAGCAATTTTTAAAATTTTTTTTAGCAGGTTGAAGAATGTGATGCCAATAAACAGACTCCCTCTCGGAACACAAAATCAGTAGAAAATACACCCGTGCACAATAACAATAATTTTAAAGTAAGCACTTGTCCATGTTATACCATCTATCAAATTTATTGTCATTTCAATTCAAATTTGTAACATATTATTCTCGTAGTACTTATATTATTTCTTATTATTCTATTACAAAAAATTCAAGGGCTGTAGAAGCAAAAAGTCTGTATCTAAATTGACAGAGACACCGAAGATTAGAGCAAATGGCAAAAAAAGTCGACAGAAGGTAACATTTCGCATATCTAATAATTTATATTAGATAATTCAAGAAGGAAAATTAAAGTCTTAATTTGAATTTAAATGATTTTAATCCAATACCATAAGTGCAACTGAGAGTTTAAGAGTGAGTGAGGCCAACACTTTGAGAAAAGTCTTACTCGACTCTAGCTTGTCTGACTAGTTTCTTTATTTATTTTTTTAAAATTTTGTATCGTAATTATTTAAAAATTATGATTTATGTTTAGACCGAAAAAATCACGATAACTCAAGAGACATTAAAAGATAAGACCAACACATCAGGAATAGAAGTGACCGAAGTTCCAGATGCAGCCATAACCAAGATACCAGGATTGCCACAATATCCTATGCATCATTATCCAGTGGTCCTTCCTTATCAACCTTATGGTGGAGTCCTCCCTATTCCTTTTCATCCTGTTCCAAATGGCATAGCGTACTTCAACCAATATCCTTCTACTGCCGGAATTACATCATATCCTTAGTTTTCTCATGTCTCGTCGTATTCTAGTGGACCCAGTGATAGCAATACACGGGCTGGACTTTTGAACGATGTCATCAACAACAAAAAGCCATAGAGTTATAATCTATATATTATATTTTTAATTTATGCATGTTTAAATTGCTGATTATATCTCCCTTTCAAGTGCTTGTGCTATCAATTTATAAAAATTAGGGCTGGTTCCACAGGATTAAATTTACAATATAGGATATTTTTTATTATTTTTGTTTTTATTATTTTCTTGTGGGCATATGAACCATCTAGTGACATACGACATTATATTTTGTTTATGTTTGTGTTGGTATTTGTTTGCCGGATTATTTAATGTCTCCATTTGACTATGTATGAATTTATACTCTTTTGGTGATTGAAATTTAGTTCTTTTATACTCTTTTATACTCTTTTAGTTATGTGGCATCGTCTTTCTTGAAAGCATGTTTCTTTTGCAGGGATGACCCTACTCAAGTTCCAGAAGGTAAATTTCTCTATCATTTTTTTCCTGTTGATCTTTCATGTTTTCTAGACATGGCTAACCTTGTTGGATTGAATCGGTCTTCTTAGTCTTTCAAGGTTTTTCATGAGTACAAATTTGCCGCCTGTAGAACTAGGAGCAATGCAAATTACATTATGACATCTAGTTATTGTTGGAAGTCTTCCATTGCAAATGATATTTAGAAAAGGAATATGCCACCTCTAGTTTTTTGTAATTTAGATATTCATTCCTTTTTTTTTAAATCTGCGCATGAAATTTGATATCTAATTCCCCCCTTCCAAATATCTTCTCAGAACCTGCTCAAAACTCTGTTAAGTACTTAACTTGGCATAGAACTGCATCATCTCGATCTTCCTCATCCAGAAACCCTGTGGGAGCAAACTCAAGAGATGATACAGAGGCCTTTGCAAATAACCTCTTTGACACGTCTTGTATGATATCCGAAAGCCATGCATCAACTTTGGATAGGCTATATGCCTGGGAAAGGAAGCTTTATGATGAAGTGAAGGTAGCATATACTTGCTCATCAACAATTATGTTAGCATGTTGTATATTTCCTGTTATTCCACTTTGGAAATATAATATTTTGCAGAATACTTGTTTTTGATCTTTAGACTGACCCAAAAGTAGTTCTGTTGAAAACTTAGTACACTCTAGAGAGTAGTAACATCTCCACATTTGAGTTACAATGACATTTTTTGCTTCTTCAAATTACAGGCTAGTAAGATTATCAGGAATGAATATAACACGAAGTGTAAAATCTTGAGGCACCTGGAATCAAAAGGAGAAAAGACTCATACAATTGATAAAACTCGAGCTGTCGTCAAGGATCTGCACTCAAGAATCAGAGTTGCGATTCACAGGATTGACTCTATATCAAAGAGGATTGAAGAATTAAGGGACAAAGAGCTTCAGCCACAGCTTGAGGAGTTGATTGAAGGGTAAGATCTTCTAGGTTTATATATGTATATATTGATTAGTAATTGTTTAAGAATATTTATAAAAGGTTTCCGTTATATTTTTTGTACATGTTGCCGATATATCATCTCCATTTGTTAAAATGTTTACGCGAAAGGATATAAATTTATAAACATAAAAATGCTCACAAAGCTCAAAATTCAATCACCAATCTGTATGCCTTTTTTGGTTATGGTCATTCTAATTTAAAATTACCATTGTTTGAAATTTTTATCCATTTTTTAGAGTTCAGATCCATCATTACAGTTCTGGTGTGAGGACACTGCTTTTCTCCTCTCCTTTTTGTTTTGGCTTGTATACCTGTCATTTTTTGCTCTTCAAATCCAAAAGTGCATCTGATTTTGAATCCATTTGTGCTCTTCTAAACTTATATTTCTATGTTTAACTTTGCTAATAGATAATATAAGATTGCTGGATCTTATTTTCCTATTGCACCAATGATTATCAACCTTTGAATGCCAGTTTAATGATTTTGGATCAATAAGAAACTTATGTTTTCCTTAGTCAATGAGAAGTCTAGTTTATGCATGCGCATTTACTTATTTTGAAAAAAAAAGAACTGCTTTTTCTCTTGTATTTCATCTGTTTGTGCTTGAATGGCAGGTTAAGCAGGATGTGGGAAGTGATGTTTAAATGTCACAAGCTTCAATTTCAGATCATTTTAGGTACTCCTTTTTCTGCAAAACCAAATCAAAATGTTATCAGTGAATGAATTGAAATGCTATTTAAAGAAAATGTGTGATCTTATAATTAGTACCTTCATCCTCTTCAGCACCTGCAGGTTTCTCCTATGCTATTCCTTCAACTTCAGTGACACCATTAACTATGTCAAAGCGCTGCATCCATTAAGAAATGGTTGAGGGATACAGATTCTTTTTCCTTTTTTTGGTAAAAGGATTACATAAAATAGAATGTAATCACATAAAACGACTCCACAAATCACAGTGTATTAAGACCCGCAGGTTCCTATCAAAATGTGAAACAAATGAACATTTTTGCTCTTAGTCCAATCATAAGGGTTTTGGCTTCTTTGTTTTTATTTGATCCAAATACCCGGAATGGGTATATGTTCAGTTTACAGTTTTTTATTTTAATTCATTCAGGGGAAACAAGCTATCAGTTGAAATATATCATGCAAAAACAAACTGAAATCATGAAGCAATGTACAATATGAAGATTGTAGAGATAAATATAATAGGAGGTGTTTGAGCAAGACAGCAACAAATTGTAAGCCCGGTCATATGAAAACTGTAACATACCCAAGTAGTGCATAGAAAAGATAATAGGGGGTGTTTGAGCAAGCCAGCAACAAATTCAAGGTTCGATAATAATCAGTAACAAATTCAACTCTCATGATTTTTAGCAAAGAAAAAAAAATTAAACTCGGTTATTATTCAGCAAGACAGTAACAAATTCAAGATTCAATCACTAACAAATTAATTGATTACCAATTCAACATCAATTACCAAGGGAATCTGGGAAAGGGAGAACAGGGGAAGTGATGATGCATGGACTTACCAAGGGCGAGTGGGTGACGAAGAGGACCCCAGCTCAGAAGAGGACGAGCGACGAAGCAAGTGACGACCCTACGACGGTCCACGATCCACGGCAACTCGCGACGGCGAGTACTTGAAAACAGAAGACGACGAGCGACGACGATCCGACGAGTGCTTCTGTCGCTGGAGAGGAGGAGCCCAGGGAAGGCCGCGAGACGAGAGAGGAGAGAGGGAGAGATCTTGCGTGCGACGCACAGTGAGAAAGATGATAGAGATCGAGCACAGAGAGAGAGGGGATAGGAAGAGGAGAGAAGAAGATGAAGAATACTAAAGATACTTCAGAGGCGTGAACGAGAGGGTTTCTGAACCCAGATAAAGAACAATTTTAGTTTTTTATTTTTTTTAATATGTTTAACCCAGATGAAGAACAATTTTAATTTTTTGTTTTTTTAATATGTTTTTGTTTTGTTGTCTTAATTCTTTGAAAGTTGAAATTATAAAATTAGGATTAATTGAATTCTAAAATTTGATTAATTTAAAAGAGTATTTTTGTCTAATCAAATAAAGGAATAAATAAATATTTTTTATTTTTATTTAATTAAAAGGGTGTTTTAGTAAAAGTGGTGATATACTATATATTTAAAAAAGAAAAAATTAAATTATTTAAAAAAAAAAAATTAAATGCTGATGTAAAAAATAAATTTTACATAACTTATTATTACTTGTTCATATTTTAAATATATCGGTACGTATGAATTTATTATCGTACAGTAGCAATCACCTTCAGATAATATTAATGTGCATTTAGTTTATTGAGGTATTTTGTCCTATTTAATTTGTGTTTTTTCACGTAATAATCCATATGTTCACAAAGCAACCAATGAAAAATATTGTTTGGTCACAAGCAACCAATGAGGAATAAGTACACAGATTAGAATTATTAATATCCATCTTAATTTTACTAATTTTTAAAATATCTTATTTTTTTAATTAATAAACTTCCGTTAATAACTGTTGAAATCTTGGATTGGAGCCCACTTTCACAAATCATAAGGACCCAACAACGTAACCTCATCATTCACTTGCACTATATAAACCCCCTTTGATCATTCTTCTTTTCGCATTATTCCAAATTCAGTTTTCTCCCGTTTTCATCTTCTATGGCTCGCACGAAGCAAACTGCTCGCAAGTCCACCGGTGGCAAAGCCCCTAGAAAGGAACTCGCTAGGAAGGTAAACACACTTTCCTGCTACCTAGGGTTTTCATAACTATTCCTTTCTGTTTTCGTTTTACCATTGTGATTTCAAGTTATATAATCCTCTTTAGGCTGCGAAGAAATCTGCTCCAACAATGGGTGGAGTGAAGAAGCCGCATCGTTTTCGCCCTGGAACTGTTGCCCTACGGTAACACTCCTGCATGCATTAACGACCTTCTCCTATCTCTCAAGTTATTTGATTTCATCATTTTGTAATGGAACAGTTCTACATTTTTTTGTTTCAGTGAGATACGAAAATACCAAAAGAGTACCGAGCTTCTGATTCGCAAGTTACCATTCCAGCGTTTCGTTCGTGAAATCGCTCAGAACTTCAAGGTCTTCATTTTTTTTTTCAAAGTTTCTATTTTCACATGGTGATGACAACAAAAAATTATTAAATAATTCGATATATTTAACTAAATTGTTTAACATTGCAGACGGACCTGAGGTTTCAGAGCCATGCGGTTCTTGCACTTCAGGAGGCAGTGGAGGCTTATCTAGTGGGACTCTTTGAGGACACAAACTTGTGTGCGATCCACGCCAAGAGAGTTACCATTATGCCCAAGGACCTTCAGCTTGCCAGGCGTATCCGTGGCGACCGTGCTTAATAATTATTAATTAATTAGTTTGTTTTAATTTCTTTTGTTTCATTCTGAAATTCCATTCTTCTGCTCTGCATATTTTCCCTTTCTCTAATGGTAGATGTTAGGATTCATAACAAACTTATAATGTGAACATTTCGTTCTTGCCTATCTCTCTCTCTCTATATATATATATATATATAAAGTATAGAGAGCCAATGACCTAAGCGTACAATGTGTACAATGAAAGTTTAGAAAGTATTAGAAATATTATTATTAGTGTTACATTGTCTTGTCAAGTTACGCTTTTGGAATGAGTGGTTTCAGGACATGGTATAAGAATTCCAGATCCGGAATATATATAGACACACGTTCGTTTATCTGTTTGTCAACTTCTCTTTTTGTTAATATTTAATTCGCTCTCACGCAATTCTCTTTAGGTTAATCATATTTTTACCATGAAAATCCTGTAGTTTTTTCTATTTTTTTTCCCGGGTTATATAAGAAGGTGGATATCATATGAATATATCTTTTTGATAGAAATATGCATTTTAAAAGCGTAAAAAAATTAAAATAACATTAAAAAAACTA
>NC_029791.2:104036829-104042161 GCF_000816755.2 Arachis ipaensis
TTAAAATTAAAAGATCAAAAGTTTATTTATTATTTTCTCAAAATCATATCTCCATTTCGATAACAGATAAACTAACTATTTGTCTCTAAATGAACTCAAAATACTTCTTTTTGGTCAGAAGCTCAAAATACTTAAGACCTAAAATTTTAGCGTAATGAAAATAAGCCCAGCCCAATAAGTTGGACAGGAGCCTTTATCCGATTTTGGAAACAAGCATAAAAAACTCATTCTAATTTCTACTTACATTCTATAAATATCGCCGTCCAAAAGATGGCAGAAGATTGCGGACCATAATTTTTAAGTTTAGATTATTTATGATCAGTCCAAACTATAATTTTTTTTTAATTTCTCATAATATTGCAGCAAGAAATTCTAGACGTCTAAATATTTGTTGAACTAAATTTTTAACACCAATGAACCTTAGCTCGAGTGACATATGGTCCTCTTTTTTACTAAGAGGTCTTAATTTCAAGTTTCATGTAGTACAAATTTGATAAAAAAAAAAAAAAGAGAATATTATGTGTGTGAGTGTGGTGTGTGTGAGTGTGTAATCTAAGGGCCGGTTATTTAATCCATCGACCAAAAAAAACTAAATTTTTAACTAAGTCTGCACGCTTCTTTTTGTATACGCATGAATATTTCGTTATCATTGTTGTCATCTTTTTTATTTTTTATTTTTTTTTTACATTTTATTGTCGTTATCTCTTCTTTTTTTACGTGCTTATTTTTTTAATGTCATTGTCACGCCGTCGCTGCCACCACCATCGACATCGCCATCATTACCTTTTTTTTTTCTTCTTCTTCTTGTTAATTCCTTCTTTTTTTTTTAATCCTTTTTTATTATCATTATCATCGTCCTCGTCGTTTTTATCTTTTTCTTTGTCCATAAATGTTAAGAAAACTAAAACACACAAATTTTAGTATATACAGCACAAATTTTTGAAAGAGCACATATCCAAAATATTGATACCCAACCAATAAAATACGCACAACACATAAATTTTTGTATACAGCACAAATTTTTGGAGGACTATATATTCAATACATTGACTCACCCAATAAACAAAATACATTCACAGCAAAATGTGTATGCTATGTGTAAAAATTGGTGTGCTATATGCAAATATTTACGTGATATATGAAAAAATTTGTATAATATACTAATAAAATATACACCCACATAAATTTTAATGTAAAACCAAGGTTTCGAGAATCGGATCGATTAATGAACTGGTAAAAGGGTTCAACCGATTTAATTAAATATTAAATAAAAATTATTAAAAATTTAATATGTAATTTTAAATATTTGAATTCAATAATTTGTAAATTAATAAAATTTAAATTTTTACAATTTCACGTAATAAATTATTCATAACAAATTATTTTGTGATTGCATCTTCCAAATTAGAAAATTAGAAACTAACAAAATTAACCATCAACAAAATTAACTCAGACAAGCAGCAGCAATTCAAAATATTAATCCTAGTAACTCAGAATTACAAAATCAGTATTATACTAACTCAGCAACTCAAAATAGTAATCCAACAACTCAGAATCACAAAATCAATATTATACTAACTCAACAACTCAAAATAGTAAACCTAGCAACTCAAAATCACATAATTAGTATTATTAAAAAAATGAAAACAAGCAAAAATAAATTGAAGTACCGACAGCGAGGGAGAAAGGAAGTGACGACGACGGAATCGGAAGTGACAGCAATGGAGAATGGAAGTGAGCTCAAACAGAGAAAGCCAGAGAGAGCTCGAACAAGGAAGTGAGCTCGGACAGACAACGACCAATGGACCCAGCAATAATCTTTCGCGACGGCGACGCCAGGAGCTCGACACAGCCCTTCATGCAACGGCCAGAAGAGGAGGAACATCAAGAAGATGCCTCAGCGACGAGTGTGAGTGATGGATTTCAGATGATGGCTAGTGGGTGGTGGGCTAGTGGCTATTGGAACTTCGAAGTGAAGAGAAGGAGTGAGAGGATCAGGGGATAGATTAGGATTTTTTGAGTGAGAGATGGAAGAAAGGGAAGGAAGGTTTGGGTTTTAGCGTTTTAGCTATTTAATTTTTTTCAGCATCAAAACGACGCCGTTTTGGTGGATTTTGAAAACCGGTATTTTTAAAACCTAGCCGGTTCGGAAGTTAATCGCTGGTTCAATCAATTTTCGTTGATTTTTTGCAGGACGGTTTTGAAATAGAGACCGACCAGATGACCGATTCTCTATTAATCCGATTGAACTAACTGGTCTGGTCTAATTTTCATAAGCTTGTGTACAACACAAAAATCTTAGTGTATAACACATAAATTTTGATGTGCAGTGCAAAATTTTTGGAGGACTACATACCCAAAATATTGACTTATCCAACTAACAAAATACATTCGCAATACAATTTGTGTGCAATGTACAAAAATTTATATACTATATTAATAAGTTTGTGTTATGTGCAAAATTTTGTGTGTTGTATCAATAAGTTTTTATATTCTTGAATAAAAAATTATATTCTATAGAAAATGCGAAAGAAGAGAAATGACATGTATATCATGTCCTTTTTACTTTTTTCAATATACGTGCTTACACTAATTTAGTTAAATTTAGTTATAAAGACCATTGTTCTGAAAACTGAACCGGACCGGCCGGTTCAACCGGGTTAACCGAGAACCGGTCATCTAATCGGTTCGGTTCTGCAGTAAAACTGTTTTGCAAAAAACCGGCCTGAGAATCGGCCGAACTGGCGGTTAACCAGTGAACCGTCGGAACCGGCCGGGTTTTTTCAGGGTTACCGATTTTTTTATAATATATATATATTAAAAAAAAACCTCCGTCTCTGAGAAACCCTAAACCCAGCCACCATCACTATCCACCGTCGCGCTCTTCTCATCGTTCTTCTCCTTGTCGCGTCAGTTGGTCGTCTTCTCTTCGGATCGTTACTCTTCTTGTCGCCGTCGGCCGGTCGTCGTCTCTTCGGCGATCTCTCTCTGTCGCTCTCTTCAAGGTCAACAACACATATTATCGTCACCTCCCCTCGACGTCGAGTCTGAACTGTTGGCATCGCCGCCGCGAAGGACTGCTCCGTCGTCGTCGCCGCCTCATTCTCGTCATCGAAACGCCTCTGTCTCCGAGCCATCTCTCTCTCTCTCTCTGTGTTGAGCACCACTCTCAGTGCGTAGTGCAAACGTACCCTTGCCGCCGTGGACTTTGCCGTCGCCGTGAGTTCTTCAATCTTCGCCGTTCTTCAACATCTTCTTCATGCTCTTCTTTATTTTCACTGATTTCCTCCCTTTTTCACTTTAGTTTTTTATTTGTTTCCTCTGTTGTGGGTGGAACGAGTTATTGATTTTTTATTTTTTTTGTTATTTTTATTTATTCTGATTTCCTCCCTTTTTCACTACATTGTTTATGTTGAAGATGGCCGATCCGTCACTCACTAAAAAATCCAAGATCTCATTGCCGTCACTTTCTTTCTTCGTCGCTGCCGGTACGTCAATTTATTTTTGCTTGTTTTCAATTATTTTTAATAATATTGATTCTGTGATTCTGAGTTGCTGGGTTTATTATTTTGAGTTACTGAGTTAGTATAATACTGATTTTGTGATTTTGTGATTCTGGGTGCGTGGGATTAATATTCTGAATTGCTGCTGCTTGTTTGAGTTAATTTTGTTGATGGTTAGTTTCTGAATTGCTGCTTTTTATTTGAGTTAATTGTGTTTGAGTTAGTATAATACTATTGTTTGAGACTAATTGATTATGGAGGTTGATTTGGTTGAATTTGTGTAAATTGTGTTGTTTTGTTTTGTTTGGATGGTGCAGGCTGAAATTCAAGGAGCATATGCAGTATTGGAGTAGATAAGCAAGCTTGCCAAGGTTTAGAAAAAGGTCTCTGAAGTTAAGGGTGTCATGATCTAGAATATTGAAAAGGCTGTAGAAACGTGAGAATTTTGTTTCAATTAGATATGCAGTTTTATTTTTCCCATAGTATCTATTGATTTGCCAGATTTGGTTTTGAAACTTTAATCAAAATAAAACAGGAAACTTTAGTTTTGCATGTAGCTTAGCCAACTAATTTAGAAAAAAAGGAAGCCTTTGGAGGAACAGGGCCAGGTGGAGCAAGAAATATTGCAATTATTTGTTGATGGTTAGTTTCTGAATTGCTGCTTTTTGTTTGAGTTAATTTTGTTTGAGTTAGTATAATACTATTGTTTGAGACTAATTGATATTATAGCTTAGCCAATAATTTTTTAGTATAATACTATTGTTTGAGTTAGTATAATACTATTGTTTGAGACTAATTTGGTATATTTAAAATTATATATTGAATTTTTATATAATTTTAGTGTATATTTAATTAAACCGGTTCGATCACGGTTTGACCCCGATCGGACCATTGAACCATTGAACCAGTTGCTTGACCGGTTCGATGACCGGTCCGGTTTTCATAACCTTGATAAAAACACTTATATATGTAGCATCAGGGACGGATTTAAGGGGGTAAGTAGTGGCCTTGGCTCCCAACAAATTTTAAAAGCTCATATACTATTATAATAGATATCTTGTATAGAATAAAATTTAATAATGTAGTGATAGTAAAAAGAGTTATTATTCTTTATGTATTAAGGTTTAAATTTCTCTACATATATTTATATTATTTGTATTTTTTATTTAATTTAGAGTTTTTTTTTATGTAGCATCATTCTATTACAATAGAATTTAAATTTCAACATAAATAGACAATAATCTAATCATTCAACTATCTCAAGGTTTAGTTTAAGATGTTTCCAATAAGATTTCTAAAAGGTTTTGTTGGCCGGTAGACAATATGAACACTTATAATAAGAATATGCTATAAAACAGACATTAATCTTTGTCCAAATTGGAGTTTATTTAGCTCGCTCCCACCTTGGTTACACCTGTCTCATGCATATAATTAATGAGGCTAAAGTATTGCCATATTTTGTGGTCTTTTATTTTGAGAGACTAAAGAAATTAAAGAGAAACGGCTGGTCTGTAACATTGATTTTCTTTGGATTTTGTCTTTCTGTTGAAGTCTATACTTATCATTGTATCAGTCAAATACTTGACTCTTATATAGCACCGACAAACACAAGCAGAGGGAAGCTGCCCAAACGTAGAGTTATTAAAGTTGTTTCGCGTGAGAAAAAAAAAAGGGGTTCTTCAATGACCTAAAAAGAAATTTGAATTGTGATTGAGAACAGATACAAACTCATCATATACTACTGTTTAATATTATAAGATGCTGCCAATGAGTTATAGTTCAAATAGCATAGTCTCTTCGTACTTATTTAAGAGGTTACTGGTTCGAGT
>NC_029791.2:104042696-104048103 GCF_000816755.2 Arachis ipaensis
TTTTAAGAAATGTTTGAATTTGTAAATTATATTTTTTACATACTCACAAAAAGAGATAATTTTTATATTATTAAATGACCATAATTAATAGTGAATATTGTCGTATGTAATGTTATTTAGCTAATTTGTTAGTATTGTTGTATTTTGATTATTTTGTATATATAGCACCATATAACTTATAAAACAAATATAAATATTAGTTTGTTTGTCAAATAATGCTTTATGGTATAATTTTGATGTTGTTGCATGTGTCAAAGTTAAAGTAGTTGGAAAAGTTTTTAAGTTTTTGATAATTCATGCGAGAGATTATAAGATTAATGAAGTAATAGTAATAAAATTGCTGTTAATTATATATATAAATAGATTGTAATAATATATAATTTGAATATTTGTAATTGAGAATTTTTTTTAAATTAAAAGTGAGATTTAAATGTAAGATCTTTAAGTGAGTATAAAAAAATTATACTATTTAAATTATAATTTATTGGTTTGTAACTGAGAATTATTATTATTATTTTAATATAGATTTTAATTGTATTTTAACCGTTACTTTATAATTAAAATAGTTAATGATACATAATAAATTCAATTAACTAAGGATATTGATTAAGGAAATATATTTTTCTTGTAAAGAAAGAAAATGCATATTACAAAAGAATTTTTTTAATTATTGTCACTATTTAAGATGAATGACATAATTCAGTAATAATTTTTTTTAATGATTAAATAATTGATATGACATACACAATAAAAATTAACTATATAACATAAATTCATGTAACAATAATTTAATATCCAACTTTAATACGATAAAAATAGATGAAGAGATTAGATAGATATATATGGTATATTATTATAGGCTGTGAAGTTTGAATACGTGTGTATTGCCCTCAAAGTTAACACAGTAAGCATTAGCCACCTATGATAAAATTAAACTATAAACAATTATATATATAGAAACAGTTACAGAAAAATAAAAACAAGTTCAAACATAATATAACCCATGTTATCAAAAGAATTTTTTTAATTATTATCACTATTTAAGATGAATGACATAATTCAGTAATAATTTTTTTTAATGATTAAATAATTGATATGACATACACAATAAAAACTAACTATATAACATAAATTCATGTAACAATAATTTAATATCAAACTTTAATACGACAAAAATAGATGGAGAGATTAGATAGATATATATGGTATATTATTATAAGTTGTGAAGCTTGAATACGCGTGTATTGCCCTCAAAGTTAACACAGTAAACATTAGTCACCTATGATAAAATTAGACTATAAACAATTATATATATAGAAACAGTTACAAAAAAATAAAAATAAATTCAAACAGAATATAACGTATTAGCATGTTATTGAAAATTATTTATTTGCTTCTTTATGAGTCACAACATTTAAAATTGTCATTTGTCAATTAAGTTGCGGAAAACTAAATCATCTGAAATGAGAGTAAATGACATTTTTCATCATCCTTGTTTTGAAGATATGATTTATTTCATACACTCTATCCTAGAGTTAAATCCTAAAATGGTCCGGTCTTGAGATTGGCATCGTGCATTAAAATTGTCTCTGAAATTTTAATTACACCAATTACGTCCCTAAGATTGAGAAAAATGCACTATATTAGTCTCTAACCCATTTTCCCTTAACGACGTAATGGCATGGCTGGATGACGTGGACGGTAAATGACACGTGTCACTCTATGATTTAGCCACGTGTAATGATACGATGATGTTATGACCAGTGACACGTGGCATGCTGATATGGATGGTTGTGCCACGTATCACAATGTTATTTGGCCACGTGTCCGTTTGTGCCACGTGTTGCAACAGTATTCTTCCGCGTGTCATCCATTATGTCATTATTGTGGATGCACCAAATTAGTCCCTTAGTTTGCATTAAGTGACTCATTTTAGTCCCTGAAATTGAATGTCGTGCACCAAACTAGTCCCTTTACCAATTTTTTCTCATTTTTTTAGATTTAAAATTTTCAATATCTTAAATACACTAATTTTAATTCTATTTTTTCACATATCGTTTAAATACAGGTGCTTTCATAAAAATTTTTAAGATTTTAGTTTTAATTATATAATTTTTTTTAATAATTTAACATTGGTAAATTTTGTAATATATAAGTATGTTATTATAAAAAAATAATTATATGATTGATTAGACACATTTTTTTTTCATAAAAAATATGTGCTTTTAACAAGAAATCAATAATTAAAATATACATTTTTTTATTCTTATAAAATACACGTTTTCGTTATGTGTAAATGAGCTAGATTGAAGGTACTTCAAGCACTCTCACTATCATCTCCAACCTTTGCAGTTTAGATGAAAGAGGTCGGAAATGGTAATGAGGGAAGCTTGAAATACCTTCACGTCAACTCCAAGACGGCGGTTAGGGGTATCCGCAAGAGAAAAAAATATTTTATAAAAGTATTGAAAGAGGTTGGAGATAGTAGTGAAGGTGCTTGAAATGCCTTCACATCAATTCCAAGTCGGCGGTTAAGATATTTGCAAGGGAAAAACTATTTTATAAAAGTACTTTTATTTGAATAACATGTGAAAAAATAGAATTGAAATTAATACATTCAAAAATATTGAGAATTTTGAATTAATAGAAAAAAATGAGAAAAAATTGGTGAAGGGACTAGTTTGGTGCACAACATTCAATTTCAGGGACTAAAATGAGTCACTTAATACAAAGTGAGGGACAAATTTGGTGCATCTACAATAATGACATAATGGATGACACGTGGACGAATACTGTTCCGACACGTGTCACTGGTCACCACATCATCATATCATTACACATGGCCAAATCATAGAGTGACACGTGTCACTTATCTTCCACGTCATCCAGCCATGTCATCATGTCGTTAAGGAAAAATGGGTCAGGGACTAATATGGTGCACTTTTCTCAATCTCAAGGACGTAATTGGTGCAATTAGAATTTCAAGAGCGATTTTAATGCACGACGTCAATCTCAGAGACCATTTTGGGGTTTAACTCTTGATATGTCATTAGTTAACATGTCAGTATAAAATTATTATGTCATATATTATCCAATCTAATAATATAATTGAAATATATTAAAATATCAGAAATAAAATCAAAATCAAACAATAAAAATAAAATTAAAATAAAAAAAATTGCTGACTTTTTTTTTAATAAATAAAAATTTATATATTTATCACTTTTTCTAAAAATACGAATATTTATCGATTTTTTGTATTATTTCTCAGTTTTTGCAACCACATAATTTTCGCGTCATTGCATGCAAAATAAAAATAGCCTATTTTTATTGCAATTTAGCTGACTAGCGAGCACTAACAAAATTGAAAGAGTAAAAATAAATTAGTTTGTTGACATTTCTTTTAAATTATTTTTCATTAACTTTAAAATAAAAATATCAATTAAAAAATACTCTCCTTTAAATTCTAATAAAATATAAAAAAAATCAAAACTAATAAAAATAAAAATTTAAATTTTATGTTTTTGTTTTAATTTTAAAAAATTCATATATTTTCAAACTTATAAATTTAAAGTAAAATCATTAATAATTTTTGAAAATTCATTAAACATTATTTTTTGACTCATTAGCATCTAAAAAAAATATTATTAGGACTTTTGATATTAAAAAAATTAATATAAAGTATAGCTCTTTAAGATGTTATTATTATATATTTTATAAAACCAATAATTTACGTACCTCCAGCCATTGTCAATAAATTCTTTGATTTAATTTGGAACTTCCAATTCTTAAATCACAAATTGGACCACAATTAGAATACAAATTGGACCACAATTAGAATAAAAATTCTAACATTCTTCCACTTGGTCCAACATTTGTTACGTATAGTCTGCAATTACATACTATGCTTAAACAATTAAGACAAATTACACAAATCATAGTGGTAGGTTCTCATTAATCGAGTATTACCTTCTATGTATTATAATGTAACATCTCCTAATTGAATAAACTCTTTATGTAGTATTTCTGTAGGAATAAGTCCAATGCTTATTCTAAGTCCTTCACTAAATTTTATTTGTCATTTTCAATCATGTATGTACAAATATACCAACCAAATGAGAAACAAACAAAAATAAGAATTTCACATCCAAATATGTCATATAATATAACATAAGTCATATAAGTGACATTACAGAACATAAACCCATACTAGTAACATGATCCTTAAACAATCATGGTGGCATGCCTTTTGTCAAAGGACCAGCTATCATCTGTTTAGTACTAATATGCTCTAACTATACCTCATTAGACCTAACTCGGTCTTTAACTAACTACTTAATATCGATGTGCTTACTTCGACTACTACTTCTATTATTCTTAGCCATAAATACAGCAACTGAATTGTCATAATATATTCTCAATGGCCTAGAGATACAATCCATAATTTTAAGCCCAGAGATGAAATTTTTTAACCAAACACCTTGTGAAGTAGCCTCAAAACAAGCAATATTTCAGCTTCCATGGTAGAAGTGGCTACAAGTGATTGTTTTGCACTCTTTCAAGATACTGCTCCATCAGCAAGCATAAAGATGTATCCTAACGTTGACTTTCTAGAATCAACACATTCCGCCAAGTCTAAATCTGAATATCCAACAATTTTTAAATTATCATATGTAAGCATGAAATCCTTGGTCCCTTGAAGATACCTTAAGATCTTTTTTGTAGCTCTCCAATGGATAATTCCTGGATTACTTTGATATCTTCCTAATATGCTAACAGCAAAAGCAATGTCAGGTCTTGTACAGACTTGAGCATACATTAGGCTTCCAACGGCTGAAGCATAAAGAATATTTTGCATCTGTTTTTTTTAAGTTTATTTTTGGGACATTGATCTAAGCAGAATTTGTCACCTTTCACATTAGGTGCAACACTTGGTGAATAATTTTGCATTTTAAACTTCTCAAGAACTTTATTAATATAGGCTTCTTGAGATAAACCTAAAATTCCTTTATGTTTATCTCTATGAATCTTTATGCCAATGACATAAGATGCATCACCCATATCTTTCATATCAAAATGTCTAGAGAGAAATTGTTTCACTTCATGTAACAACCCTAAATCATTTTTTGCAAGCAAAATATCATCTACATATAAAATGAGAAATATGATCTTGCTCCCACTAACCTTGTGATATATATATTGATCAGAAATATTCTCAACGATAGGGGTGTCTGCGGATCGGATCGGATCGGATATGGCCAAAATTTCGATTCGATCCGCATTAAAATCATCGGATCGGATCGGATCCAATATCCGCAATTTTTAAGGTTGGATCCGATCCGATTCGATTCGCACATTTGCGGATCGGATCGGATCGGATATCGGATATATCCGCAAAACACAAAAA
>NC_029791.2:104048149-104055913 GCF_000816755.2 Arachis ipaensis
TATTTTTATTAAAAAAATATCAATAAAATTCATTTTTTCTATTCTTTTAAATATTAAATATGTTAAAATAATATTAAACATACTTTTCTTAAATAATAAATTAAAATAATACAACATATATGATAATTATTAGTTGAAATAAAAAATAAAAAGATTATTTACTTATTTATTTCTTTATTTTTGCGGATACGCGGATATGCGGATCGGATATACGGATACTAACACAAAATCCACAATCCGACCCGATTAATGTGCGGATCCGACCCGATCCGATCCGAAGGCCTTGCGGATCAGATCCATATCCGCAATTTTTGGATTGGATTCGGATAAAACACCGCGGATATGCGGATCGGATCCGGTCCATGAACACCCCTACTCAATGAACTCAAATGAAGAAATCACATTGTGAAACTTTAAATACCACTGCCGGAAAGCCTGCTTAAGACCATACATTGCTCTCTTAAGCTTCAAAACTAACTCATTACCAGCACTTGAGATAAACCCTTCGAGTTGTCTTATATAGACCTCTTCTTCCAAATCTCCATTAAGAAAGGCCGTTTTCACATCCATTTGATGCAATCCCATGTCAATGTGTGCTACCAATGCCATAATGATGCGAAAATAGTCTTTCTTTGAAACAGGAAAAAAGGTTTCTCTGTAGTTAACTCCTTCCCTTTGAGTAAATCCTTTAGCAACAAATCGAGCCTTGTAGCGCTCAATATTTCCTGATGAATCCTTCTTGGTCTTAAAGACCCATTTACAACCAATGGCCTTTTTCCCCATCAGGTAATTCTACAAGATCCTAAACTTGGTTATCCTCCATAGAATTCATTTCATCCTTCATAGCATCTAGTCATAAATTGGAATTAAAAATTTTCATTACTTGTGAAAACGTCGTTGGGTTCTTTTCATCACAAACATCATAGTCAGACTCAGCAAGATACTCTACATAGTCACTAGAAATTGCAGGCTTTCTTATTCTTGTTGATCTTCTTAATGCTGCATCATTAACCTCTTGTAAAGGTAGTGGCATAATAGGTTCTCCCTCTTCTTGAAGTTGCTCTTGAACAACATTTTCATTATGAAGAGTTTGATCCTCTACTATATGATCTACTTGAACATTATCTTCATTATGTGGAATATCAGTAATGGGTTGTTCTACATTAACCCTATCTGTATGGGCATTGTATTGAATAATCACTCTTGTACATAGAGAGGTTTGACAAATATTATCATTCTCAACAACTTTAAGAGGATGATTTCTCCCACTTTCCACATCATGCTCTAAAAACCTTACATTTCTAAATTCAACTATTTTACTTGAATGGGAGGGACAATAAAATCTGTAACCCTTAGACTTTTCTGCATAGCCGATAAAATAGACACTTATCGTCCTTGGGTCCAACTTTCTTTCTTGTGGATTATAAACCCGAACTTCATCAGGACAACCCCAAATGCGTATATGATTCAAACTAGCAGCAGGACAACCCCAAATGTGTATATGATTCAAACTAGGTTTCCAACCTTTCCATAGCTCAAATGACATTTTAGAAACTGCCTTTGTTGGAATTCTATTTAATATATATGCGGCTGTCTTAATGGCTTCGCTCCACAAGGATAAAAGAAGATTGGAGTTGCTAAGCATACTCCTCACCATATCCAGCAAAGTCCTATTTCTTCTTTCAGCTACACCATTTTAATCTGGTGTGCCAGCCTGCCAGGCATGGTGTATTGTGCCACAATACCATGCTCTTGAAGATACTTTGCAAATGGACCAGGTGCTTATCCACTTTCAATATATCTCTCGTAGAATTCTCCACCTCTATTTGATCTCACGATCTTAATTTATTTTTCGCATTGTTTCTCTACTTCAACTCTATAAACTTTAAAAGCGTACAATGCCTTATATTTATTATGAAGCATATAGAGATACATATATCATGAATAATCATCAATAGAGGCGATGAAGTATTTCTGACCACTTAAGGACATATCAGGACAACATATGTCAGTGTGAATTATTTTTAATATGTCAGAACTCCTCTTAGCATCTTTTTTACACCTTTTGGTTTACTTCCCCTTAATGCAATCCACAAGTATCAAAATTAGTAAAGTCTAGAGGTTCAAAAACTCCATCACTTACTAATTTCTTCATTCTCTCAATGGAGATGTATCTCAACCTTCGGTGCCACAACGTGAAGAATTTTTCATTCATATCATTATCATGCATAACCATAAAACTAGATGGAACATTATTAGCTAAATAGATTTTAAATAAATCACCAATTAAAGTACTACGTCCAATAATATTAGAATTTTTAATAATGTCAACAGAATTATCATAAAAATTTATACATAATCCTTATTTTACAAGCTTAGATAAAGAAATCAAATTTTTAAAAAAATATGGAATATAAATTTTTTTCTAAATCGAAAATACAACCAGTACTTAATACAAGCTTAAATATTCCAACAGCTTCCACACGTGAACGCATCCGATTGCCCATATAGATGCTCAGTTCACTTTCTATCGGTTTCCTTTTTCTTATGAAACCCTGCATGGTATTTGAAATATGAATTTCATCACCAGAATCAATCCACCAAGTACCATGACATATTTCAACAAAATTAGATTCAAAACACACTGAAGGAATAAGTTCACAAAGGTTAGTACCTTTCTTTTCAAGCCAAACTGTAAATTTTGGACACTCCTTCTTCATGTGTCCTTTCTTTTTATAAAAGAAACACCGTGCACCTTCTTTCTTCGTAGAATGGGATACAATACCCTTTTCTTTTTTCTTATGAGCTTGCTTTTTACCACCCTTATTTGTCACTAATAGTACACTTTCACCAAGTTTCTGAATTAGCCTTCCTTCCTTTTGCACACACATCACCAGTAATTCATTAATGGACCATTTTTTTCTTATGTGTGTTATAATCTTAAATGGTCCGTACTGGGCAGAAAGAGAATTCAGAATAAGATGCACTAGAAATGAGTCAGATATCTTAATCTCTAAAACTTTCAGTTGTGCTGCAATGTCTCTCAACCTCATTATGTGTTCACGCACACCTCTTATGCCGGTAAGCCTCATGGATGACAATTGTGCCATTAGGATGCTTGCAAGTATCTTACTAGAAGACTCAAACTATTCATCAATAGCCTTCATGCAATCCTTGACATTCCCACAATCAGAAATTGAACCTCAGATGCTAGCTGAGATACGAGACTTAATGAACATCATACTTAAATGGTTGGATTTCTCTCACCGTTCGTATAACGCTACCTCGACTCGAGAACTAGCATCAGTAGGTGCCGGAGGCTCTTCCCTACGAAGAGCATAGTCAAGGTCTGCACACCCTAAGTGAAAGAGAACTTTATCTTTCCATTCTTTATAGTTGTCATTACTTAACAAATGAACTTCAAATACAATTTCAGATATCATTACTACTGCAAATAATAGATCATGCTAACATTACTCAACTTTAAATAGGCACATCAAAATCTATAACATATGATAACACATGACAATGCAATTCATATCAAAATAAATATGAATCATAGTGTCATTAAAATCTACCTGTGGACAAAGACTTTAATACACATAATATTCACTATATTAACTAAAGTATTGAAACTAGAAAGTAAAATACTACTTCTTAATACCTGTAGGCTAATTAAGAAGTAAAAATATTTTCTATTTCAACTTAATTATATGTTAATAATATAATAAATTCCTGTGATAAGTTTATTATATAATTCACAACAATTATAAATATATCATATTAATATTTATGTGATTTTTTTAAATATAATTATTATCAAGGATGCTGTGTCTACTCCTCAATAAATCATATATTAATCACATGATATGCAGTAAAAAAAATTTATATGGCATGCAAATATAATTATCATTATTGAATAAATAAATGCAGTGACATAAATAATGATAAAAACGAAAATGATCTAATGGTTAAATATTTTGACAATATTTAAAAGATCCAAGTTTAAATCTCACTCAACAAAAATTTTACAATTTTATAGCAATTCAAATGAAGCCCAATGTAAAAATCAAAAGAAATGGTTCAAGGAACTAACAAAACCATATATAAACATAGTAGAGAACCATATATAAATATAGTACAGAAAAGCCATTAAAACAGAAAGTGACACACGCTATATATGTTCTTCTTTACTTTTTCGTTTCCCATTTCATTTTTTTTATTCAAAATGAGAAAACCTAGCGGAATTATTACGGAATCATGCCATTATGAAGAACGACTAGAAACAAATTTGGAGAACTCCTTTTGGGAGTATTTTCTATTATTCCCTCTTCTTATGGTGCATCAATTTCAATTTCAATGGTTTTTTTTACTTATTCCAAAATTCATACTATGCATTTTTCTTTGAAAATAATTAATCAAAATAATGCACAGTAATTAAATTTTGAAATGACCAGACAAAGACAATTTTGCTCTGATAGCACATGTTATATATTTTATGATAAACATCTAAACTTTGTGATAATAAACCAAAAATTTTTTAAAGATAATTATTGACAATAAACACAACAATTTTGTGATGAAAAACATAGAAATATTTTGGCAATAAACACAAGTTTTATGACCATAATTCAAGTTACATTTCTAAAAAAATTTGCATGAATGATCAAACATAATTTTTTTAAGAATAATGTTAGGTAACTAATTTTTTAAGCCAACATTAGTCAATTACAAACATTAAACCCTAAAATTAGTTAATATTGACAAACTAAAAGTTAGTTCTCTATAATTTTTTTAACAGGAAAAAAAAAACGATGGTAGAGTGTATGAGAAAAAAAAAATCTTGGATACATATAGTTTAAAGTAAAAAAAAAAGAATAAAAAGAATAAAAATGAAACACGAAATCTCAAACTCAAATAAATAAGTTTATAGAAAAGAGCTACTAGCCTTTGGATTTAACCACACAAAACTGATTTCTTGCATGGATTCAAATTTATTTTTATTCGTTTACATGCACTTACAATAAAATTTTTTTTATAATAAATAAATAATTAAAAAAATTAATAACATTCCCACTTTTGTGTACATATGCCTGAAAAGGTTTTAAGACCAGTAATCATAGTGCCCTGAATTACTTGCAAAAATAAATAGTAAATCTGGAACAGTTAAAATAGATTCTATAGAAAAATTGCACGGAGTGATGTTCAATTGTTCACACATCGCTCAAAATTATTCAAATGAATAATTTATTCACCAAGTATTTTTAGTTCCACATTTATTGAGTTACATTGATCTGACAGACGATATTTTGTAAGTTGTTCCTTTGCCTTCTTTGTGAGTGACTCTTATGTTCTTGAAACATTCCAATTATGATTCTTGACCAATCACAAAGTGAAATGTCAATATATCATAGGATAGGATTGGTGCCATCTATTAGATATATGATTAGTAGCATAAGTTAAAGTTAGAAATTAAATTAGCTGTACCAATTAGTTAGAATTGGGGCTCAATTAGTTACATGCTTGGTTAACTTCATTATAGTGCATGTATATAAACCCTCAATTGAGTAGTTCAATAACAGGTTTCATTTTTTCCTCCTTTTTGTTCAATATGGTATCAAGAGTAAACCCTTCTTGAAGCTTCCGTAACCGTCCACTCTCTCTCTCCTTCTCTCTGCCATTTCTGCTTCTTCTTCCCTCGATCTTCTTCTTTCTTCCTCTCCTCTTGGCTCACACGATAGAGATTGATGAGATCTTGCTTGTTTCATCCCTGTTCTTGAATCAAAATAGCAATTTTCGATCAACGAGCCTCGACGAGAAGACATTCATCGTGCGTGTTGATGGAGCCTTTTGCTTCACTGTCTTCGGCTGCTTCTTCAGCCTCATCCATGACGATCGACCCATACAACCTCTCTCTGGCTGATCAACCAGGTTTGATCTTAGTCACTCAACAACTCAGTGAGGACAACTATCATTCATGGAGCCGCGCTATACGAAAAGCCCTCAATGCCAAGAGAAAGCTTGGTTTTATCACAGGTTCTGTTCCTCAACCTGATCCTACCACTGAACCAGAGAAACTTGAAAACTGGCAGTGTGTCAATGATGTAGTGAGCACTTGGATTCTGAATTCTTTAGCCACTTCACTGGTGTATACAAATTCGGCTGCTAAACTTTGGAATGATTTGAAAGACCGATTCCAGCATGGCAATGGCCCTCATGTTTTTGAGTTAAAACGTGATTTGATGAATCTCTGCCAAGGCACGATGACCATCTCACAATACTTTACCAAGATCAAAGTTCTTTGGGAGGAATTGAACTCCTACAGACCCGTACAATGCAACTGTGGTGATGCTCGAGCTATGCAAGAATTTCTTCAAGCAAAATATGTCCATTACTTCTTGATGGGACTAGATGAGTCTTACTCTCAAATTCGGGGCCAAATCCTACTCATGGAACCTCTCCCTGCGATTAACAAGTTCTATCTTTGGTGACTCAAGAAGAGAAACATCGAGCATTAGGAGCTTCCTTGAATTCACTGCCACAACCTCAGGTCACTTTCCTCGCCCGCAATCCTCATGCCACTCAGCCTCAAGGTCGTGGCCGAGGCACACTCAAGAAAGATCGTCCTCTTTGCTCTCATTGTGGCCTTCTTGGGCATACAATCGATAAGTGCTATAAGCTCCACGGATTCCCACCAAATTTTGGCAAAGGGAGAGGCACGAGGCCATTCGTACACAATGTGTCTGTCAATTTGGAACCATCAACACTTGCCACTCCTAACCTGACCTCTGCTCAAGTTCAACAACTCTTGTCCTTACTCAATCATCACCAAATTCAGGAAATTCCAACTCCTGAATCCACAGGCGTCGCAACCCCAGCAGGTATTGTTCTCAACACATCCATGATAAGGTCAAATTTACCCAATAATGCTTGGATCTTAAATAGTGGAGCCACTATACATATTGCTTGTGATTTATCACTTTTTGAGTCCATTCATACCTCTAAGAAGTTTTCGGTTTCTTTACCAAATGGTGACATTTTTTCTGCGAAGTTCATAGGGTCAGTTTTCATCAATAATAATATTACACTCTACAATGTGCTTTATGTGCCTGAATTTCGAGTCAATTTACTATCAGTGTCCGCCTTACTTTCCAATTCTTCACTCACTGTGACTATTGGATACACTTACTTCATTATTCAGGACAACAAGTGTTCGAAGAAGATTGGGAAGGGTAGCCTACAGCAGGGACTTTATATCCTGAGAGCTGACACCCCAACCAAGTTATCATCATATGTCTCTACTCAGTCTAATTCGGCCTTTCATACTAGTTTTAATCAAATAAATTTGTGCAAATCCCAATTATGGCATGCACGTTTAGGACATGCTCCTTCTAGTGTTTTACAACATTTAGATAACATCTTGCAATTACCAAATAAGTCAGGCCATCACACTTGTGATGTTTTTCACTTAGCAAAATTCAAAAGACTTCCTTTCGAATCACATAATAACATGTCCTCTAATGTTTTTGACCTTATACATTGTGATGTTTGGGGACCTTACCATATCCCAACTTATAATGGAAAACGTTTGTTCTTGACAATTGTTGATAATGCGTCTCGCTTTTGCTGGATTTATATGCTAACTCACAAGTCTGAGGCCACAGATTGCTTAAAGAATTTTTTTGCCTTGGTTGAAACTCAATTTGGCCAAAGAATTAAGTGTTTCAGGTCGGATAATGCCAAAGAACTTGCTCTCGATGCATT
>NC_029791.2:104055990-104065990 GCF_000816755.2 Arachis ipaensis
TCTTGCACCAATTCTCATGTCCTTATCGTCCGCAACAGAATGCCGTTGTGGAACGCAAGCATCAACACCTCTTGAATGTTGCAAGAGTATTACTTTTCCAATCCAAAGTGCCCATTTCCTTTTGGGGTGAATGCATCATCACTGCTACCTTCATTATCAACCGAACTCCTAGCAAACTTCTACATTTTAAGTCACCATTTGAACTCTTTTTTGGCAAGACACCCAACTATGATTCCTTGAGAAGCTTTGGATGCCTTACCTATGCAGCAACTACTCCCAATTCTAGGACTAAATTTTGCCCAAGAGCTGATCCCTCTGTCTTTATTGGCTATCCTATTGGCTATAAAGGATATAAACTTTACAATCTTCGCACGAAACAGTTCTTCATATCTAGAGACATTCTATTTCATGATAACGTCATGCCCTTTAGCCAATCCCCTCATCTTCAATCCAACACAGATATGTTTCATGATTTTGCACTACCTAAACCTGTTCTAGATCCTATTCCATCACATTTACCACCTTTGCCTCACACCAATTCCACATCCGCACCCCATTCTCCAAACTTTCCTTCCTTCGTCCCCAACACTCAGCCTCAACCACCACCACTACGCCGATCTACCCAACACACTCGGCCACCATCATATCTAAATGACTATGTGTACCATACCTCAACGCCATATCCTCTCACTAACCACCTTAGTACTCACAAGCTCAGCTCCAAATATCACAACTCCATTGCTCAGTTGGACATCATTCATGAACCTCAGTTCTATCACCAAGCTGTCAAGTTCAAAGAGTGGCGGCAGACCATGCAAGAAGAGCTAGATGCTCTCAAAGCCAATAACACTTGGGTTTTGGTTGAATTACCCAAAGCCAAACATGCGATCGGGTGTCGGAGGGTGTACAAAGCCAAATTAAAGGCTGATGGTACATTGGAGCGCTATAAGGCACACCTCGTTGCCAAAGGCTACACTCAACAAGCCAGGATCGACTTTCGGGATACCTTTAGCCCGGTCGCAAAAATCACCACAGTCAGGACTCTCCTCACCATTACTGCTGTCAAGAATTGGAGTCTTCTCCAATTAGATATCAACAATGCATTTCTCAACGGCGAATTAGATGAAGAAGTTTACATAGAGTTACCCTTGGGCCATCCTCAATGGAAAGGGGGATTAGTTTGCAAGCTCACAAGGTCTTTGTATGGTCTGAGGCAAGCTTCACGGCAATGGTTTACCAAATTCTGTAACACTCTCCTCAGCCACGGATTCACACAATGCAAACAGGATTACTCTCTATTTGCTTTGGGTGAAGGCGATGTGACTACGTTCCTCATTGTTTATGTGGATGATATCATCATTGCTGCCCCCAAGCAAGAGATGGTTGACAACGTTAAACTGAAACTCCAATCAATTTTCAAGCTCAAAATCTTGGGTGACCTCAAGTTTTTTCTGGGTTTAGAACTTGCACACTCTAAAGCTGGCATCGCGCTTACTCAAAGAAAGCATGCATTGTCGTTATTGGAAGAGATATGTTACTTAGGATGTAAGCCTGCCACCACACTTATGGATGCAAATCTGAAACTTTGAGCTGGTGAAGGCGACCCCGTACCTGACCCATCCCACTATAGAAGACTGATTGGCCGCCTCATATATCTAACAATTTCCAGACCAGACATTACCTTCGCAGTAGTAAAATTGGCCCAGTTTATGTCCGATCCGCGCCTTCCCCATTTGAATGCCACTCATCAGGTCCTTCATTACTTGAAAGCTGCACCGGGACAAGGGCTCCCTTTCTCCTCTAAGTCCAAATTCAATCTCACTATGTACACTGATGCGAATTGGGGTGGCTGCTTAGATACTAGGCGATCCACCACTGGGTATTGTACCTTTTTGGGTGATTCTCTAATATCGTGGAAGAGTAAGAAACAAGATGTGGTTTTCAGAAGCTCGACTGAGGCTGAATATCGGGCGTTGGCAAATGCTGCTTGTGATGTCCTTTTGCTCGTTGCCTTGCTAAAATTCATGCACATTGAGGTCCACTCAGCTATGTTTTTTTGCGATAACATATCGGCTATTCAGATGTCTACCAATCCAACGTTACATGAAAGGTCCAAACATATTGAAATCGACTACCACTTTATTCGAGAGAAAGTTGCTTCTGGAATTATCAAGCTGGTACACGTTCCAAGCAAGCATCAACTTGCGGATATTCTCACCAAAGCACTCCCTGCACCTCAGTTTCAGTTTCTCATGGCTAAGTTAGGAACATACAACATGTATGCTCCAACTTGAGGGGGACAATTAGATATATGATTAGTAGCATAAGTTAAAGTTAGTTAGAAATTAAATTAGCTGTACCAATTAGTTAGAATTGGGGCTCAATTAGTCACAGGCTTGGTTAACTTCATTAGAGTGCATGTATATAAACCCTCAATTGAGTAGTTCAATAACAGATTCTATTTTTTCCTTCTTTCTGTTCAAGACCATCAAGTGTTAAAAGCACCTTATATAGCTCCGGGCGCCGGTCGCGAAATACCCCCCAAACAATGTCTCTAGGATTTGATCTAATCTAAATCGAATTGAGCAACAAGAACGCACGGCTTCATGTTTATCATCGCAGCTGCAACTATTTTTCCAGTTGGTCCTGATCAAAGAGAAGATTAAACCAAAAAATGACAAGTAGTCTAAGCTATGCCTGCTGCTAAAAAGATTAACATTTTCATAGTGGGATATTTTATGTGCAGAAAAGAGAAGAGCTGGATTACCTGCTATAAAGGAATTTCCATAAAATGTAATATCACTATTCCCATGCTCAGTCTCAATAACCTCTTTTCCTATCCTATTTGAAGCTACAAGAGGTACCTGCATTTATTAATCTAGTAAAAAAAATAGTAGCCCTTGGAAAATTGCAATTTCACATGCAGAAAAAAGATTATCAAAAAATAAATTTCCTTTTCTCCTACATTCAGCAAAGCATGTATTGGATTCTTTTGTTTTAAAGGTTCAATGCGACAACTACCTTCAAGATTAGGAGTCGTAAAGAGAAATAGTTGCAAGCATAGAATGCATGCATATATTACATAAATGAGAGATGGGAGAATACGCATCTCATCAGCATGCCTTATAATTATTAAAATTTGGGTGGTTAAGTAGTACAAAATTCTACCAAATTAGCCCCAGCATGTCCTTGCATTACACGCTTTCAGTGGTCACAAGAGTCAAGACCCTGGTCTTGTGGTTCAGAACCAATAGCAGTGGGATAAAATAAAATCTCTGCACCTTAAAGCGCCATTGCCCGTGCTGCTTCAGAAAACCACTAGTCCCAACAAATAGCTGACATGAAATAAGAGTTGTCAACTTTATTATCTAATTCATTTCTTCAGCACAGTTTAGTATCAGAAAGAACAATGAAAAATGTAAGTTTGAATATTGTTTTAGATAGCTAGTATAAAGCTAAAGTAAAAATTAGCATTTTTAGAAAGAAAATTTTAGAGATTCAAAATCCTTCAATAAGTCTTAGAAATCTTCCTATGAAGCGTACACGTAAAATGAACAGAATATAAACAGTCAATAATCACAATTTCTTACCAACTCCAATCTTTGCAAATTTAGTCTGAAAAACCTGTTATGCAAAACACCAATGTTACAAAATATTCGGTAGTTACAAAAAGGAATATGATAAACCACTATTTTATGATTTATCTTGTACTCAATTGAGTGGATTTTATCAACTCTTTACCCACTTATTCATACTATTTGCATGGTTTTACATTTGCCTTCCTAATTATGTGCTTTGATTGAAAACATGCTTCTTTGATCTTATATTTGCTTATTATTAATCCTCTCTTATTACCATTAGATGCCTTGATATGTGTGTTAAGTGTTTTCAGATATTATAAGGCAGGAATGGCTTGGAGGATGGGAAGAAAGCATGCAAAAGTGGAAGGAATGCAAGAAGTTGGAGAAATTGCTAAGCTGTCCAGCCTGACCTCTCTGCACTCAAACAGCTATAACTTTAGCTACAGAGGTCCAAATGACACGGTTCCAGTTGCGTTGGAAAGCTAACGTCCGGGGCTTCGATTTGATATATAATATGATATAGTTTCCCTGACGCTAGGCGACGCGACCGCGTGATCCATGCGGCCGCGTCGTAGTGACGAAAAAACAGCGTGGCAAAATTCGAAACCAGCAAATTCTGGACTGTTTTTGACCCAGTTTGCGGCCCAGAAAACACAGATTAGAGGCTATAAAGTGGGAGAATGCATCCATTGATAGGAAGGCTCTCATATTCACAATTTTAGGAGTAGATATAGTTTTTAGAGAGAGAGGTTCTCTCCTCTCTCTTAGGATTAGGATTTAGGATTTCTCTTAGTTTTAGGAGTGACTCTCAATCCCAGGTTCTTTATTTTTATTTATTTTCTCAATTTAATTTATGAACATCTATGCCAGATTTAATTTCTTTTTTTAATGCAATTCGAGGTATTTTCAGATTTAAGATTGCTTTGCTTATATTGATGCTTTTAATTTAATTTAGATATTTTTCTCCCTTTTGGCTTTGGTCAAGTGATTAGTAGTACTTGAGTTATCAAACTCAGCAAGTGATTGAAATTGGCAGATTTTGCTTTAGCTAGGATTGCTCTAACACTAGTCTCTCTACAGGAATTGACTAGGACTTGAGAATCAAGCTAATCAGTCCACTTAACCTTCTTTTGCTTAATAAAGGCTGACCAAGTGGGATTAAAACCCAATTCTCTTCACACTTGATAAGGATAACTAGGATAGGAATTCCAGTTCTCATACTTGCCAAGAGTTTAGTTTACAGTTATTTATTTATTTTTATTGCTTTGAAAATATACCTGTGCCCATTGCCCAAACTCCAAATTTCCCCAATTTACAAACTCATAACCAATAATAAGAACATACCTCCCTGCAATTCCTTGAGAAGACGACCCGAGGTTTGAATACTCGGTTATCAATTTTAAAAAGGGGTTTGTTACTTGTGACAACAAAACGTTTGTACGAAGGGATTTTTGTCGGTTTAGAGACTATATCTACAACGCGACTGTTTTTATGACATTCTTTACTGGCAAAAATCCTAACGTCAAAATGGCGCCGTTGCTGGGGAATTGCAAATGTGTGCCTTATTATTGGTTATTGTAAATATTTTATTTTTGCTTGTTTATTTGTTTTTATTTTTATTTTTCTTTTTGCTTTTCCATAAATTAAGAGGTTATTTGTTTTTATTTAGTTATAAAAAAAAATTTTCAAAAATTTATTCTTAGTGTTCATCTTGATCTTCAAGCTGTTCTTAGTTGTTTTCTTCGTTTTGATCTAAAAATTTGAAATTTGGTGTCATTTTATTGTTTTAAAATATTTTTAATTAATTTTTTCGAAAAAAAAATTCAGATTTTTATTTTTAAAATTTTTATCTTATCTTATCTTATTTCAAAAATCAAATTTCAAATTTTAAATTTCAAAAATTTAAAATTCAAATTTCAAAATTTAATTTTCAAATTCAAAATTTAAATAACCTTTTAATTTCAATTTATTTTTATTTTTTAATTTTTATTTTCTACTATGAACTCTCACCCCTTTGGCTATGAGTCTGGTTACAATTATGTTGCAGGAAGAAGAAATTACAATGAGAACAGGCATCAAGGTTGGAACAATCAAAGATGGGAGGAGCCACAAGGACTTGATCAATCCTCATGGCAACAACCACCTCCAATGGACTATCAACAACCACCACCATATGCCTATGAACCCTTTTCCCAACATGACTTTGGACCACCATACTCACAAGCCTCTTTCCACCATTCACCTCCATATGACCCTAACCCACATCCACCATACCAACCACCTTATGAACCAAATGAACCATACATAGATCCACCCCAAACCTCGTACGATTTTATACTTAAACAACTGGACAAAGCAGCAATTATTAAAAAGGAAGAAGTAGTTGCAGACTTAAGAGATGCTGTACCTCTATTGGAAAGTCTAGTCACAGAGCCTCCTTCTACGGTATTTGATGTTGATGTTGAGAAGAGCGTACAACCTCCAAGGCAGATCATGGTTGAAGATTTTGTAGAGGTTAATCAAGAGGTAGAAGATGTCAAAGAAGAGCACAAGGGAGTGGAGCTTGAAATTACCTTGCCAAAGTTGTTGGAAACCCCTCCCCCTAAGTTGCCATCATCCTTCACAACATTCAAGTGGGTAAAATTCATATCCCATAACTTTTTAATCCCACTTGAATATGGGCTACTGGAGATGGATGGTCAACTTAGAGCTCTTTGTGACATTAAGAGTAAGAGGAAGATGGCCAGTGGTAAGAATTGTCCTGCAAGGTTCATTATGGTTGGAAGCTTTAAGTTTAAACGCAAAGGTTGGTGTAGAGCTCAATTGAATGGGTCTAGGAAGCTGTTTGGTAGCTGCAGTGAGAATTCAAATTACTTATCACCCGGCTGGAAAAATACAGATCCCGACAAAAATGGGTGTAAAAGCAAGGTTTGGGATCCTGGAATCTGTTCTGACATCCAACACCCCGGGAGCCTAAGAATCTTTTTGAAGCTGCTCAAGGGTTTTACATGCCTAGTTTGGGACCCCGAAGGTTACTGGAATCACAAACATTGGTGGAGATTCTTGGATGAATACAAGCATAAGCCACCATAACAGGGAGCTCACCAAATGTCCAACTTAAGGACTTTAACTAAAAGTGCTAGGTGGGAGACAACCCACCATGGTATAATCATTCTTTTTTCATTTTTATTTAGTTTTATTTGTTTTTGAGTTTCATTTTATTATATTGAACCTGGAGTTTTGCATCACATTCATATTAACACTGCATTCTGCATTTTTTTTTTTCAGATTATCAAAAAAAAAAAAAAGTGCCACGCGACGCGACCGCATCAGCGACGCATCCGCATCGCAAGGAGAGAAGAGAAAATAAAAACGAACAGAGAGTCACGCTGGAGCGAGGCTGGAGGCGTGCCAGTGGCACAATTCGTCCCACGCGACCGCGTCACTGACGCGTCCGCGTCGCAGGGGAATACTGGCCTCCCACGCGATTGCGTGCCCCACGCGGCCGCGTGACCTGGATTTCGACGTCAAAGAGTGCATGGCCGAAAGTTGAGCTGGAGTTGGGCTGGACTCGTGCTGGAAGCCCAAGCCTCACCACGCGAACGCGTGCCCCACGCGTCCGCGTCATATCCCCATGATGGCCACTCACGCGATCGCATTGACCACGCGATCGCGTCACCCAGAATTTTGGCAAAAAGAGTTTCGAACAGAGAGTTGTGCGACCGCGAGGCTACACTTGCGCCAATCGTACAAAACAGGCCACGCGACCGCGTGACCTACGCATCCGCGTCACAAGCGGCGCACAGATTATCCATATCAGCCAAATTTCTTATCTTTTCTTCTCTAATCCTTATTTTTCTTATCTTTTCTTATTTCTTTTTTCTTCCTTTCTTATCTTCTTTCCCTTCTCATCTCTCTTATTTTTCTTTTTATTTTATTTTAATTTATTTACATACTTTCATTCATTGCATTATTTTCATTGGTGTTAGAAATTTATTTGGGTCATTATTTCTATATTTTACTTGTGGATTATTAGAGGAATTATTTGACAATTATATATATTTATTTTTAAAGGGTTGCTTGCATGTTTAATTTATTATTTTCATTAGATTATTTACCATGCATGCTATGTGTTTGTGAAAACGCTCGTATGGCATTGTGCACTGCTTTTCAGTATCTTTTATCCTACTACTCTGAATGCTTGCTTTTCATAAACTCCCTTTACTATTGTATTAATTGAAATTAATTATCAATACAAACGTGATGGTTTGTTACAAAGTATTGCTTGGTCTATGCTACTCATGCCCTTTGCCGGCATGCCAATAAACACCTTGCATTCACTTGTCTTTACATGCACTAGCTATTTCCCATTGTTGGCTTTTCACATGTACTCGCGAGCATGTGATAATGTCAGTTATATCTTAATGTGCATCCATCACCACCTTTTCCGTTCTCTTCCTTGCTATATATATCTCTTTGAATTTAATTTACTTTCTCTTCCCTTTTTCAGGATGGCCACCAAGAAAGGAAAAGAGAAAGCCATTCCCAAATCAACAGCAAGGAAAGAAAAAAAAAAAGAGCCCCAGCTGAGGAACCACAACCCCCATCCACTTGCACATCTTAGCATGCACCGAGGACGGTGCAATCTTTAAGTGTGGGGAGGTCGATACTGATCTCCATGGGTTAGTACTTTCTTGTCTCAACACCAATGTTTAAATCTTCTTTGTAGATTAGTTGTTGCATTTACATATTTGTTTGATTTTTTCATATTTTACCACTTGGTTAAAGTAATACTTTCTTTTTCAAGAAACCTTTTAGAGCATTTCACTAATTTGAAAAAAAAAAATTTACACTTGTTTGAAGAAATATTATTTTGGAACATGGTTTAGAGCTCGAACACACAAAACCAGTGAGATTTTTGAGCCTATTTAATTGGTTGCATTTTATCAACCAATATTTTATTTTTGGTGTGTGTTATTCTCTGTAAAATTGTGATCTTTGTCTTGCTTAATTCTATATTTCCATGGTTTGATGTATGTATGCACTTATATGATTGAGGCCTTTGTTTCACTGAGCTTGCATACCCATATGGCCTTACCTTTCATTATCCTTTGCAAACCAATTTGAGCCTATTTTACCCCTTTGTTCTTTACTTTAGCACATCATTAACTCTAAGCAGAAAACAATATTGTCCTTAATTTGAATCCTTGGTTAGCTTAGACTAGTGAGAGTGCTCATGAATTAAGTGTGGGGAAAAGTGGGTTTGGAAATATTTTGTTTAAGAATTGGGTGTTATATATCTTTATGAGAATGTGAAAGAAATGTTTAGGACATTTTCATGCATTCAATAATTTAATCATATGCATTGAGAAGAAGAAGAAAAAGAGAAAAAGAAAAGAAAAAGAGCAATTAAGCAAAAAAGGGACAAAATGCCCCAAAGTAAGTGAAAGCAATGCATATGTACGGTACTTAGAATTAGAATGCATGCAATAATGTGGAAAACATGGTTGATGGATAGTTAGAATTTGTATTGTGATTACATGGATTGTCTAAAGTTAGGTGGAAAGTTTAGGTTAATTAAGGATTCAGATTTTAGTCCACTTGGCCAAATACAATCCTACCTTGACCCTAACCCCATTACAACCCTTAAAAGACCTCTTGATATATGTATCTGTGCATTAAAATTATGTTGATTGTTAGATGAAGAGCAAGCCTTAGAAAGCAAGGTTAGTAGAAAATTGAGAGAATCGAACCTTAAACACTTGAGTGACTAGAGTGTATACACTACCAGTAAGGGTTCGATGCTCAATTCCTTGTTCCCTGCTTTCGTAAGCTATTTTCTTCTTGTAAGTCTATTTGTACTTCATTTTCATGATTTGAATTAGTGAAATCCAGTTCATATTTATTCTTGGAGAACTTATTTACTCTTAACCAAGTAAGTAAAAGCATTTAGCATGTAGTTGTGTTTCATAGGTTGCATTTCATACATTCTATCATTCCTCTTCATCTTTATAGCTTCTCTTGAGCTTAGCATGAGGACATGCTAATATTTAAGTGTGGGGAGGTTGATAAACCACTATTTTATGGTTTATCTTGTGCTCAATTGAGTGGATTTTATCAACTCTTTACCCACTTATTCATACTATTTGCATGGTTTTACATTTGCCTTCCTAATTATGTGCTTTGATTGAAAACATGCTTCTTTGATCTTATATTTGCTTATTATTAATCCTCTCTTATTACCATTAGATGCCTTGATATGTGTGTTAAGTATTTTCAGATATTATAAGGCCGGAATGGCTTGGAGGATGGGAAGAAAGTATGCAAAAGTGGAAGGAATGCAAGAAGTTGGAGAAATTGCTAAGCTGTCCAGCCTGACCTCTCTGCACTCAAACAGCTATAACTTTAGCTACAGAGGT
>NC_029791.2:104068055-104101429 GCF_000816755.2 Arachis ipaensis
CTTTAGGAGTATGTTTGTTTAATTAAAATTACTTATTTTTAAAATTTATTCTACAATGTTAATTATTAATACTTTTAAATTCAAAAATTACAAATTTTAAATTTTTTATTTTTCAAATTTTTAATAATTTCAAATTTTAAATTCATTTTGTTACCTTTGTTTATTTTAAATTTTCTAATTTTACACTAATAATACTATTAGGTTTATATTTTAGTTTAAAAAATTACAAACTAAGATCAACTTTAAAAAATTCTAAACAAACATTAGTTGAATAAAAATTGTAAGATCTTCCATTAACTAAACACTATCTAATTTATTGTATTTTTAAATTACAATATCAATTTTTTTAGAGTATTTATTTTCAAATTATTTAATTTATACTAAATTTTTGTCTATTTTAAATTAATATTCATTAATTTAAAATTTATAAACTAATTTTTTAAAAAACTAAATACACATAGTCACTGAATCAATATTTTCCTCCAAAAAAGATGACACAGCTAAGGCTGGACATCCAAGACTTTAAATAAGAGGATGATGAATCCCTTTATAACGCCTGGGAGAGGTACAGAGGGATGCTAAGGAAATGCCCCTCTGAAATATTTTCAGAGTGGGTGCAATTAGACATCTTCTACTACGGGCTTACAGAAAAAGCTTAGATATCTCTAGACCACTCCGCTGGTGGATCTATATACATGAGAAAGACTATTGAAGAGGCTCAGGAGCTTATTGATACAGTTGCTAGAAATCATCATCTGTATATAAGTAGTGAGTCCTCCATAAAAGAAGAAGCTAAGGTAGTATCAACTGACTTTAGTCCTCAGGAACAAGTTGCTAAACTCAATCAGCAACTATCTTCTATAACAAGGCAGTTAGCAGAATTTAAGGAGATGCTACAAGAAACCAAAATTGCTAACAAGGATATGGAATCACAAATGAATCAGACAAAATAGCAGTTATCAAAATAGATAACAGAGGAGTGCCAAGCAGTTCAATTAAGAAGTGGAAAAACATTAAATATCTCAACTCAAAGTAGCAGAAAGCCTAGAAAGGAACAGCTACCAGAGGATGAGCAACCTGCTACCCAAAATCCCTCTGAAGACAGTAAGAGCCCAGAGAGGAATAAGTCTGGCATTCAAACGCCAGAAAAGGGTGAAAAACTGGCGTTAAATGCCCAATCCATGTCCAGTTCTGGCGTTCAAACGCCAGAAAAGGGTAGGAATCTGGCGTTAAATGCCTAATCCATGTCCAATCTTGGCGTTCAAATGCCAATGAGGGACCAGACACCTGCAAGTGCTGATAATAACTCCCTCAAGAAGGCTTCTCAACCTGCCTCTGTAGGAAATAAACCTACAGCAACTAAGGTTGAAGAATATAAAGCCAAAATGCCTTATCCTCAGAAACTCCGCCAAGCGAAACAGGATAAACAATTTGCCCGCTTTGCAGACTATCTCAGGACTCTTGAAATAAAGATTCCGTTTGCAGAGGCACTTGAGCAAATACCCTCTTATGCTAAGTTCATGAAAGAGATCTTAAGTCATAAGAAGGATTGGAGAGAAACAGAAAAAGTTTTTCTCACTGAAGAATGCAGTGCAGTCATTCTAACAAGCTTACCAGAAAAGCTTAAGGATCCTGGAAGCTTTATGATACCATGCACATTAGAGGGTACTTGTACCAAGACAGCTCTATGTGACTTTGGGGCAAGTATCAATCTAATCCCTACATCCACTATCAGAAAGCTTGGTTGACTGAAGAGGTCAAACCAACTCGGATATGTCTTCAACTTGCTGATGGCTCCATCAAATATCCATCAGGCATAATTGAGGATATGATTGTCAAGGTTGGGCCATTTGCCTTTCCCATTGACTTTGTAGTGCTGGAAATGGAGGAGCACAAGAGTGCAACTCTCATTCTAGAAAGACCTTTCCTAGCAACTGGACGAACCATCATTGATGTCCAAAAAGGGGAAGTGACCTTGAGAGTCAATGAGGATGAGTTCAGGCTGAATGCTGTTGAGGCAATGAAGCATCCAAACACATCAAAAGACTGCATGAGTGTTGATATTATTGACTCCCTGGTAAAGGATATCAACATGGATGAGAGTCTCAAATCAGAGCTAGAAGACATCTTTAAAGATGTTCAGCCTGATCTGGGAGAATCAGAGGAAATAAAAGAACCTCTGAGAATTCCTCAGGAAGAGGAGAAACCCCCTAAACCCGAGCTCAAACCACTACCACCATCCCTGAAATATGCATTTCTGGGAGAAGGTGACACTTTTCCGGTGATCATAAGCTCTGCTTTAAATCCATAGGAAGAGAAAGCACTACTTCAAGTGCTAAGGACACACAAGACAACTCTTGGGTGGTCCATAAGTTATCTTAAGGGCATCAGCCCAGCAAGATACATGCACAATATCCTATTGGAGGACGATGTTAAGCCAGTGGTTCAACCACAGAGGCGGCTAAATCCAGCCATAAAGGAGGTGGCGTATGTGTATTGATTACAGAAGGCTCAAAACAGCCACCATGAAGGATCACTTTCCTTTACCATTCATAGACGAGATGCTAGAGAGACTAGCAGGTCATGAATATTACTGCTTTTTGGATGGCTATTCAGGTTACAACCAAATTGCAGTAGATCCTTAGGACCAAGAGAAAACAACATTCACATATCCTTCTGGAGTGTTTGCCTACAGAAGGATGCCTTTTGGTTTGTGCAATGCACCCGCAACCTTTCAGAGGTGCATGCTCTCTATCTTCTCTGATATGATTGAGAAATTTCTGGAAGTCTTCATGGATGACTTTTCAGTATTTGGAGACTCATTCAGCTCCTGCCTTGACCATTTAGCACTTGTTCTGAAAAGATGCCAAGAGACCAACCTAGTTTTAAACTGGAAAAAATGTCACTTTATGGTGACTGAAGAAATTTTCCTTGGGCATAAAATTTCAAACAAGGGAATAGAGGTGGATCAAGCTAAAGTGGAAGTAATTGAAAAATTACCACCACCTGCCAATGTCAAGGCAATCAGAAGCTTTCTGGGGCATGCAGGATTCTATAGGAGGTTTATAAAGGATTTTTCAAAAATTGCAAAACCTCCGAGTAATCTGCTAGCTGCTGACACGCCATTTGTGTTTGACACAGAGTGTCTGCAGGTGTTTGAAACTCTGAAAGCTAAGCTGGTCACAGCACCAGTTATTTCTACACCAGACTGGACATTACCATTCGAACTAATGTGTGATGCCAATGACCATGCTATTGGTGCAGTACTGGGATAGAGGCATAACAAGCTTTTGCATGTCATTTATTATGCTAGTCGTGTTTTAAATAACGCACAGAAAAATTACACAACCACAGAAAAAGAGCTGCTTGCAGTGGTTTATGCCATTGACAAGTTTAGATCATACTTAGTAGGATCAAAAGTGATTGTGTACACTGATCATGCTGCTCTTAAATATCTACTTACAAAGCAGGATTCAAAACCCAGGCTCATAATATGGGTGTTGCTTCTGCAAGAGTTTGATATAGAAATAAGAGACAGAAAAGGGACAGAGAACCAAGTGGCTGATCATCTGTCCCAGATAGAACCAGTAAAAGGGGCGTCCTCCTCCTCTATTGAGATCTTTGAAACCTTTTCGGATGAGCAATTATTTGCCATTCAGGAAACACCATGGTTTGCAGACATTGCAAACTATAAAGCTGTAAGATTCATACCCAAAGAGTACAACAGGCAGCAAATAAAGAAATTGATTTCTGATGCAAAGTACTACTTATGGGATAAACCATATCTCTTTAAGAGATGTGCAGACGGAATAATCCGTAGATGTGTGCCCAAGGAAGAGGCACAGAAGATCTTATGGCACTGCCATGGATCACAATATGGAGGCCATTTCGGAGGTGAGCGAACAGCCACCAAGGTTCTTCAATGTGGCTTCTACTAGCCTACTCTCTATAGAGACTCCCGAGAGTTTGTACGTAACTGTGATAGTTACCACAGAGCTGGTAATCTGCCTCATGGTTACGCCATGCCTCAACAAGGGATCTTGGAGATTGAGTTGTTTGATATATGGGGTATTGACTTCATGGGGCCTTTCCCACCATCATACTCAAACACGTATATTCTGGTGGCAGTAGACTATGTATCTAAATAGGTAGAGGTAATTGCAACACCCACTAATGATACTAAGATAGTGCTGAAGTTCCTCCAGAAACATATCTTCAGCAGGTTTGGTGTCCCTAGAGTACTAATCAGTGATGGAGGCACTCATTTCTGCAATAAACAGCTTTACTCTGCTATGGTTCGATATGGAATTAGCCACAAAGTAGCAACTCCATATTATCCACAGACAAATGGGCAAGCTGAAGTCTCTAATAGAGAACTAAAAATAATCCTGGAACGGATTGTAATTGCCCGTAGAAGGGATTGGGCAAAAAGCTTAGATGATGCTCTGTGGGCATACAGAACAGCATTCAAGACTCCTATAGGAACCTCTCTATTCCAGCTTGTGTATGGCAAGGCCTGTCATCTGCCCGTGGAACTGGAGCATAAGGCCTACTGGGCAACCAAATTCCTAAACCTGGATGCTAAGTTAGCTGGAGAAAAGAGATTACTCCAGTTAAATGAGCTAGAGGAATTCAGACTCAATGCTTTCGAAAATGCAAAAATTTACAAGGAGAAAGCAAAAAGATGGAATGATAAGAAACTGTCATCCAGAGTCTTTGAACCAGGACAGAAGGTTCTACTGTTTAACTCTAGGCTCAGATTGTTCCCCGGGAAACTGAAATCCCGGTGAAGGGGACCATATGTGATTACAAGTGTGTCACCATATGGCTATGTGGAGCTTCAAGACATTGATTCTAATAAGAAGTTCATTGTTAATGGACAGAGAGTCAAGCATTATCTTGAAGGCAATGTTGAGTAAGAATGCTCAAAGCTGAGACTAGATTAAAAGCTCAGTAAGGTCTAGCTAAAGACAATAAAGAAGCGCTTGCTGGAAGGCAACCCAACCATTAGCAAGGTTTATTTGTTATTCAAATAATAATTATATGAGTTTGATATAAATTATCTTCAAGATTAATTAACAATTGCAGGAGTTCACAAAGTTACAGAAGAATTCAGAGCATAAAGCAGAGAAAAGGAGCCCACTGGCACAAAAAATGCCAGTAAAGATACCTTTCTTGGCGTTAAACGCCAGAATGGGTACCATTCTGGGCGTTTAACACCAGAATTGCAGCATCCTAGGCGTTTAGAAAAACGCCCAGTGATAAAGGTTTTCTGGCGTTTAACGCCAGCCAGGGTACCTGGCTGGGAGTTAAACGCCCAAAAGAAGCAGCAAATGGGCGTTAAATGCCAGAATGGATGCCATTCTGGGCGTTTAACGCCAGGAATGTGGAGGGGAGGAAGTTTTGTTTCCAGCTCAATTTTTTTTTTCAAATTTTCATGATTCCATCCAAATTTCTTGCATAAACATGTTACAAATTATCATCTTTCAATTTCAATTTCAAAAAAATAAAACAAATAAAAATTAAATTTTTCTCTAATCCTAAAAATCTTTCTCAAATCTTCTTCAATTTCTTTTCAATTTTTTTTTCAAAACTCATCTATCTTTTTAATTTCTTCTCATATCTTTTCAACTCATCCTATTATCTTTTCAAATTCAGATTTATCTTTTTCAAATCCATCATATCTTTTCAATTTTAAAATTTCATCTTTTTCATATCATATTTATCTTTTACAAATCATATCTTCTATCATATCTTTTTCAAAATTTTCGAACCCACCCCCTCCCTTATAAATTTACACTCGGCCTCCCCCTCTCCTCCATAACTCGAATTTGACTCTCCTTCTATTCTTCTCCTTTCCTTTCTTTTGCTTGAGGACAAGCAAACCTCTAAGTTTAGTGTGTTTTTCGTGATCACTGAGCTAAGATTCACTAAGATCATGGCTCCTAAGGGAAAACAAACCACTTCAAGAGGCAAGAAAGAGAACACTCCAAAACCACTTTGGAATCAAGAGAGGTTCTTAACCAAAAAACAGGCAGACCATTACCACAAAATAATGGGTCTAAGGTCAGTGATCCCGAAAGTTAATTTTGATCTGAAAGAAGACGAATATCCGGAGATTCAAGAGCAGATTCGAAACAGGGGCTGGGAAATTCTAGCTAATCTTGAGACAAAGGTGGGTAGAAACATTGTTCAGGAATTCTACTTAAATCTGTGACAAACAGATAAGCAGAGAATGACTGGAACCGCCTTCTATACCTTTCGAACCATGGTCAGAGGGAAGATTATTTACTTCCACCTGGACAAAATAAGAGAGGTCTCCAAGCTTCCTCAACTACAAGATGATCCAGAATCCTTTAATAGAAGAATGGTGAGATTTGATAAGCGCTTGGACCAAGTTCTAGAGGACATATGCATCCCTAGAACCAAGTGGATAACCAACACAAAAGGTTTTCCGAATCAACTCAAGAGAGGAGATCTCAAACTACTTGCTAGGGGCAGGCTGGACTTCATTGGGCGTTCTATACTGCCCACTAGCAACCGCTCTGAAGTCACTGTCAAAAGAGCAGTGATGATCCACTGCATTATGCTGAGAAACGAAGTGGAGATTCATCATCTGATTTCTTGTGAGCTTTACATAATTGCAAACAAGAACTCCACTGACGCCAAATTGGCTTACCCAAGCTTAATCTCTCTGCTATGTAAAGATGCTGGGGTGAAGATGGGAGTGGATGAGTATATCTCAGTCGAGCACCCAATCACCAAAAAGTCAATGAAAGGACAACAAGTGCAAGATAACTCCATCAAAAGGAGGGGACAGGAGTTCCTCCCAAAAATCCCTCAGATTGACTACTGGACCCGCCTAGAAGTATCTGTCACCAAGCTGCAAGAAGCTATGGATCAACTGAAAGAAGAACAGCAAGTTCAAAATAGCATGCTCTGCAAACTGCTGAAGGAACAAGAAAATCAAGGGCGTGAGCTACAGGAGCTGAAGCACCAGAAGCTGTCTCTTGAAGGGCCAGACACCCCACAAATTGAAGGAGCATCCATCTCCCAAAATAAAGGTTGTTGAGCCCTATTCTTAACTCTGTGATAACTTTTGCTATTAGAGATCTACGTTAGGAGTCACATGAATAATAGTAATTAGTATTTTTATTTTTATTTTTTTTTTATCTCCAAGTAAGCTATAATTTATTTTTCTCATCATCATTAAACATGAATAAAATAGCAGATTTTTAGAATAAGGAGGCAGTTTTATTTTCGAGTTCTTAATAAGAAAAATTCAAATTATTTATATGTGATGGCAATACTTTTTGTCTTCTGAATGAATGCTTGAACAGTGCATAATTTTTTATAGTGAAGTTTATGAATGTTAAATCTGTTGGCTCTTGAAAGAATAATGAAAAAGAAGAAATGTTATTGATAATTTGAAAAATTATAAAATTGATTCTTGAAGCAAGAAAAGCAATGAATACAAAGCTTGCGAAAAAAAATGGCAAAAAATAAAAGAAAAAGAAAGAAAAAGAAAAAGTAAGCAGAAAAAGCCAATAGCCCTTTAAACCAAAAGGCAAGGGTAAAAAGGATCCAAGGCTTTGAGCATTAATGGATAGGAGGGCCTAAAGGAATAAAATCCTAGCCTAAGCGGCTAAACCAAGCTGTCCCTAACCATGTGCTTGTGGCGTGAAGGTGTCAAGTGAAAAACTTGAGACTGAGCGGTTAAAGTCATGGTCCAAAGCAAAAAGAGTGTGCTTAAGAACTCTGGACACCTCTAAATGGGGACTTTAGCAAAGCTAAGTCACAATCTGAAAAGGTTCACCCAGTTTTGTATCTGTGGCATTTATGTATCCGGTGGTAATACTGAAAAACAAAGTGCTTAGGGCCACGACCAAGACTCTTAAAGTAGCTGTGTTCAAGAATCAACAAACTAAACTAGGAGAATCAATAACACTATCAAAATTCTGAATTCCTATAGATGCCAATCATTCTGAACTTCAAAGGATAAATTGAGGTGCCAAAACTGTTCAGAAACAAAAAGCTACTAGTCCCGCTCATCTAATGAGAATTTGAGCTTCATATAAAATTCTGAGATGTTATTGCCTCTTGATTTTCTTTCTATCCTATTTTATTTATCTAGTTGCTTGAGGACAAGCAATAGTTTAAGTTTGGTGTTGTGATGAGCGGATGTTTTATACGCTTTTTGGGGGTATTTTCATATAGTTTTTAGTAGGATTAGCTACTTTTTAGTATATTTTTTATTAGTTTTTATGCAAAAGTAATATTTCTGGACTTTACTATGAGTTTGTGTATTTTTTTTGTGATTTCAGGTATTTTCTGGCTGAAATTGAGGGACCTGAGCAAAAATCTGATTCAGAGGCTGAAAAAGGACTGCAGATGCTGTTGGATTCTGACCTCCCTGCACTCGAAATGGATTTTCTGGAGTTATAGAAACCCAATTGGTGCGCTCTGAATTGCGTTGGAAAGTAGACATCTAGGGCTTTCCATCAATATATAATAGTCCATACTTTACCCAAGTTTTGACGACGCAAACTGGCATTTAAACGCCAACTTCCTGCCATATTCTGAAGTTAAACGCTAGAAACAAGTTACAAATCAGAGTTAAATGCCACAAACAGGCTGCAACCTAGAGTTTAACTCCAAGAGAAGCCTCTACATGTGTAAAGCTCAATGCTCAACCCAAGCACACATCAAGTGGGCCCCGGAAGTAGATTTCTGCACTATCTATCTTAGTTTACTCATTTTCTGTAAACCTAGATCACTAGTTTAGTATAAAAACTACTTTTAGAGACTTACTATGTACCTAATGACATTTCACATCTGAATTTTGTATCTTCTACATCATGAGTCTCTAAACTCCATGGTTGGGGGTGAGGAGCTCTGTCTCGATGGATTAATGCAATTACTACTATTTCTCATTCAATCACGCTTGTTTCTATTATAAGATATTCATTCGTACTTCAACATGATAAATGTGATGATCCGTAACACTCATCACCATTCTCAATCTATGAACACGTACCTGACAACCACTTCCATTCTACCTTAGATTGAATGTATATCTCTTGGGTCCCTGGTTCACGAGTTTGACTGCCTCTCCTGACAACAGAGCATTCAAATCCGTGAGATCAGAGTCTTCGTGGTATAAGCTAGAATCAATTGGCAGCATTCCTGAGATCTGAAAAGTCTAAACCTTGTCTGTGGTATTCCGAGTAGGATCCAGGAAGGGATGACTGTGACGAACTTCAAACTCATGAATGCTGGGCGCAGTGACAGTGTGCAAAAGGATCAATGGATCCTATTCCAACATTAGTGAGAACCGACAGATGATTAGCCATGTACATGGACCCTTTTCACTGAGAGGACGGCTGGTAGCCATTGACAACGTTGTAAGAACATTGTACAAGCATGTTTTTCCACCAGCATTGACCCCATGGCTTTCATTTGTTGGGTTACCTTGGAAGGTTGTTCCCTTCCCTATGTTCAAACTGCAGACCAAATAGATAGCAGGAGCTTTGTCAAATCACCTTGCACTTCCTTCCAAAGAAGAAATGACTCAAGATCCTGAGACCTGAAGCATTCTACTCTTCACTTGAAGCTTCTGGCACTTCTAAGTGTTACACTGATAATTTGGCCAGTTACCAAGTGGTTCCTAAAGTTGAAACTTAAAAGCAATTAATATTTTTTAGCTTGTCTAAAATCATATACTCCCTTCCCCAATTCATAGTAACAGTTGTCTTTTTATTTTCTATTGCATTTATAATTCAATGGACTCGTAACCAATTCTATTTTAATGATAATGATTAAATACATCAAAACGAAAATAGTGAACCGGAAAGAATATATATCAGCATATATTGTGTATTTGGGATTATATATGGTAATGACAGTGGGAATACGATAGCTGGATTGCTAATCAGTGTAGGATTCGTGGTGTTGAAGAATAGAGGATGGAAATGTACAAGTTTGCATCTAAGAACAAGAGGCTGCGACCTGAGTCATACCGTGACGAATGGGATGACAATGAATTGGTTCTAGAAGCTCAACAAGATTTTTCTAAGTATTTGAACTGATATTGTGACAAGTCAACTGAGAAGTCTCAAGCTGAGCTGTATTGCCATCTGCTCTGATCTCAATGCCAGAGTTATACAATTACAACAAAGTTGAGTGAATTAGCACATGAAAGTAATAAGTTCGTCATACACGAAAAAATAAATAGTTGTTTCATTACACTAATAAAATTTATGATGTTCAGATTACTTGTTTCTATAAATGTTTTCTTTTCAGTTGATGGTAATTCCCTTTGGCAATGCTTCAATCACGACTTGAATTCGGTGAAACATGTACAGTGTTTTTGTCCCTAAATTTAACACTACCAGTTATATATGGATGTATTAGCTCTAAATAATTTAGTTCTTGCCGTACTTTGGAGCCATACAGGTCCAAAATCAAAACCAATCAACTACAAAAATACTTGTGTGCGAAGACGACAAATAAGACTACCTTTTTAATTTTTTCTCAGATGAGTTCCTCCTAACTTTCTTAATCGATCCTTCTTCTGTGAAGAGATTGCTATATTTCTCCAGTACCCTCTCTTTCTCTTGATGTAAGCCCAACATCTCGTATGCATTTGTTATTTTCTGAATGATGCTTTTATCTCGAGGTTTACGATCAAAAGCTTCCAATCCCTTAAAAAGCTGTTGATGAAAGAACACAAAATTACGATCCAAATGTCAATGCGTCAATCCAATGACATTGCAATCGAATATTTGCACAAATTGTCCATAACGATCAAATGAGCATCAGTATAAGACAACGAAATTGTAGTATATGGTTAGTTTGGAAAACATACCCGAACAAGATCATCCAGCATGTTGTTTCAGTAATATACAGATATCATGAGATGACACAACTGCCAGGGAACCGAATGCAAATCAGTGTCGATTTTGGTCTGCCAGAATTTGTGCGCTTCTTCCACTCTATGGTCCATATCTAAAGCTCGTATCAATTGACCATATATTCCCATTGTGTTCCCCTGCCCCTTGCTCAGCATCCATTTAATCACCTAAAGAAACAGAGTAATTTATTGAATAAAAGTGAGGTTAAGCTAAATTCCATTTAATCAGCAACAAATCATATCATGTAATTTAATCAGCAAAAGAAGAAACACTATAAGATTGATCAGCTTCTACATATAAATCTAGAGTATGAGGAACTTTAATAAACAAAAAAAGTAGCTGGTTATTCGAATATTGAAATTCCTAGATTCCCCTATCTATCTAGTTGAAGTTCACAAAGATGAGAAAGAAAGCAAGCAGTGATAGCCTGATAGGATACCTGAACAATCCTATGCCACTGTTGTTGCTTCTCGAGAGCATTCAATATGAGTTTCAATGAGGCAATAGGGAATTTCTATTCCCATGCAACCCACGTATCAAGGGCACCATAAATCGCTTCCTTAGTGTCATTCAGATCAAGAAGCTGTGTCGCATCGCATTATTTGGTATTTAAAAAAGCAATTCGAGAAAAAAGACGAGCTTAACTGGGCATGATAATAGATACTTACAGTAGAGAGAAGATACTTATTTTTATCCTTCCTGGAAACGTTGTGGCCAATATAATGATTTGGTGCATCTGTATGTGGAGGTTTTTGTTGGGGAGGGGGGTTAGAAATAGCCTGCGAGAAATGCGTTATTTTGTAGAAGTATTTAAGAGTTAGGGGACAAATTGTTGATGAGAGAGAAAAGTACCTGTGATTGTGAGGGGTTGAAACGGGATAAGTTGCAGTAACGGTGAGAAGCATGCTTAGGATGAAGTTGAGTGAATCTAGCAACCTGTAGAGAACAAATATCCAAAGCAAGTTTAGCTTTCGTTCAGTTCAGTTGGACAAACAAGAAACATAGAAGAGAGGAGTAGAACTGACAAGATGAGAAAAGCGAGTTGACCTCCACATCATTGTTCGCAATTGCAGCGATGGACGGGATCAACACAACAACACAAGAAATGAACCTTGGCAATGGGCTACCCGCCACGCCCGAAAGGAAGATTAGAAGATTGGAAGGAGATTGAGGAAGCAGCAGAGTCTTAAAGTTAAGGAGGCAAATTGGAAGCATACTCTTACCTGTTAGTCACCTTGTTGCCAATTGAGAAGTAGGTGTGAGACTCTAATCTTCGAAGCTAGGAGAGGAAGATGTTGCGCTGTTCCTATGCAATTTGGGAATGTATTGCGGGTTCCGTTCTGGGTGGGTCAAGTTTTTCCGACCCAATTTATTGTCCAAAAAAAAAATAGAACATGAGATGTGAGTTAATTATGTCTTCATTGTGAATATATTAAAAAAAATTATATTAACCCCAAAACAACGTATTTGTAACTTAACAAATCAATCCAAAGCAACATATTTTTGGAGACAAATATTTTATTCTATATTTTCTAAATGTAAATTTGACACCACATTTTGAGTATTATAGCTTATTAACAATGCAAAAGTTATTATAGTTGTACATTCATATTATATTTTGCTAGTGATAACGATTTCATTATTATAACTGGAATTTTATACAACACAATGGATTTATTTCTATTATATTTATGACAGACAATATATCCAAATGATATTTTATTTATGGTTTCATTTTAAGAGTTTTTTCTGGTAACTTAATAAATTAGAAAACAAAAGCAAAAAATACCAAAATAGAAAACAAAGTTCAACAAGCTGCAGATTCACTAGAAACAAACTCTTCCCCCCTCCCCCCCTCCATTATTGATAGAATAATACACATCCAAGTCTTTTTATAAACCAAGTCCAACCATAATTATCAGAACCAAACTGGTACTTGACACAGTCATACAACTGGGTCATCAGGCCACTAGTTCAACCGGTGAGTCACTAATTCACCCGATTGACCCGGTTATAATTAAATAAAAATATAAAATTATAAAAATAAAGTTAAAACTTAAAATGTATGTCTTCACAAACATTAATAACAATCAAGTATCAATTCTTAGACATAACTAATGATGCAAAAAGAGATAATAAACTAGTCAAAAGTACAAAATACTTTCTCAAATTAAAGAACAAGAGAGAACAAAAGATATCACAATCAGTAAATCAAATCCAAGAGGTGATCTGAAAGTCGGCATCTATATCTTCATAAGACAAATTTGAAGCTTGACCAACAATTCCTTCATTTTGATTTGCATCTATATCTATTATCTACATTTGTGTATCTTTCACAAATCAATACCAAGAATAATTCATAATAATACAAACAGAAAGTATGAGAACAAAAATTTAACTAAATTTTATTCTAAGAGCATGAACCTCATTTTCAACAACAAATTAACTATAATAATTTTCAGCAACAAAAGATTTAGCTCAAAAGATGATTTACAGATTTTCAGCAACAAAATATTTAACTAAGTGATTGTTTCAGCAAGACAAAAATAGATTCAATCTTCAGTAATGATAATAAGTAACAAATTCAACTTTCAGCTAACAAAAAAATTTAATTAAGTGATTATTCAGCAAAAACAGCACCAAATTCAAGGTTCAATCAACTCAGTGAAGATTGTCGGCAACAAACAAACTTAAGCTAAGTGATTATTTCAGCAAGAATATGTCAATTATTAATTGTTAATGGAAAAATAAAGAACAAAAGTTGACTTATACCCCAATTACTCATCCCAATTAAATAAGCCTAACAACTGGCATTGGCCCCCTAGGATTCATGAAGATTTTCTCATCAACTTTCAACCTTATCAACAAATGAGTTCAAGAAGAAATAATGCATTCTTTATTCAGAAGAAAAAGTTAAGAGAAGTAATAAATAAATAAATAAATAAATAAAGTCTAAAATATCATTATAAGTTTTAGCAGCTTTTGCATCATCAGTAGTCCAGGATTCCTGGTGAAACCTCAACGGTCCCATAATCAAAATGCAAAAGCTGCAACATTATATTGTCAGCTATATTTTTTTCTTGTTATGTTTCACATGATAGACAATCAAGATTTATCAAAGGCCAAACCCGCTACGACTTCTACACATAAATTTAGGTAACCAATAGTATGTGAAATAACATCCGTAAGATTCGAAAACTACACATGAAATAATATGTTAGAAACTTACATTAAGGTAGGATATCATACCTGAATTTGTGAGCAGTTAATATGCTCTCTCATAGCATCAATGTGAATAGCATCTTTGTAAATATGCATGTAGATTGTGATCACCACATGAAGAACATGTTTGGGTCCAGATGCACAATTTTGGCAAATTGAATCGGTATAGGTTATGCAATATTGGTTTAACTCTTTCTTAAGCAGGGGAAGAGTTGCACGAAGATTCAAAAAAAGTCCTTTTCAGAAGAGACTTAAGCCACTCTGGCTGAAGAGCTTTCTTCACTTTCTTAGCCTAAAAAGTAAACACATTGTTAAACTATATGCTTCAAATTAAAGAGATACGAAATCTCACCCATCTTATTTTTCTTAACAATAATAATAGTAAAAAAAATAGAAAATTCACTGTTTATCTTCAATTCTCTTTGTGTTCTCTTTGTGCCATAAAAGTCATATATCCTGCTAGAATGTTTGCATTATGAGGTGACATACATAGTTTATTCATTTGGACACATCAATGCATCCAAATTTGAAACTGAAGAAAGAAATACACATGCCGCCATTAAAATAACAATATCTATTAATTTTAAGTAACAGACTACAATTTGAAGGTCACATTGAAAATAATAACTGCAGCAATTCTTTCTGTCTTTGCTCAAGCAGTTTGCTATTCAAATCTAAAACATATAAATTCTCACATTTCAACCCTGGGAAAACTCATAAGACTACAATCTTCAACCAAAATAGAAAATAAGAAATGTTTAGTATTAAATATGTTAGGACTGAATCTATGAAAAAATTACACCTTTTAAGTACAACAAATTCAAGGTTCATGATAATCAGTAAAAAATTTCAGCAACACATTCAACTTTCAGCAACAAATTACTTTCAGCAACAAAATCAAAGTGCAGTGATGCAGCAACAAAATTGAAACAGAAAGAACAGGGGAATTTCCTGAAAGTCACCAAATGGGGTTGCCCAAAGGAAGCTGATAGCGAGGGAGAAGCTGATGGCAAGGCGAGAAGCAAGAAGACGACAACGAAGACCAGCCCACCGGGACCTGCTGCCTCTGCTTCCGGCGACGAAGATTGCAGAGAAGACGCGCGTCTGAGTGCAAGACGATGACGAGACAGATGACGACGACCAGTTTCGCGGCAGCGATGATAGCGGGGAAGAAGGGCCGAGACGGTGATGACAGAGAGCGACAACGACAACCAGGTGCGAGACCGAGACAGTGAGAAGCAAGACGACGACGACCACTACAATCCGAGGGACCAAATGCCGATTCCGTCTGCTTCTGCTGCCGACGAAGCGAGCACAGGGAAGGGAGTGCTTTAGCTGACGAGAGCTTAACAGAACGGAGATGAGAGGTGAGAGATCGGAGATGAGACGAGCTGACGAGAGCTTGAGCTTGTGGGAGAGAGGGGCGAGAAACTGAGAAAGAGAGTCGAGAGAGGAGAGAGCGTTGAGGGCTGGGGGTGATCTTCAGCAATTAAGGCTTCAGAGAGGGAAAAGGAGAAAGGGGGGAGGGGGATGGAACGGCGCCGTCCATTCTTTTTTTAAAAAAAAAAACAATATCATGACCCCCGGTCCGGGTCATATAAACCGGTTGGGCCACCGGTTTTGCTGAAAACCGGCCAAGTCAACCCAGGTTTCAACGGGTCCAATATATGATCGGTTCAACTAGTGGCTCGATCCAACCAGGTGGTCGGATAACTGGTCGAACCGGATTTGATAACAATGAGTCCAACCGAGTTAAATAATAAAACTGCTATCCAAATTGATTTTTGTTGATATTAAACTAATTTGGTTGGACTTGGTTAACAAAAATACTTAGATGTGTAGTATTATTCTCATGGATATCTAACTTAATTAGTTAGCAGTTAGTGACTCATGTAATTAAATCAATTAGCTACTCATTTTTTTAGGGCAAGTTACGAAAAAAATTATTTGCAGTTCAATATTACTAGAATACAACTTTTAAAGATTATATACGCAAATGCAACTTTTATATTATTATAGCAACACTACATTTCATTTGATATTAGAAGGATTATTAGGAGATTATATCATTATTTACATTTTATTAATTACTTCTTTGGCTAAAAATTATGATATATTTGGATAAAATGATAGATAAAGTTTTAGTACGAGGCTGTGAGCATTATCTATGAGCCTAATTAGCAAGGTTGCGAGAATCGGACCAGTCATCGAACCGATCGAGTGACTGGTTCAATGGTTTAATGGTTCAACCGGAGTTAAACCGTGGTTGAACCAGTTTAATTAAATATAGAGTAAAATTATAAAAAATCCAATACATAATTTTAAAAATTTAAATTCAATCATTTCTAAACTAATAAAATTCAAAATTTAACAATTTCACAAAATAAGTTATTCATAATTTATCATTAAAAGTCACCACCAGTTCACAAAATTAATTAAAGCATTCTGTCTATGAAATCACCTAAATTGCAAGAAGTTTGAGCATTCCACTCATTTAGGTGTTTTCATGACAAAAATAACATTAAGCACAAGCATGAAGAGATACCATGAGCAATGGATAAACATGAGTTTCATAACTTAAACAAGCATCAAGAGACAACCCAAAGTGCATTATTCTTGAAAAATTTGCCTAAACAAAGAGTGGTTCAAACTATATGGTAACTACAACATATAATTCAAACTCAGCATCACAGAGGCATTTAATCGAACACCTAGCACGCAATGTACAAATTCAGCATAAACAAACAAACTTCAACTGCAATGCTTACCCATTCAACAACTTCCACACTTAATACAGCCAAACACAATAATAAATAGTAGTAACCAAGCTTATATAAGCAAGCAAAGCAACAGCCAACCGAGAAATTTCAAACTTAGAATCTACAAACTGAACTACCTTATTCCAACAACTTAGAATCCACTAACGGAAATAAAAAATCCAACTAAACTAATGTAGAATAAACTATAAAATTAAAGCTAAACAAAACAGCAAGAGAAAACAGAGCAAAAACCTGAAGAAGGGAGGAAAGAGTTGCTGTCGTATTATGATGCTGCCACGACCAGAGACGGCAATGAGAGGTCGCCGCACACCAAGAAACTCTATGAAAAGAGGATGGAACAGAGGCTCAGCTTCGACTCAGAGATAGAAAGTCGCATATTGAGAAAATTGAACCTACATCAACAGAGCAGAATTGAAAAAATTGAACCTACATCAACAAAGCAGAATTCTAAAATTGAACCTACATTAAATGCTTTTAAAATAACAGAATGATTAATTATATAATTAACAACATAAAAACAACTAAAAAATAGAACAAGATGTCAAGAGAAGAACTCTGCATCTGAAGAACATCAACCTACTTCAAATCTGCCCTAAATTCTTCAATGAATAAAAAATAAAAAATTTAATTAAAGAACAGACGAACAAAAGAACAGAAACAAAAGGCCAGAGCACAGAAGAATAGAAGAACAAAGACAAAAACTCAAAAAGATTGAAGAACAGAAGAACTCAGTAGTCACCAATCAGTACTCACCGGCGGCGAGGAGGAAGGTGAGCAACGGCGACGACAGAGGAGGCGACACCGGTGAACACAGAGAAGGCGAGCTCGGCGATGACAAGGACGCAGCCTTCAAACCCGTCGCTACAGAATGCGGTGGCTGCGGGATGCAGTAGCGCAAGGACGCGGCCTTCAAACCCGTCGCTGCAGAACGCGGTGGCTGGCTGGCTGCTCGATTGGTTGCTTGTTGTAGCTTCTATGGTTCCAGCAAAAGAGAGGAGAGATGAGTTTGTGAAGAGTGAAGACTAAGGTTGCGAGAACCGGACCGGTCATTGAATCGGTCAAGTGACTGGTTCAATGGTTCAATAGTTCAACCGGGGTTGAACCGTGGTTGAACCGATTTAATTAATAAACTTATGTTTGGTAAGGATGTTAGAATTTTATGCACTTGTATGTATAAAGTTTGCAGCCAAAATAATCAAAATGAAACTTTTCTACAGCAAGCATTATTAACCCTTAAAATTAATGATGACAAATTCCTCATAGTAAATAACATCAAGGTAATACATTTAAAAAGAATAAATAAATAAACAAAAGGAATTAAGCTCAAAACATGAGTAAGCCCTTCAAAAATTAAAGTTTATTTGGTCCGTCGAATATGCATTTGACATCAAATTGATCATCAATTTATATATTACTAAATTGGTCAAATTAGTTCCAAAGATATATGGGACATTAAATTGTCTCTTCACTATCAATCTGTTACATTTCTTCTTAAAATTAGACCTCAAAAACAAAAAAATTGGTTCTTGATGAACAGAAAATTGATTATTAAAGGACCATTTTGATGCTGCTTACACAAATGAGCATCAATGTGTTGCCTCACGTACCTGAACTTTTCTAAGCCTACATGAAATATAAGGATTTAAAATAACAGAACAAAAAGCAGCAGAAGCAAAACTTTGAACAGAAACTGAATTTTGATTCAATTCTCTAGCAACAACTTGATACATCATATGCATTGTCTGGCTCTATATAAGAAAAGAACGAACTGAGAAAATATTTGCCTTGGATTATATCAATTCATACAGCATTCAAAATCCAGAATTATATTCAGCAAAAGTCAATGTAGCATTCAAAATCTAGAGTCCCAAAATTGTATCAATTCTATATAGCATTCAACATCCAGAATCCAAAATTGAACTTATATCAAATTTATATTAAGCAAATTCAGAATTATAGAAAGATTAATTCATATAATTAACAAAATAAAAAAAATTGAAAAGCAGAAGAACTCTGCATCAAGCCATCGATTCATATATTTAACAAGACAATTGAACTAACAATCTCCCGACAAATAATTCATATAGTGAATTAACAAAATAAAAAAATAATTCAAAAACCCAAGAACTCACAGTGGCAGAGAGCAGAGGTCAGAACAAAACACCAACAATCTAGCTCTGTTAACAACAATGAACAGCGAAGAAAATTAACTCAGAAAACAACTAATTAACCCAGAAAAACATCAACAATCAACCTAATTAAATCCAGAAAAATAGTAATTAACTCCCAAAAATAAAATTGAAGAAGTAGTGGAGGGATGGAGGCTTACCAACGGTGACAGTGACTGAGCTTTGAGAAAGAGAGAGAGAACAGAGACGAAGCAGAAAAACGCCGACGAGAAGCAAACGTGCATGAGCGACGGCGATGAGCAAGGTTCTGAAAACAGGACCGGTCATCATACCGCTTTACTCACTGGTTCACTAGTTTATTGGTCTAACCGGTCCAACCGGTGGTTCAACCGAAAAAACCGTTTTAGAATAAAATAATAAATAAAATATAAAGGATCAAAGATGAGGGTACTCCAAGAACTCCTATTAGATGCAACAACATTCAACATTATCACATATTCTCACACACACATACAAAGCCTTAACTCAGAGAACAACCACAGCAAGTGACTTGGAAAGAAAATGTAAACACCGAAACAATCACAAGCATACACAACATGTGAATATTATTATAGCAAACATAATAATAAAATAGCTCTTCTAATGCGTCTTCAAAAATATCCCAAATCAAGAAAACTACATAATCTGATCCACTTGATTCAGAAAGTTACATATATTAGAAAAATTAAGAATCAACTAAAAGAAAAAGAAAAGGAAGGCCTGGTTGATTCGATTCAATTGCCTGAGATGAGATGAAGAAAGAAACAGGGCTGAAAAGCTGAGAGTTTAAGAGGGATGAATCCGTGAATCAGTAACATAGGCAGTGCAAATTTTAACAAAGTTCACCACAATGATTAACAACAACAAAAAGCACTGAAAGAACACTCAGTAATATAGGCAGTGCAAATTTTAACAAAGCTCATCACAATGATTAACAACAACAAAAAGCACTCAAAGAACAGTGAATCAGTAACATGGGCAGTGCAAATTTAAAATTTAAAAGTTATCAATTTAAAATTTATCATCAAATACAATCGGTGAGCAAAGCCAATCAATCAAACACTGACTGAGCATTCTGTTCTAATTTTGTGACTGGGAAGCAACAAATTCAGCAACAAATGCAAGTTACAGCAACAAATTTAACAAATCCTAGTAAAGTCCCGAGTTACAGCAAAAAGGCAAATTTATTGATTACCAATTCAGCAACATGCAGAAATACAGGGAGAAGGGAAATCTAGAAAAGAGAGAACACTAAACCAAAACATTAACCAATAATCACACTAAACCTGCAACCAGCAATTACAAAACAGCAACAAACATTAGTACATTATAAAACATTCCAAAACAGTGATGACGCTAAACCTGCATAGTAAATAATCTCAAAGACAATGACCACCAATATCCAGCAAATAAACAATAAATACACAAAAACAATTTAGCAAATAAACAAGAACAAGACCTAAATAGAAAATCCAACAAATTAAGTCGCAGCAACCAAACAATTTGACAAATTAAAACAACAGCAGCCCAACAATTTAGCAAATCAACTTAACAAACTCAAGAACAGAAAATCACAACAAAACAAAAAAAATAAAAGTAATAGAAGAACACAAGAACCATTAGCAAATTAACAAGTTCATAATAACAGTTAAAAAAATTTACCAGAAGAACACTAATGCAAGTGGAATCATCATGCTAACATGTTTTCTGCAAAGATGCTATTTGTACAGCTAAAATTTCCTAATTACTATGATCCAATTATTCTAATTTCACATGCAATCAACTTACTAAGTTTCTAAAAGCTAGAAATTATAAAACCAACCAGAAATATGGTTAAAGCATTTCATTAAACATGTTGAGTGCGGTAAAATTAAAACGAAATAAGAGAATTCAAAGCTTAATTTCAATGTGATAGAGAAGAGAACATAACTATTGTAACTTTAATTTAGTCTATGAAAAAATCCATACCACTACCAAATCAAATAATTACTTATTGTAATAGAAATCAGAAGTTGCAGAGTTTGAAGAAGAGTATTGGTGTTTTGTGAGTGTATTATCTGGTGGCGGGTTTAGGGAACCACGGCGGGGACAAAAGAGAGCAGTTCGACGGCTGAGTGGAGCGCGCGGGTTGGTGGCAGAGTTTAAAGCAGAGCAACGTGGCTTCCAGACAAATGCGAACTCGAACGGTGAACAGCGAGTGAACGCGAACGGTGAACGCCGAGCGAACGCGAATGGCGAAGAACGCGAACGAAGACGCAAACGTGAACGGAAAACAAACGGCGACGGAAGCGCGCTGAGCAGACAAAGACGACGGACGCCGAGCTCGAGGAAGCAACCGCGATCGGTGACAGTGAACAGGGGTTGAAGATTTGAAGCACGAGGGAAGCTAGATGACGGATTTCGAACTTTGAATGCGACAGACGGCGGCAGTATGCCACTCCTTGTGGCGGTGGTGTAGGCTTACAGTGCTAGGGTTTTGTGGTTGGGTTTGGGTGATTTCTCTGATTCAAAGAAAGAAAGGGAGAAAGGGAGAAAGAAACGAATGAGCTTCCCTTTTTTGTGTAAACCGGCCGGGTTCCGATTCGGTCTGACCGGCCGGTTCTCATCCGGTTCAACGGTTTTTTACCGGTTTTATGATTTCCGGTTTTACATGTCTGATCGGACTGTTAGTATTACCGGTTCGTAGTTAAATTGGTCCAACCGGCCAGTCCGGTCCGGTTTTCAGAATATTGGCAATGAGAGAAGTCCAGAACTGAGTTGAGGTGCACCGGTGAAATCCATAAGTGAACCAAACTTAACAAAGTCAGAAAAAACAGCAAATCGGGGCCGACGATGACGACTGGCTTGACCTTCGAGAGGGCCAAGCAGACCTTCGAGAGGGCTGTCACTGTCGGCAGTGACAGTGGCGAGGGCTAGCACGCGAACTAGAGCTTGAAGGTGGCCATTCTGATAGGGTTTCCTTCGTGTGTGAGAGAGAAGTGAGATCTGCCTTTTTTTTAATATATAGTGCAGCGAACCGGGATGCTCAAACACCCGGACAGTTCAAATGGTTCACTGGTTATGCACCGGTTCGTTTGGTTTTTCCCGGTTTTTTGCAGATCAGTTTCTAACATCAACCGGACCGGCCAGATGACCGGTTTCCGGTTAACCCGGTCGAACTGGCCGGTCCGGTCCGGTTTTTAGAACCTTGGTGAAAACTGAAGATGGGTTAACGGGGAAGATTTAGGGCTTCGTTCGTTTAGCTTCTTTTTTTTTTAAAGAACAAAACGACGCCGTTTAGAGGGGGGTTATTTTCGAACCGAAAACTCTTTAAAAAACTGGACGGTTCTACCGATTCACCGGTTAATAGCCGATTCGACCAGTTTTTCATCGGTTTTTTGCCAGGTGTTTTAGAGGCTTATCCGAACTGGTTAAGTAACCGGTTCCCGGTTAACCCGATTGAACCGATCGGTCCGGTTCGGTTTTCAAAACAATGATAGAGCGATTTACGTTTAAACACAATAAAGAAGAAACTGTAGTACCTCTCCAGCGATTTCTTCATGAACACAAAAAATGCATAAACTGCGAGAGGGATATGGCGGTTTATGCTTGCACAAAAATGCCTATAAATACCAAGCAGGAGGGTGATGTAATACCACAAAAACGGACTTAGCCACCAAATTTTAACTACGAACCTAAATTGTAATGAAAATAAATGAGCGTGTCTTCTATTTATCACATCGTCTGGCTAAAATTTCATATTTTGCCACAAACAATATTTTCTGTAGCCTTTGAATTCGACGTTTATACTCCTCTAATTCTGTTTCCTCAACATACTCCCCTGTCTCACGTTGTGCCATGGCCGTCCTGTCTTGAATAAATTTATTTTTTTAAATAAATTCATTAATCTGTAATTTTTTTTAATATTTTGACATTAACACAAATTTATGAAATTAAATCTAAAAATAAAAAAATAAATTTAGATAAATGAAAAATTATAAAGATTAAGATAATATTATAATATTTGAGTTAATTGTAAAGATAAAATTTATTTAGCTAAAATAATATAATTTGGATAGATAATAAAAAATTCAATAATTTTTAAGTAGAAAAAAGTTTTCAGTGAATCTTTTACTATTAGCCAATTGTTGTAAAGTCTAGGCAGATGGATGTATCATTTGTAGTTGCATTTTTAGGATACAGCAAAGTGCTGAGCAAGTCATATGGACATAGAAGTGGAGGGCAATATGGATGTGGTCTCGGTAGGTGGCACGTGGGAATTGCATAATAGTTAGAACATGGGGCAAAAGCGATGATAACATGCAAAGGTGTGCACATGTGATGTACGTAAACCCTAAACCCTAAGGCAATGGTGGTAGTTGTTGCTACTGTGTGCCTGAATGCTCATATGGATTCTTGCTTTCGGTGACTTCCTTCAACCTCTCTTCTAAAAACCTGACATCCCGACAAGCTCAACACACTGCTCTTTCCAATGACGGGTGATGTGGAGGTTGTAGTCATCGACATAACGGTCAAGTAACTGGCACAACCTTCAGATGCAAAGTCATGCAGCATATTCTATGGCTGGACTTGGTCTTCTAGAATTCGTACGCTTCTTCCACTCTATGGTCCATATCTAAAGCTCATATCAATTGACCATATGTTCCCATTGTGTTTCCCTGCCCCTTGCTTAGCATCCATTTAATCACCTAAAGAAATAGAGTAATTGATTGAATAAAAGTGAGGTGAAGTTAAATTCTATTTAATCAGCAATAATCATGATGTCATATTATCATGTAATTTAATCAGCAAAAAGGAACACTCTAAGATTGATCAGCTTCTACATATAATAAATCTAGAGTATGAGGAATTTTAACAAACAAAAAGAGTAGTTGGTCATTGGAATATTTAAATTCCTAGATTTTCCTATCTATCAAATTGAAGTTCACAAAGACGAGAAAGAAAGCAAGTGGTGATAGCCTAATAGGGTACCTGAACAACCCTATGCCAGTGTTGTTACTTCTCGAGAGTGTTTAATATGAGTTTTAAAAAGGCAATAGGGAACTTCTTCTCCCATGCAATCCATGCTTCAAGACCATAAATCGCTTCCTCAGCGTCGTTCAGATCAAAAAGCTATGTCGCATCACATTATTTGGTATTTAAACAAGCAATTCGAGAAACAAAAAAGACGAACTTGACTGAGCATGATGATAGATATTTATAGTAGAGAGAAGATACTTGTTCTTATCCTTCCTAGAAACGTTGTGACCAATATAATGATTTGGTGTATCTGTATGTATAGGTTTTTGTTAAGGAGGGGGGTTAGAAATAGCCTGTGATTGTGAGGGGTTGAAATGCGATAAGATGCAATAACGGTGAGAGGCATGCTTAGGATAAAGTTGAGTGAATCTAGCAAACTGTAGAGAATAAATATATAAAGCAAGCTTAGCATGCTAGTTTTGTTTAGTTCAGTTGGACAAACAAGAAACAGAAAGAGAGGAGTGGGACTGATAAGATGAGAAAAGCGAGGTGACCTCCTCATAATCATTCGCAGCGATGGGTGGGATCAACACAACAACACAAGAAATGAACCTTGGCAAGGGGCTACCCGCCATGCCTAGAAGGAAGATTGGAAGCAAATTGAGGAAACGGCAGAGTCTTCAAGTTGAAGAGGCATATTAGAAGCATACTCTTACCTGCTAGTCACCTTGTTGCCAATTGAGTAGAAGGTGTGAGATTCTCTAATATTTGAAGCTAGGAGAGGAAGATGTTGCGCTGTTTCTATGTAATATGGGAATGCATTGCAGTTTCTGTTCTAGGTGGGTTAGGTTTTTTCCGGCTCATTCCGTTGTAAAAAAAATAGAACATGACATGTGACTTTATAATTTATTCATGGTGAGTATAAAAAAATGCAAAACAAATTAAATTAACCAAATTCAAAACAATGTATTTCTAACTTAACAATTCAATCCAAAGCAACATATTTTGAGAGACAAATCTTTTATGCTATATTTTATAAAGAGAAATACTACATAAAATCTAAAATTATTATTTTTAGACATCACTTAGGCACCAACTAAGTTCATTTATTCTAGTTTTTTTAGTCTAGTAATCCAACAATATACTTTTTACCATACTTTAAAACATTGATTACTAGGTGATGGCAAAAAAAAAAATAAATGTTATTGCCCTGTAACATTTTTTTTTTCTAAATATAAATTTGACACCACATTTTGAGTATTATAGCTTATTAACAATGCAAAAGTTATTTTAAGGATAATTATTAGATACAAATTACTAATGGTACATAGATTTTATTTTGGCCGTTGGGATTGAGGCACGTATGTACAAAGATCAATTCTCTAGGGGCATAGGTTGTGTCAGGAGCTATGTGAAATATATGAAAGGCTTATCCAAAACGCGTTGAGGGGCCGTAATAGGTCAAGTGTCTTCATGGATCACTGGACCTATATGTGGTCTTCATTGTAGAAAATCCTGATATGATGTAGTTGATTTTGTGGGCCTTATCTGAAGGGTCATCTGTTCATTGATAGGCTTAAAGTTTTGCTTCATGATTAAAGAAAAAATGTATTTTGGGTCTTGATAAAATGCATGTAAAGAATACTTTGACAGCGTCTTGCATCAAGGATGAAGAGAAAATTGGGCTATTTTTAGTTATTTGTGTCACATGGGAAGTTAATAAAGATGGATCAGAAGATATTGATTGGAGAGAGGTATCAAAATAACCACCAATTATATTGTTTTTAGTAAGGTTAAATATTTGGTAAGCAGAAGAATATAGTAAGAAACTACCGTAGTTTTCCTTTCGCAATGTTATTAATAAATTTCAATGAATGTTATTTAGGATTCAATAGACTCAATGAAGTACATCTTACATCGTTGAATATCAATATCTGCACCGTCAAATCAAAATGAATGCAGTTATTGAAGGACTATTCGTACTATTACACAGTCTATGCTAATTACATCAGTTAACCTAATTAGTCATAATGTTTCGCTTTGTTTTGATTTATTGCACAAATTATTTGACTATTTTTATTTTAAAATGCCAACATCACCTATACTCAATGGTAAAAATATTACCCAGTTAATATGCATAATCCGAGACACATAACATAAAATTTTTTTATACTCTTAACATCTAAATTTTGATGCAACGAATTTAAAATGCAACTAAATTTATTTTAAATTTTCCAACATGTGCTTTAATAGTGCATGGTTTCAATTGAATTTAAACTTTTATTTAAAATTTAAATGTGTGCTTATGTATTGAGTTTAAACTAAGAAATTAATAACTATTAAAAATGAGTTTCATATTTTTCTATCATGTTTTATTTGGTTTCTTTTTATATTAGTGTATGTGTAAAAAATATAAGATGCACAAGGTAAATTGATAAAATACTTCTAGTTTAAGCAACTTTTAAATTAAACATGTAACATCTCCAATGAAGATGTGGTAATTTTAGAATTTTTATAACATTTTTCATATAAGATTTTGAAATAATTGTATTAAGAAAGAAATATTACTAAGATGTAGTTGCACAATCCAACATTCAGTTATTGTAACATGTGGATAATGTTACGTGTATTTTATATGGATAATGTTTAGTGTGGATAATGTAGACTTTCTACACTAATGTTAGCATAAACAAAATCGTTGTTGAAGGTCAAATTTAAGCAACCGAAATTAGTTCTGTAATTATTATGTGAATAACAAAATAAACGCATAAATTATTATATACAAAGTGACTGTTGTCATTGTTTAGAAATGTGGGTTGACTTTTTTAAGGTTAGATTAGTAATGTTTCGTCTAAACGTGAATAAGTCAAATTAATTTATTGGCTACCAATCACACAAATTACGGATGGTAATAAAAGTTGTATTTATAAAAGGATTTAGGTGTCGATCACCAAATAGTAGTAGTAGTAGTAATAATAATCGATGTGTTTAAGACGTTAGTTTGTAACACACGCTTTCTTTGAAATAGTTTAATGCGTTAGCCAATTGTTGTAAAGTTCTAGATAGATGGATGAATTATTTGTAGTTGCATTATAAGGATACAGTAACGAGAAATGCTGAGCAAGTCTTATGGACATATATAGAAGTGGAGGTCGATATGGGTGTGGTCTCGGTAGGTGGAACGCGAGAATTACATAATAACTAGAATGCGGGGGCAAAGGCGACAATAACATGCAAAAGGTGCACACATGATGCATGTAAACCTTAACCCCTAAGGCAATGGTGGTTGTTGTTTCTACTGTATGTCTAAATCCTCAGATGGATTCCTACTTTCGGTGACTTTCTTTAGCCTCTCTTCTAAAGACTTGAGATCCCGAGCAAGCTCAACACACCTCTATTTCTAATGACGGGTGATATCGAGGTTTTAGTCATCGACATAACGGTTAAGTAGCTGGCAAAGGCTTCGGATGAAAAGTTGCACATATCCTCTATGGCTAGAGTTGGGTCGAAGTCTAGTTGGCCTCGCACAACCAATGCTTCCGTCTGATCTGGTGGGACCACTGATACCAAATACGTGTAAGACCTCCAACAATTAGGTGTGTCGACTTAATGACTGGACGGTGTATGGGGTTAAGGATTTCTAATTTCCAACATACTTGTACAAGTAGACTTCTCATGCTATGGTCTATGAGTAGCCTGCTATTCGGCTTTGGGGGGATAAGGCCGTGGGCTGCATAAAGGTATATTTGCGTGAGCGTGAAATATCAGGAGTGTTATAACTTTCCATAGCAAATTGATTCGAACAAGAAGCCAAAAGGCAAAGGGAACTTACAAGTAGGTTCACGGACCATAATGTTTTGCTGCATTGCATATCTTGCTTGTAATACTCGTAAGGCCACACGCTCGAGGTGGCAGTGAGTTGCTGAATAAATACCCAACAGGACATCGTCGCTCTCGAGGCACCTTCAAAAGTACAAAATACTTTCTCGTTTTAAAGAACAAGAGAGAACTAAAGATATCACAATCAGTAAATCAAATCCAAGAGGTGATCTGAAAGTCGGCATCTATATCTTCATAAGACAAATTTGAAGCTTGACCAACAATTCCTTCATTTCGATTTGCATCTATATCTATTATCTACATTTGTGTATCTTTCACAAATCAATACCAAGAATAATTCATAATAATACAAACAGAAAGTATGAGAACAACAATTTAACTAAATTTTATTCTAAGAGCATGAACCTCATTTTCAACAACAAATTAACTATAATAATTTTTAGCAACAAAAGATTTAGCTCAAAAGATGATTTACAGATTTTCAGTAACAAAAAATTTAACTAAGTGATTATTTCAGCAAGACAACAATAGATTCAATCTTCAGTGATGATAATAAGTAACAAATTCAACTTTCAGCTAACAAAAAAATTTAATTAAGTGATTATTCAGCAAAAACAGCACCAAATTCAAGGTTCAATCAACTCGGTGAAGATTGTCGGCAACAAACAAACTTAAGCTAAGTGATTATTTCAGCAAGAATATGCCAATTATTAATTGTTGATGGAAAAATGAAGAACAAAAGTTGACTTATACCCCAATTACTCATCCCAATTAGATAAGCTTAACAACTGGCATTGGCCCCCTAGGATTCATGAAGATTTTCTCATCAACTTTCAACCTTATCAACAAATGAGTTCAAGAAGAAACAATGCATTCTTTATTCAGAAGAAAAAGTTAAGAGAAGCAAAAAATAAAAAAATAAATGAAGTCTAAAATATCATTATAAGTTTTAGCAGCTTTTGCATCATCAGTAGTCCAGGATTCCTGGTGAAACCTCAACGGTCCCATAATCAAAATGCAAAAGCTGCAACATTATATTGTCAGCTATATTTTTTTCTTGTTATGTTTCACATGATAGACAATCAAGATTTATCAAAGGCCAAACCTGCTACGACTTCTACACATAAATTAAGGTAACCAATAGTACGTGAAATAACATCCGTAAGATTTGAAAACTACACATGAAATAATATGTTAGAAACTTACATTAAGGTAGGATATCATACCTGAATTTGTGAGCAGTTAATATACTCTCTCATAGCATCAATGTGAACAACATCTTTGTAAATATGCATGTAGATTGTGATCACCACATGAAGAACATGTTTGGGTCCAGATGCACAATTTTGGCAAATTGAATCGGTACTGCTTATGCAATATTGGTTTTAATCTTTCTTAAGAAGGGGAAGAGTTGCACGAAGATTCAAAAATAGTCCTTTTCAGAAGAGACTTAAGCCACTCTGTCTGAAGAGCTTTCTTCACTTTCTTAGCCTAAAAAGTAAACACATTGTTAAACTATATGCTTCAAATCAAAGAGATAAGAAATCCCACCCATCTTATTTTTCTTAACAATAATAATAGTAAAAAAAATAGAAAATTCACTGTTTATCTTCAATTCTCTTTGTGCCATAAAAGTCAGATATTCTGCTAGAATGTTTGCATTATGAGGTGACATACATAGTTTATTCATTGGGACGCATCAATGCATCCAAATTTGAAACTGAAGAAAGAAATACACATGCCACCATTAAAATAACAATATCTATTAATTTTAAGTAACAGACTACAATTTGAGGGTCACATTGAAAATAATAACTGCAGCAATTCTTTCTGTCTTTGCTCAAGCAGTTTGCTATTCAAATCTGACAACATATAAATTCTCACATTTCAACCCTGGAAAAACTCATAAGACTACAATCTTCAACCAAAATAGAAAATAAGAAATGTTTGGTATTAAATATGTTAGGACTGAATCTATGAAAAAATTATGCCTTTTAAGTACAACAAATTAAGGGTTCATGATAATCAGTAAAAAATTTCAGCAACACATTCAACTTTCAGCAACACATTACTTTCAGCAACAAAATCAAAGTGCAGTGATGCAGCAACAAAATTGAAACAGAAAGAACAAGGAAATTTCCTGAAAGTCATCAAATCGGGTCGCCCAAAGGAAGCTGACGGCGAGGGAGAAGCTGATGGCAAGGCGAGAAGCAAGAAGACGACAATGAAGACCAGCCCACTGGGACCTGCTGCCTCTGCTGTCGACGATGAAGATTGCAGGGAAGGCGCACGTCTAAGTGCAAGACGATGACAAGACAGACGACGAGGACCAGTCCCGCGGCGGCGACGATAGCGGGGAAGGCAGGCTGAGACGGTGACGACAGAAAGTGACAACGACAACCAGGTGCGAGACCGAGACAATGAGAAGCAAGAAGACGACGACCACTACCATCTGAAGGACCAGATGCTGGTTCCGTCTGCTTCTGCCGCCGACGAAGCGAGCTCAAGGAAGGGAGTGCTTGAGTTGATGAGAGCTTAACAGATCGGAGATGAGAGGTGAGAGACCGAAGATGAGACGAGCTGACGAGAGCTTGAGCTCATGGGAGAGAGGGGCGAGAAACTGAGAAAGAGAGTCAAGAGAGGAGAGAGCGTTGAGGGCTGAGGGTGATCTTCAGCAATTAGGGCTTCGAGAGGGAAAAGGGGAAAGGGGGAAGGAGGATGGAACGGCGCCGTCCATTCTTTTTTTAAAAAAAATAATATCATGGCCCCCGGTCCGGGTCATATAAACCAGTTGGGCCACCGGTTTTGCTGAAAACCGGTCGGGTCAACTCAGGTTTAAACGGGTCCAATTTATGAGTGGCTCGGTCCAACTTGAGGAAGCGGCAGAGTCTTCAAGTTGAGGAGGCAGATTAGAAGCATACTCTTACCTGCTAGTCACCTTGTTGCCAATTGAGTAGAAGGTGTGGAATTCTCTAATATTTGAAGCTAGGAAAGGAAGATGTTGCGCTGTTTCTATGTAATATGGGAATGCATTGCGAGTTCTATTCTTGGTGGGTTAGGTTTTTTCCGGCCCATTCCGTTGTAAAAAAAATAGAACATAACATGTGACTTTATAATTTATTCATTATGAGTATAAAAAAATGCAAAACAAATTAAATTAACCAAATTCAAAACAATGTATTTCTAACTTAACAATTCAATCCAAAGCAACATATTTTGAGAGACAAATCTTTTATGCTATATTTTCTAAAGAGAAATACTATAGAAAATCTAAAGTTATTATTTTTAGACATCACTTAGGCACCAACTAAGTTCATTTTTTCTAGTTTTTTTAGTCTAGTAATCCAACAATATACTTTTTACCAAACTTTAAAATATTGATTACTAGGTGATGGCAAAAAAAATAAATGTTATTGGCCCTGTAACATTTTTTTTTCTAAATATAAATTTGACACCACATTTTGAGTATTATAGCTTATTAACAATGCAAAAGTCATTTTAAGGATAATTATCAGATACAAATTACTAATGGTACAGAGATTCTATTTTGGCCGTTGGAATTGAGGCACGTATGTACAAAGATCAATTCTCTAGGGGCACAGATTGTGTCATAAGCTATGTGAAATATATGAATGGCTTATCCAAAACACGTTGAGGGGCCGTAATAGGTCAAGTGTCTTCATGGATCACTGGACCTATATGTGGTCTTCATTGTAGAAAATCCTGATATGATGTGGTTGATTTTTTGGGCGTTATCTGAAGGGTCATCTGTTCATTGATAGGCTTAAAGTTTTGCTTCATGATTAAAAAAAAATGTATTTTGGGTCTTGATAAAATGCATGTAAAGAATACTTTGACAGCATCTTGCATCAAGGATGAAGAGAAAATTAGATTGTTTTTAGTTATTTGTGTCACATGGAAATTTAATAAAGACGGATCAGAAGATATTGATTGAAGAGAGGTATCAAAATAACCAACAATTATATTGTTTTTAGTAAGGTTAAATATTTGGTAAGCAGAAGAATATAGTAAAAAACTACCATAGTTTTCCTTTCGCGATGTTATTAAAAAATTTCAATTACTATTATTTAGGATTCAATAGACTCAATGAAGTACATCTTACATCGTTGAATATCAATATCTGCACCGTCAAATCAAAATGAATGCAATTATTGAAGGATTATTCGTACTATTACATAGTCTATGCTAATTGCATCAGTTAACCTAATTAGTCATAACGTTTCGCTTTGTTTTGATTTATTGCACAATTTATTTGACTATTTTTATTTTTAAATGCCAACATCACCTATACTCAATGGTAAAAATATTATCGAGTTAATATGCATAATCTGAGACACATAACATAAATTTTTTTTATACTCTTAACATCTAAAATTTGATGCAACGAATTTAAAATGCAACTAAATTTAATTTAAATTTTTCAACACCTGCTTTAATAGTGCATGGTGTCAATTGAATTTAAATTTTTATTTAAAATTTAAATGTATGCTTATGTATTGAGTTTAAACTAAGAAGTTAATAACTATTAAAAATGAGTTTCATATTTTTCTATCGTGTTTTATTTGGTTTCTTTTTATATTAGTGTTGTGTAAAAAATATAAGATGCACAGGGTAAATTGATAAAATACTTTTAGTTTAAGCAACTCTTAAATTAAACATGTAACATCTCCAATGAAAAAGATGTGATAACTTTAGAATTTTTATAACATTTTTTTATATAAGTGTTTGAAATAATTGTATTAAGAAAGAAATATTACTAAGATGTAGTTGCACAATCCAACATTCAGTTATTGTAACATGTGGATAATGTTACGTGTATTTTATGTGGATAATGTTTACTGGGGATAATGTAGACTTTTTACACTAATGTTAGCATAAACAAAATCGTTGTTGAAGGTCAAATTTAAACAACCGAAATTAGTTGTGTAATTATTATGTGAATCACAAAATAAACGCATAAATTATTATATACAAAGTGACTGCTGTCATTGTTTATAAATGTGGGTTGACTTTTTAAGGTTAGATTAGTAATGTTTCGTCTAAACGTGAACAAGTCAAATTAATTCATCGGCTGCCAATCACACAAATTACGGATGGTAATAAAAGTTGTATTTATAAAAGGGTTTAGGTGTCGATCACCAAGTAGTAGTAGTAGTAGTAGTAAGGGATAAATACTTTTTTCGTCCCCAAGGTCTGGGGTCGAAATCAAAATCGTCTCCAACCTTTTTTTCTTATTAAAATCTTCCCCAACGTTCAAAAACACTTTAAAATCATCCTTTCTCGAATTTTTAGACCAAAATACCCTCATCATCATCATTCTCCTCTTCACCTTCCTCACCCTACCACCTGCACTGTCACCACTACCACCACCACCACCACAGACACAAACACAAACACAAACACAAACACAACTCCCTCACCCCACTCTGGTAACCCCTCACCCACTCTCTCACTCCCTCACCGTAACCACC
>NC_029791.2:104102037-104104785 GCF_000816755.2 Arachis ipaensis
TCACCCCCTCACCCCACTTCCTCATGCCCCTCTCTTCATGGTCATCATCATCATCAATAGAAAATTCAAAAAATTCAAACAACATGCACAACAAATTTTATAACAATACTCCACAACAAATTCAGTTCACAGAAGAAGAAGAAGAAAAAGAAGAAGCGGTGGTGGGGTGGTGCAATAGCGAAGCGGCGACGATCGGCGCAGCTCGTGGCTCTATGGATGACGGCGTGAGGCACAGATCTGGCAGCGAGGCGCGGCGGGGCACGTATCGGGCTGAGCACGGTGCGACGGTAGTGCGACCGGACGGCGTGGAGCGCGGCTCCTTTCCCTCCGATTTTCTTTTCTTCCCCTCCTCCCCCTTGATAAACCACTATTTTATGGTTTATATTGTGTTTAATTGTGTGGTTTTATCATGATCCTTACCCACTTATTCATTAAAATAGCATGCATTTATATTTCTTTCCTGAAATTATTACATGATTGAAAATTGCTTCCTAGAGACTTTTAATTATACATTTTACTTTTCCTTTATTCCATTCGATGCCGTGATATGTGTGTTAAGCGTTTCAGGATTTATAGGGCATGAACTAGTTGGAGATTAGAAAGGAAGCTAGCAAAAATGGAAGGAACACAAGAAATTGAGGAGACAACCAGCGAGAAGTGACGCGGCCGCATGGCTCACGCGACCGCGCGGAAGAGGAGAAATCGCAGTGACGCGGCCGCATGGCTCACGCGACCGCGCGGAATGGAAAAGCACAAGCGACGCGGAGGCGTGGACGATGTGACCGCGCGGCATGGAACAGCGCGAATGACGCGTCCGCATGAGCGACGCGATCGCGTGACGTGCGCGATCTGCATAATCTGCAGAATTCGCTGGGGGCGATTTTGGACCCTATTTTGACCTAGTTTTCGGCCCAGAACAGCAGACTAGAGCCAGAGAACATGCAAAAATCAAACACGACATTCATTCTACACAGTTTTTAGTTTTAGATCTAGTTTTACTCCTCCTCTAGGTTTTCTCTCTACACATTCATAGTTCTTAGGATTTAATTTTCTCTTACTTTTCGGCATTGGAACACTGAGAAGAGTTATTACCTCATCAAGACTTCATCATTCTAGTTCGTTTTCTTTACTTGGCTTTAATCTTCCATGTTCTTTGCTTTGTTTAATTTTACCATTGGAATATTTTTAGGATTATTTAATACAAGGATCACTTTTATTTTTAATTGACTATTTTGATTTTTATTTACAATGTCTTTCTTTAATTCCTTTTTATATGTTATGAATTTTACATTCACGATGAGTGAGTAGTTCTCTAACTTGATGGGGAATTGATTGAAAGGAACCCTTGAGTTGGAAGGCTTGAAAGAAAAATTGTAATTGGGTTTATGGTTGGATTGCCTTCTAAACTATACTTGCAACGTATATAAATTAACAATTTTTAATTCGCCAATTTCTGCCTGCATCAATTTTTGGCGCCGTTGCCGGGGAGTTGCAATAGAGTGCTAAAGTTATTAATTAGAATTTATTTATTTGCATTTTATTTTATTTTGCTACTATGAGCTGCATGTTTCTTTCGTCAAATGACGCGTTCACTTCCTGATCCAAGCTTGCTAATATTCGATCCTGAAATTGAAAGGACTATTTCACGAAAAAGGCGAGCTCGGCGTCGGTTAGTCCGCTCTGAGGGCAGATTTGAAACGCCATTTGAGGAAGAAACCAGCTCCCGTTCTACTGATTCGGTTGATTTACATACAGGTAACATGGCGGCAGCGAGAAGAGTTACTATCCAGGAGGAAGGAGCCCCTGATTTTACAATGCAACCGTTTCAAGCGCATCACCCAGCGGTGGCTACAGATTTTGAAATAAAGACCGCACTGCTCAATTTGATGCCCAAGTTTCATGGCTTACCTGTTCAAGAGCCTATCAAGCACCTGAGAGATTTCCAGGTAGCCTGTTCTACTGTCAGGCATGATGGTGCTGATGAAACTTCAATTTTGCTGAAAGCTTTCCCATTTTCTCTTGAGGGAAAAGCAAGAGAGTGGTACTACACTCAACCCCTAGCAAATGTATCCAACTGGGATACGCTCAGAAAAGAGTTTTTGGAGAAATTCTTCCCATCTGAAGTTACTGATAAACTGAGGAAAGACATTTCTACAATTGTTCAAGATGACAACAAGACTCTCTTTGAATACTGGGAGCGCTTCAATAATCTTCTGGAAGCATGCCCCCACCACAGGATTGACAAGATAGTGTTACTCAGCTATATCACATAGGGTATGAGGCCCCAAGATAAGACCACATTGGAAAGTGCTAGCAATGGGTCTATGAAGAAGTACAAGACCACTAATGAGGCATGGCAATTGATCAGCGACTTAGCTGAATCTACTAGGAACCACAGGCAGAAACAAGGCCGTTCAAAAGCCGTTGCAGAAGTATCCTCTAGCAGAGAGACTGCTGCTCTAGCTCAGAGTATCTATGAAATGACCAACTTGCTGAAGCAAATGCAATTGAATCAACAACAAGTCCCGCAAGCTCAACCTCCTTCACGACAGCAAAGCCAACAGTTAGTCCCACCGAGAGTTTGTCGAATTTGTGCTGATTATAGCCATTATACTAATGAATGCCCGTAGCTCCAACAGGAAGACAACATGGTGGCATCCACTCATAACTTCTATGACCGCCCCAACCAAGGGTACAATCAAGGTGGAAATCATAACCATGGATGGCAGGACAATTCTAACCAGAATT
>NC_029791.2:104104875-104155045 GCF_000816755.2 Arachis ipaensis
ATTTTTATATCTTGGAGATGCACCATAATGACTCAGATAAGCCATCATCAATCCTACTTGGAAGACCATTCCTGAAGACATCAAAATTCAAATTGGATACTTTTTCAGGAACATACTCTTTTGAAATAGATGGCCGAATAGTGATCTTCAATTTGAATGGAGTCATAAACAACCCTCCAGAAGATCATTCTATCTTCCAGTGTGATGTCATAGATGAAACTGTAGCTGAAGTTCACAAGGAAGAATTAGAGGAGAGGCACACTGGACAAGGTCCAAGTGTGGGGACCCTCTTGACTGACAATGAGGGCACTTCGGCATTTTCACAAGCTTCAGACAATCCAGAGCCTGCCCATGATCAGAAGTTGGAATTAAAACCTCTCCCTCCACATCTCAAATATGCTTATCTTGAAGATGAGCAGAAGTTTCCCGTTATCATTGCAAGGGAACTCACTTCTCAATAAGAAGAGCAGTTACTTGATGTACTAAGGAGGCACAAGAAGGCAATTGGGTGGAGTTTGGCAGACATAGTAGGCATCAACCCTCAAGTATGTGAGCACAGAATATTTTTAAAAGAGGGAGCAAGACCTGTCCGTCAACCCCAAAGAAGATTGAATCTCACTATCTTGGAAGTTGTCAAAAAGGAAGTGACCAGACTATTGGAAGCAGGTATCATCTATCCCATTTCAGATAGTGAATGGGTTAGCGCAGTGCAAGTGGTGCCCAAGAAGTCTGGAGTCACTACAGTGAAGAATGAGCATGGAGATCTCATAGCAACTAGAGTTCAGAACGCTTGGAGAGTCTGCATTGATTACAGGCGTCTCAACCAAGCCACCCGTAAGGATCACTACCCACTTCCATTCATTGATCAAATGCTGGATCGCCTGTCAGGTAAATCACATTATTGCTTTTTAGATGGTTACACAGGTTATTTCCAGATTCATGTTCGTTCCTTGGCCATGCAGGTTTTTACAGGAGATTTATTAAGGACTTTAGTAAGGTAGCACTTCCCTTATCCAGATTACTGCAGAAGGATATTGAGTTCGAGTTCAGTGAGGATTGCAAACAAGCGTTTGATAAGCTGAAGGCCGCCCTGACTCAAGCCCCCAATTGTGAGAGGACCAGACTGGAGCCAGCCGTTTGAAATCATGTGCGATGCTTCCAACCATGCAGTAGGAGCAGCGCTGGCTCAGCATGAAGGTAAGGATCCTTTTGTTATTGCTTATGCGTCTAAGACTTTAGACACTGCCTAGTCCAATTATACTACTATTGAGAAAGAGCTTCTTGCTATTGTTTTTGCTCTGGATAAATTCCGAGCTTATTTACTTGGTACTAGAGTAGTAGTGTATTCAGATCATGCAGCTTTAAAGTATCTATTAGCTAAAAAGGAGTCCAAACCAAGGCTTATACGTTGGATACTGCTATTACAAGAATTTGATTTAGAAATAAAGGATAGGAGTGGTAACCAGAATCTAGTGGCAGACTACTTGAGTCGCCTTGAGCACATTAAGGATGATTCTACTCCTATAGATGATAATTTTCCATTTGATAACCTGCAAACAGTATCTGAGGTATTCCCTTGGTATGCACCTGTAGCTAATTATCTAGTTAGCCGCACGTTTCCTCCAAACTTTTCTAAGCATCAAAGAGATAAGCTGAAAAGCGAGTCTAAATATTATATATGGGATGGCCCATATTTATGGAGATGTGGTGCTGATCAGGTAATTAGACGTTGTGTATCTCAATCAGAATTCCAGTCCATTTTAGAGGCCTGTCACTCATCTGAGAGTGGAGGGCATTTTGGCCCTCAACGAACAGCTAGAAAGATCTTAAACTGTGGATTCTGGTGGCCTACTCTTTCTATAGATGCTGCTGAGTTTTGTAAATCCTGTATCCCATGCCAAAAATTTGGTAATATATCCAGGAGGGATGAGATGCCTCAACAAATTATGCTTTTCTGTGAAATTTTTGATGTTTGGGGCATTGACTTCATGGGTCCGTTTCCAAATTCTAATGGTTATTTTTATATATTGTTAGCTGTGGATTACATTTCCAAATGGGTGGAAGCAATTTCTACCTACACTGATGATGCTAACACTGTTGTTTCCTTTGTGAGAAACCATATTATTTGTCGCTTTGGATCACCACGGGCAATCGTGAGCGATCAAGGCACCCATTTTTGTAACAGGAGACTAACAGGATTAATGAAGAGGCATGGGATAATTCATAAGGTTGCAACAGCATACCATCCTCAGACCAATGGGCAAGCCGAGGTGTCAAACAGAGAAATAAAGCGTATCTTGCAGAAGATAGTCAAACCTCATAGAAAAGACTGGAGCACCAGGCTACAAGATGCACTCTGGACATACAGAACAGCATACAAAACACCCATTGGGATTAGTCCTTTCCGCTTAGTTTATGGAAAAGCTTGTCATCTCCCTGTTGAGGTAGAGCACAAAGCCTTTTGGGCAGTCAAGGAGTGCAACATGGGAATGGAGAACACCGGAGCTGAAAGGAAGTTGCAACTGCAAGAACTGGAAAGCCTTCGCCTAGAAGCTTATGAGAACTCAAGAATATACAAGGAGAAGATGAAGGCTGCACATGATCAGCACATCAAGAGGAAAGAGTTCTAACCTGGAGATTTAGTCCTCCTTTACAAATCTCGACTGAGGCTCATGCCAGGCAAGTTGAGATCAAGATGCGAAGGTCCATACAGAGTAGAGAAGGCCGAACCGTACGGAGTTTATCACCTAAGTCATCCTTCAAGTTCTGAACTTATCAAAGTTATTGGACAACGCCTGAAGCTATACCATGGCGAGAAGATGCAGAAAAACAAGGAGCTTGAGATCTTCCTCTTGGAAGATCCCCACATAGCAGAAGATTGAGCTAGTGGAGCGTCCAACTTACGGACGTTAAAGCAAAGTGCTAGGTGGGAGACAACCCACCATGGTATGATCATTCTTTTCTTTATTTTTAGTTTTTCATATTCAATAGCTCTTCTCTTTATCAGTACTTTCGTGCATCTGCATTTGCATATTCTTATTAAAAAAAAAAAGCCACGCGACGCGACCGCATCAGCGACGCGTCTGCGTCGCAAGGAGAGGGGAGAAAAATAAAAACGAACAGAGAGTCATGCTGGAGCGTGGCTGGAGGTGTGCCAGTGGCACAATTCGACCCACGCGACCGCGTCGCTGACGCGTCCGCGTCGTATGGGCATAATGGCCTCCCATGCGACCGCGTGACCCACGCGGTCGCGTGCCCTGATTTTTGACGCAAAAAGGGTGCACAACGAATTATTGTGCGATAGTGGTGCTGGATTGGTGTTGAACGCACAATTCTACCCACACGTCCGCGTCGTTCCCTTCTGAAGCCCACTCACGCGATCGCATGCCCCACGCGATCGTGTCACCCCAAATTTGGCAAATATATCAATTCGAACAGAGAGTTGTGCAGGCGCGAGGCTGCACTCGCGCCAGAAGCACAACATGGGTCACGCAACCGCGTGACCGACGCGACCGCGTCACCTGATCTAAAGCGCAATCGCACGAACGCGTGCCCCACGCGGCCGCGTCGCTTGCGCCGCACAGCTCCAACTTAATTGCCAAAATATCCTATCTTTTCCCTCTCCAAATCCTAATTTTTCTTTTCCCTCCTTATTTCTTCCTTCTCCCTTCTTCCTTCTATCTCCCTCTCTCTCACCTCCATTAACAAGGTTTTATTTTCTTCTTCCCTCTTTCCTTTTCTACCATTCTTCTTATTTTATATGTTATTTTCTTTTCTTTTCTTTTTCTTTTCATTATTAATATTTTCTTTCTTCTTCTTTCCTTTTTACATGGTGTTAGAATTTTATTTGAGTCATTATTCCTCATTATATACTTGTGGATTATTACAAATTGTTTGGCAATTATATATTATTTTCTTTAAAGGGTTGCTTGCATGTTCACTTTAATACTTTCTATACCTTATTCACCATGCATGCTATGTGTTTGTGAAAAAGCCCATATGGCATTATGTACTTCTCTACATTATTCTATTCTACTATTCAATGCTTGCTTTTCATAAACTCCCTCTACTATTGTATTAATTAAAATTAATTGTCAATACAAATGTGATGGTTTGTTACAAAGTGATGCTTGATCTATGCTACTCATGCCCTTTGCCGGCATGCCAATAAACACCTTGCATTCACTTGTCATTATATGCACTAGCTATTTTCCATTGATGACTTTTCACATGTACTCATGAGCGTGTGTTAATGTCAGTTACCTCCTTATGTGCATCCATCACCACCTTTTCCATTCTCTTCCTTGCTATATATCTATTTGAATTTAATTTACTTTCTCTTCCCTTTTTCAGGATGGCCACCAAGAAAGGAAAAGAGAAAGCTACTCCCAAACCCCCAGCAAGAAGAGGCACTAAAAGAGCACTAGTGGCAGAGCCTTCTTCAACTGCAGTCAAGCCCTCAACAAAAAGAGTTAAGAGGATCATCAAGGTTGATGAAAAGGAGAAAGCCTTTCAAGCAAAGGACACTGCGCAATTTCCAAATCGCTACTGTGAGCAGATGTTCCCCATCCTGGCTGAAAGGAGCTACAACAATGGACACCTTCTTATCCTCCCGCCAAATATTACTACTTTTGTTGAGTCACAAATTGAACGAAGACAATGGGGTTTCCTACAGAGACAGCCAAGGCAGGTCAATCTTTCTTGGGTAGTCGAGTTCTACTCTAACTTCTACCTGCCTACCCTGCAGTCTGTCTTTGTTCGTCAGAAGCAAGTCCACATTACAGAAGAGGCCATTCAAAAAGCTTTAGGTTTTCCCCCTATTCCAGAAGGATTGGACGCCTTTCAAGAAGACGCACTCAAGCGCCAGATGTACAATTTGACTGGGAAGCTGTTCTCAGAGTTATCGCACTACCTGGCAGCCGTTGGATCTACGGATACCATCGTACCCGCCCTAAGGGAATATCGGCTTCAGCACTTACCTTAGAGGCTCGCGTATGGGCACAGATCATGTCCCATTACATCTTTCTGAGCACTCACGAGTCCTCCTTCACTGCGGACATGGCCGTTCTACTATGGTGCATCCTTATACACCAGCCTCTGAATCTACCAAGACATATCCGGAATGCCATGGGACACGTCCAAATCGCGGGCAACTTACCCTTTCCCACCTTGATCTCTGATCTTGTCTCAGCAGCCGGAGTCTTCTACAGAGCTGGGGACACCAAAGCCATGCTTCCACGGGATGATCAGTATGTCCCTAACGGGAAATACCTCAGACCTCCAGCAGCCACTACAAGCCTTCCTACTGCACCGATTGAAGATACTCCTTCTTCAACACCACAAGCACCTACAATAGACGCACTGCTCCAGCAGATAATCGAAAGGTTGGATCGGCAAGAACAGAAAGCGAAGTTAAGAGAGCGCCGTAACGAGCGCCGATTCAAACACCTCAAGGAGCTACTCAAGGGACACTTCAAGGACTCAGACACCCCAGACTCCACTTCTTTTACCAGCACAGGGAGCCATGATGGTCCCGACTGTGGAGATACTGCCACCAGCCCACCCCTGTTCCTGACAGATGGCACCGAAGATGGTGCAAAGCCTTAAGTGTGGGGAGGTCGGTCAGTACCTGACTTCCGGAGGTAATTTCTCTTCCCTAGCACCAATAAATTAGGATATTTTAGTTAGATTTTCTTTTTTTTATAGAATAGGATAAATTGCATAGTAATAGGTTAGTTGCATGCATGTTCTACTTGATTATAAAGACAATAAATTTCTTTTAAGACTCTATCTTTGGAACAAAATTTCACTAATTTTTTAAAAAAAATAAAATTTATGATAAATCTGCCTGAAGTTGTATTTGGAACATGATTTTTGAGCTAACAAACACACAACCTGTGAAGATTTGAGCCTTTATGCATGGTTACATTATTTAACCATAATTATTTTATTCTTGTGTGTTTACTTCTCTATGATTGTAATCTATATTTTGTTTTATCCTATATGTCCAATATTTATTATATTTGTATGCTTGCATATGATTGAGGCCATTTTTTGTTTAAACTCACTTATCTAAATTAAGCCTACCCTTTTCAATTACCTTTGTTAACCACTTTGAGCCTTTAAATCCCGTTTGTTCTATATTTCACCACATTACTAGCCTTAAGCGGAAAAATAATTGTATATCCCAAATTGAATCTTTGGTTAGCTTAAGATAGAATTGTGTGTGCTAGTTAAATATGGGAAATTGTGGGAACAAAAGTTATTAAGGGAATGTGTCATGATAATACAATGGGAATTTGGATACCTACTCATGTGAAACTATAAGAATTAAAAATCTATGTGCATTGATAAGCTATGTTTATTTTTATGTCCAAAAAAAAAACAATATCAATAAATAAATAAGGGGACAAAATCACCCCAATGTTGAATTAAGAATTCAAAGATCAATGCACATATGATAAAATTAAAATAAAAAGTTGATACATGAGTATGGAATGAAAAAGGGAATTCTGGGTAGCTAGGTATGAATTCTAAGGTTATATTAAATATATATATAGGTTGGGTTAAAGCTTGGGTTAATTAAAGATTCAATTTATAAGCTCACTTGACCATATATGTATCCCTACCCCTACCTTGGCCCCATTACAACCTTGAAAAGACCTCATGATGTTTGCATTGGTATATTAACTGTTGTTGATTGGTTAGGAGAAAAACAAAAGTTAGAGAGCATGATTAGAGAAGGATAGAGTGATTACCCTATACACTAGAGAGATTAGAGCGTACATACATCATCAGTGAGGGTTCAATGCTTGAATTTCCATGTTCTCTGCTTTCATGAGCTATCTTCTTACACCTTTATCTATCTTACTGTATAATGATAGAATTAGTGGAATTTGATTTGTAATTGTTTTGAAGAGCTTATTTACTTTTGATCAAGTGGGCAAAAATCATATAGTTGCATTCATATATATAGGATTGCATTGCATTGCATGAGTTTCTACATGTTCATACTTATTTATTTTATCTCCTTTAATTAAGCATGAGGACGTGCTAATGTTTAAGTGTGGGGAGGTTGATAAACCACTATTTTATGGTTTATATTGTGTTTAATTGTGTGGTTTTATCAGGATCCTTACCCACTTATTCATTAAAATAGCACGCATTTATATTTCCTTCCTGAAATTATTACATGATTGAAAACTGCTTCATCTGAACGTGAACAAGTCAAATTATTTCATCGAATGCCAAGGACACAAATTACGAAAGGTAATAAAAGCCATATTTTATGAAGGGATTTAGTTATTATTATTTGTAGTTGCATTTTCAGGATACCGTAACCGAAAGTGCTGAGCAAGTCTTATGGACATAGAAGTTAAGGGCGATATGGGTGTGTTCTCGGTAGGTGGCACGTGGAAATTACATAATAGTTAGAACATAGGGCAAAAACGACGATAACATGCAAAGGTGTGCACACGTGATGCACGTAAACCCTAAACCTTAAGGCAATGGTGGTAGTTGTTGCTGCTTTGTGCCTGAATGCTCAGATGGATTCCTGCTTTTGGTGACTTCCTTCAGCCTCTCTTCTAAAAACCTGACATCCCGGCAAGCTCAACATACATCTCTTTCCAACGACGGGTGATGTCGAGGTTGTAGTCATTGACATAACGATCAAGTAGCTGGCACAACCTTCAGATGCAAAGTCATGCAACATCTTCTATGGCTGGACTTAGTCTTCCAGAATGTGTATGCTTTTTCCACTCTATGGTCCATATCTAAAGGTCGTATCAATTGACCATTTGTTCCCATTGTGTTCCCTTGATCCTTACTTAGCTTCCATTTAATCACCTAAGGAAACAGAGTAATTTATCGAATAAAAGTGTGGTTAAGCTAAATTTCATTTAATCAGCAATAAATCATGATATCTTGTAATTTAATTAGCAAAAAAAGGAACACAATAAGATTGATTAGCTTTTACATATAATAAATCTAGAGTATGAGAAATTTTAACAAACAAAAAGAGTCGATTGTAATACCCTACCATACAAGGTCTTATGCTTAAGTCATAATTCCGAGATGGCAAGGTATTACGACCTCTAGAATTAAAATTTAGTACGTATAGTAGTATGAATGATTGATTATAACTAGGAGCCTTTGTAGAAAAAGGGGTAAACAAAAACCGTAACTCGAAAGCGCAACACTCCGATCGATAACGTAACGAACAAGGATAAATTAACGCGAGATTATATATATACAAAAGAGTGTCAAAAACGGGAATATCAAAACTCAAATCTGGATGCGAATATAACCGGTCCGAGCATAGCAATATATACATATAATAAAATAAGGAAACCCCAAAGGAAACCCAAAGGGACACAAAAACAGAGAACCTAGTCTCCAAAATCCCCTCTAAGAGGAGTCATCACATTTTGTATTATTCAATGGAGATAAAAGTATCTAAGAGAAATCATAAAATCAAAACAGAGTCCCGAGAACAAGGATCTTCGCTAATCCAGAAGTCTCTAGCATGCCTCAACGAGAAGCCTCGCGTCCTGCATCTGAAAACCACAAAATCCGCATGGGTAAGAACCAGAGGTCCCCAGCATGGTAACAGTTCCCCATATATAACATGTAATAATAGAGGAAAGCCGAAGGCAATCCTAGGACTTCCTCCAGATAATATCAAAGCTTATAAACAAGCTAAACCATAAGTGGCAACTGACTAAAGATCCTTCAGTCTAATTAATACTTCCCTTTCCAATTCCTTCAAACCTCCCAACCACCAGCAGGAGTATAATATAGCAAACACAGCTAAATCAAACAAGAGATATACAAATAGGAGCAGATAAGGCATTTAGACAATTAGCAAGTAATATGCAGTCAAATAGGCAATCTCAAACAATTCATATAGTATGCATATGATGAATGCCTGTCCCTAGTGGCTGATGATATCATCTGTCGGTTAGAGAGCCAACCCGACAAGTCCTGGTAGCTAACCATTGGACTGTCCCTCTGTCGTGTCTCCCCAACTCGAGTTATACTCAACAAATCATGATCATAATCATGATCCATATCCATCACCCTCACTGGTGAATATTTATGGGGGTGAGCTCATCCGGGGCTTTCACAGTGCCCGGCCACCCTGACGACATAGGGTCAAAAGAGCTTCGAGTCTCAACCTGGAGCACGTGGTGGCTAGCCACTGCTTCCTCCCAGGGAAACCCTCATCTCTGATAGTGGAAGTGCAAACATTCACAATTCATTCAACAGCATATATGCATTTATACTAGCCATAATCATGGCTCCGCCGTAACACGGCAATGATCCAGCCATCCGGCTCACAGTTAAATCCATAACCAGCCAATTCATTAACAATTACGGCACTTCGGCCCATGGCATAACAAGCACTTCCACCGCCATCCTCCGCATTTCACATAATCATCTTTGATCCTCATTGATCACTCATTTTTCCCTTGCTTCACTCGCAAGTTACCACATTCACAAGCTCCTTCTCTCATTGCTAGGCATATCATAATGAGTTAAGACATAAGTAGTGAGATCGGAGGCTTAGAAGTATGAAATTTGGCTTTTAAAACTCAAAAATCAACTTTGGGATGAAAACAGGGCCACGCGTACGCGCACTCCACGCGCACGCGTGGATGGCCACAAAACTCATCGACGTGCAAGCGTCATACACGCGGACGCGCTAATTGAAAAATAGAAAAATGACGCGTACGCGTCAGCCGTGCGTACGCGCGGGTACATTTGTGCCCCAGGCACAAAACTGGCACAATTATGGCACAACTCTCGGGAAAATGGCTAGGCATTTGGTGTTGCGCATCGACGCGCCCGCGCACACCACGCGCAAGCGTGGATGGTGCCTTCTTGAAGAACGGCGCCTACGCGCCAAGTGCGCCTACGCGCGGAGGGTCATTCTGCTAAAAATTTTCTAAGTTAAAAGCTGTAGAATTCATATTCAACCCCCAATCTTCCGACGGACATAACTTTCTCATTTTAAATCGTTTTCCGCCCGTTCTTCCAATGGCATGGACATCCCGGATCCAATTTCATTTCTAAATAAGTTTGATACAAAAACGGGGATCCGTAGTCCAAGTTATGTCCCGTCAAAATATGCCCAAAAACCATGTTTTCATACAAAACCACAATGTGCCATTTTCAACTATTTTCAAAATCAACCAAAACATGCCAATTTCAACCCTTTTTGAAATCAATCAAAATGTACCAAAATCAACATCAAAGCATCCTCAACTCACACATTGACACTTTACCAAAATTCTCAAAACCACCATCCAGCCATTTTAACACTTCTCAATCAAATGGCTAAAGGACAAACACAACATCATGTCATACATCCTTCTTCATCCCAATTTCCAATAATACCATTTCCAATCAACCATCATTATACATAATCATCATCATACTCACCATCAACATGGTACCACCCATCAATTCAACCTCAATCATTCATCAAGCATATATCACAACTTGTATTTTCTCATATATCACACAATCAAGGCATCAATATTCATAATCACATATATGATCACATCATATATCTCAACCATTCAACAACATCATCAATTCAATGCCTATCTTAGGGCCTCTAGCCCAAGTATTTCCTACTATATTACATATTAGATACGAGAAACCGAGACCATATCTTAGCCGATTTTCCAAGCTCAACTGAAGCACTTCCAAACCACTTGTCCACATGTCCTCTAGGTCTCAACACCTCCAAGAACAGATTTTTACCACCAAAAATCCCTTTTCAAGCTTTCCAAGGTCTCAATCAAGCCCCCAATATTCACACATACACAACCTAAGCCACAATCATCATACCCATACACAACATCTCAATATCCAAACATCATAGAACAACAAATTATACTAGAGTTGAGAATCTTACCACACCCAAGGTCCAAGGAGACAAGATTAACCTTCTCCTTCAAGAGAGTTGGGTCCTATAACATCAAAGAGTCCAAAATCTCAACATTTTTGCTCATGAAACTCGAAATCAAAGCTGGACATTTGAAGAGAAAAACATGGCTTACCTCAGGATTGATTGTATGGGTTTTGTAGATCTCTCCGTGGTGAACGCATGGCCACAAACAGTGCGGTGATCGGAGCTCTAGATTAAAAGTTATGGTGGTTTGAAGATCAAGTGAGAGATAGAAGTTTGAGAGAGTGTTCTTCCCCTCCCTTACTCCATTTCAGCATGTGTGTGTAACAAATGAGGAGAGAGAGTGCTAAAAACTAGGGTTTTGGCTTAGTTTAGTTGGGCCAAGGACCCACTTTGGGTCCGGTTGGCTCGGTTTGGCCCGTTCGGTCTAATCTTGGTCCGATTTCTATAAAATTGGTACCGAAATTCTCATCTCAATCTCCTCTATCATATTTAGCCATAAAAATTATATTTTTGGCTTTCTAGAATAAATTCTCATTTATGGGTTAATTAGCCATTAATTAACCGGGTCTTACATTCTACCCACCTAATTGGGAATTTTGCCCACAAAATTCAAATTCAATTACCTGAGAATAAGTGCGGATAATCCGTTCGCATCTCCGATTCAAGTTCCCAAGTGTGTTCCTCAACACCGCCTCGACTCCAAGCCACTTTGACTAATGAAACCTCTTTTCCACACAACCGTTTGATACTAGTATCATCAATTCTGACTGGAGCCACTGGAAGCGTCAAATCTTCTCTTAACTGAACTGATTCAGGTTCTAACACATGGCTAGCATCAGGTGTATACTTCTGAAGCTGTGACACGTGAAACACGTCGTGCAGGTTCGAAAGATGAGGTGGTAGAGCTATCCGATATGCCACCGGTCCAACCCTTTTCAGGATCTGAAATGGACCGATGTACCGAGGATTCAACTTCTTTGCTTTAATTGTCCTACCTACTCCTGTGGTTGGAGTAACCTTAAGGAAAATATGATCTCGTTCCTCAAATTCCAAGGGCTTCCGTCTCTGATCGGCGTAACTCTTCTGGCAACTCTGCGCCGTAAGCATCCTATCTCGGATTTTCTTGACTTGTTCAGTGGTCTCAGCTATCATCTTCGGCCCCAACAAGCCTTTCTCTCCAGCTTCATACCAACATAGCGGAGATTGAAATTTCCTCCCATACAATGCCTCATACGGAGCCATTCCGATACTCGCATGGTAACTATTATTGTATGCAAACTCCACTAACGGCATATACCAATCCTAACTCGCCGGTTGGTCCAAAACACAAGGTCTCAACATATCCTCTAGTGTTTGGATTGTCCTCTCGGATTGACCATCTGTTTGAGGATGGTAAGCCGTACTCAAGCTTAATCGAGTTCCAAAAGCTTTCTGAAATGCACCCCAGAACCTCGAAGTGAAACGAGGATCTCTATCAGAGATTATAGTAGCAGGTACACCATGGAGTCTCACAATCTCCTTTATGTATAACCGTGCTAGATCCTCAAGGGTGTAAGTCATCCGAATGGGCAAAAAGTGAGCTGACTTCGTCAGTCGGTCCACAATCACCCAGATAGCATCAAAATCAGTCCTAGTCCTTGGCAATCCCGACACAAAGTCCATTACAATACTTTCCCACTTCCATTGCGGAACCTCTAAAGGTTGCAACATCCCGGAAGGTCTTTGATATTCAATCTTTACCTTTTGACAAGTTAAGCACTTTGAAACATATTCCGCCACATCATTCTTCATACCTGGCCACCAAAACATCGCCTTTAAATCATGGTACATCTTAGTACTTCCCGAGTGAATGGAGAATCCGCTTTTGTGTGCCACCTTTAAGATATCTTGCCTCAAAGTGCCAACATCCGGCACAATGATCCTACCCTTGAATCTCCATAACCCATCTTTTTCTTCCGACACTCTCCACTGTTTTCCTTGCTCGATAGCCAGTAACACCTTCCATAACGTTTCATCATTTTCATGAGCCTTTAGGAGTTCGGACTTAAAGTCACTTGAGATTTCTAATCGGCTCAAACACAAAGTTCGAGATATTTCTCGAGCACCAATTTTCAGACTCTCGAATCCCTTGAGCAACTTCTCCTCTTGAAGCATCATCCAAGCCGCATATAACGACTTCCGACTTAACGCATCCGCCACTATATTTGCCTTTTCCGGATGGTAATTCAACTCAAAGTCGTAGTCCTTCAATAATTCCATCCACCTTCTCTGCCTCATATTAAGCTCTTTCTGATCAAAGAGATATTTCAAGCTCTTGTGATCGGAGAAGACTTGGAACTTAACCCCATAGAGGTAATGCCTCCACACCTTCAAGGCAAACACGACCGCAGTGAGTCCCAAATCGTGCGTAGGGTAACTAACTTCATGAGGTCTCAACTGTCGTGAGGCATACGCCACCACATTATGATGCTGCATCAGCACGCACCCTAGACCCTTTAGTGAGGCATCACAGTACACCTCAAACGGTTCGTTCGGCTCAGGTAACACCAACACAGGTGCAGTGGTCAACTTTTTCTTCAACGCCTGAAAGCTCTCCTCACACTCAGGAGTCCAAACAAATGGTATGTCTTTACGGGTTAACTTTTTCAACGGCAAGGCTAATTGCGAAAGGCCTTTGATGAATCTTCGGTAATAGCCAGCTAAGCCCAGAAAACTCCTTATTTCAGTTACTGTGGTTGGTTGCTTCCAATCCATCACAGCCTCCACCTTAGCTGGATCTATGGCTATTCCCTTCTTACTCACCACGTGACCCAAAAACTTTACCTCATCCTTCCAAAACTCACACTTAGACAGTTTTGCATAGAGTTTCTTCTCCTTTAGAATCAGCAACACGGTCCTCAAGTGTTCCGCGTGCTCTTCTTCAGTCTTGGAGTAAATCATTATGTCGTCAATGAAGACAACAACGAATTTATCCAGAAACGGACGGAACACTCTATTCATGTAATCCATAAATACTGCAGGAGCGTTCGTCAACCCAAAGGACATTACAGTGTACTCGTAATGACCATAACGAGTCCTGAAAGTGGTCTTAGGGATATCCTCACCTCTCACCCTTATCTGGTGATAACCGGATCGCAAATCGATCTTGGAGAAAACCCCAGATCCTTGTAACTGATCCATGAGATCATCAATTCTCGACAATGGGTACTTATTCTTTATCGTCACCTTGTTCAGCTGCCTGTAATCCACACAGAGCCACATACTCCCGTCCTTCTTCTTTACCAGTAACACTGGAGCACCCCACGGGGAAACACTTGGTCTGATAAAATTCTTACCCAACAAGTCCTCTAACTGAGACTTTAGCTCGGCCATCTCTAACGGTGACATTCTATAAGGAGCACTTGAGATTGGTCCCGCCCCAAGCACCAATTCAATAGCAAACTCGACCTCTCGGTTAGGTGGAAATTCATCAATGTCATCGGGAAACACTTCCGGAAACTCACACACCACCGGAATCTTTTCCAACCTTTGATCATCACCCGAAACACCCGCGGTTAACAACAGGATACCCTGACATTTGATTCCAGAACAGTTCACCATCATCGAATTCAAGTAATAATTATTCATCACGACCGGTCCTCCTGTACCTTTCGGCATAAAGTACACCGACTTTGTAGAACAATCAAGCAGGACATGGTTCTCAGATAACCAGTCCAATCCCAAGATAAGGTCAAGACCGATCATCGGTAAGCAGATTAAATTATGGACAAAATCATGCAGCTTGAACCTAAACGAAACTTTCGGGCATCCTAGCCTAGTTACTATGGCTTCATGGGTAGCATTATACACTTTTAGGTCATAACCTAAAGTTACGATCTTCAATCCTAACTCATGGGCTTTCTCAAATGCAATGAATGAATGCAACGCTCCCGAATCAAATAAAGCATTTAAAGTTTGACCAGCCATTTCACAGTTACCTCGGATAAGTGCCTCAGATCCCTCAGCACCTATAGTTGAAGTGGTGAACACTCGACCAGTCTGCTGTGCTTTCCCAGCACCTTGTTTCTGCTTCTCCGGACAATTTGCGGCTTTATGCCCCGCCTTTCCATAATTGTAGCACAAACCCCATCCGGCCTTGCATGGTGCTCCCGGATGGTGACTTCCACACTTAGTACAAGCTTGATCATTCTGAGGCTGGTTCCCAAACCTTTTCCCTTGGGAGTTGTTGTTGTTGGGCCTCCTAAAAAAACCTCCCCTCTTGAAAGGTGGACCTCTAGGTGCAAAGCTCTTCCCTCGGTTCTGTGGGAATGATCCTTTGTGACTCCCTCTCTCAGTAGCTGCCTTCTTCACGCACTCTTCAGCAACTCTACACTTGTTCACCAACTCGGAGAAAGTTCTGATCTCCATTGGTCCCACTGAGCTGAAAATATCACTCCGGAGTCCTCCTTCATATTTAACGCACTTCCATTCCTCATATTCCACCGGAGTCCCTTGACACATACGAGAGAATCTGAACAGCTCCTCAAACTTGTCAGTATACTCAGATACGAACATAGTACCCTGCTTCAGCTACAATAATTCAAGCTCCTTGGCCGTCCTAGCAGAAGTTGGAAAGTACTTCTTATAGAACTCCTCTTGGAAGACATCCCAGGTGATATAATCGTCACCCTGTTGCAGAAGGCATCGGATTCCTTGTCACCAATGTGACGCTTCCCCAGTGAGCAAATAGGTAGCAAACTCCACACGCTTCCCTTCAGGTACCACCTGCGCTTGCAGTGCTCGTTCCATGGCCTGAAACCATGTATCGGCCTCAGTCGGGCTAGTGGTTCCCTTGAACTTAGGTGGATTAACCTTCAAAAAGTTTGCTAGTGTCATCGGGCCCTGAACTCCACCTCTGTCATTACCATGGTTGTTCATCTGTTGACCAAGAGCCTCAGCAGTGGCTTGCATAGCAGTAGCCATGTTCTCCAATGCAGTCATAAAGTTCACCGGGTCATTAGGGTTAATCCCTGGCGCACGAGCGTTCGTATGACCTCTCCCACGGCCTCTACCGCGTCCACGAGGCGCCATCTGGTTCCTATACACACCAAACAATCGATATTAAGTTGATCAGTCTCAATATCGGAAGTTTAGTGCTTTTAAGTCCCAAATGTATGCTCATGAACGTTTATGCCAATTATATCAAGTAGATATACTAACAGCACATAACACACATACAGAGAATGCACAGAAGCATAGTCAGTCCGTCCCTCAGGCTCTACAGGAATGAACTGCTCTGATACCATAATGTAACACTCTACCATACAGGGTCTTATGCTTAAGTCATAATTCCGAGATGGCAAGGTATTACGACCTCTAGAATTAAAATTTAGTACGTATAGTAGTATGAATGATTGATTATAACTAGGAGCTTTTGTAGAAAAAGGGGTAAACAAAAACCGTAACTCGAAAGCGCAACACTCCGATCGATAACGTAACGAACAGGGATAAATTAACGCGAGATTATATATATACAAAAGAGTATCAAAAACGGGAATATCAAAACTCAAATCTGGATGCGAATATAACCGGTCCGAGTATAGCAATATATACATATAATAAAATAAGGAAACCCCAAAGGAAACCCAAAGGGACACAAAAACAGAGAACCTAGTCTCCAAAATCCCCTCTAAGAGGAGTCATCACAGTTTGTATTATTCAATGGAAATAAAAGTATCTAAGAGAAATCATAAAATCAAAACAAAGTCCCGAGAACAAGGATCTTCGCTAATCCAGAAGTCTCCAGCATGCCTCAACGAGAAGCCTCGCGTCCTGCATCTGAAAACCACAAAATCCGCATGGGTGAGAACCAGAGGTCCCCAACATGGTAACAGTTCCCCATATATAACATGTAATAATAGAGAAAAGCCGAAGGCAATCCTAGAACTTCCTCCAGATAATATCAAAGCTTATAAACAAGCTAAACCATAAGTGGCAACTGACTAAAGATCCTTCAGTCTAACTAATACTTCCCTTTCCAATTTCTTCAGACCTCCCAACCACCAGCAGGAGTATAATGTAGCAAACACATCTAAATCAAACAAGAGATATACAAATAGGAACATATAAGAAATTTAGACAATTAGCAAGTAATATGCAGTCAAATAGGCAATTTCAAACAATTCATATAGTATGCATATGATGAATGCTTGTCCCTAGTGGCTGATGATATCATCTGTCGGTTATAGAGCCAACCCGACAACTCCTGGTAGCTAACCATTGGATTGTCCCTCTGTCGTGTCTCCCCAACTCGAGTTATACTCAACAAATCGTGATCATAATCATGATCCATATCCATCACCCTCACTGGTGAATATTTATGGGGGTGAGCTCATCCGGGGCTTTCACAGTGCCCGGCCACCCTGACGACATAGGGTCAAAAGAGCTTCGAGTCTCAACCTGGAGCACGTGGTGGCTAGCCACTGCTTCCTCCCAGGGAAACCCTCATCTCCGATAATGGAAGTGCAAACATTCACAATTCATTCAACAGCATATATGCTTTTATACTTAGCCATAATCATGGCTCCGCCGTAACACGGCAATGATCCAGCCATCTGACTCACAGTTAAATCCATAACCAGCCAATTCATTAACAATTACGGCCCTTCGGCCCATGGCATAACAAGCACTTCCACCGCCATCCTCCGCATTTCACATAATCATCTTTGATCCTCATTGGTCTCTCATTTTTCCCTTGCTTCACTCGCAAGTTACCACATTCACTAGCTCCTTGTCTCATTGCTAGGCATATCATAATGATTTAAGACATAAGTGGTGATATCGGAGGCTTAGAAGTATGAAATTTGGCTTTTAAAACTCAAAAATCAACTTTGAGATGAAAACAGGGCCACGCGTACGCGCACTCTACGCGCACGCGTGGATGGCCACAAAACTCATCGACGCGCAAGCGTCATACGCGCTGACGCGTGGATTGAAAAATAGCAAAATGACTCGTACGTGTCAGCCGTGCGTACGTGCGGGTACATTTGTGCCCCAGGCACAAAACTGGCACAATTCTGGCACAACTCTCGGGAAAATGGCTGGGCATTTGGTGCAGCGCATCGACGCGCCCGCGCACACCACGTGCAAGCGTGGATGGTGCCTTCTTGAAGAACGGCGCATACGCGCCAACTGCGTCTACGCATGGAGGGTCATTCTGCTAAAAATTTTCTAAGTTAAAAGCTGCAGAATTTACAGATTCAACCCCCAATCTTCCGACGGACATAACTTTCTCATTTTAAATTGTTTTCCGCCCGTTCTTCCAACGGCATGGACATCCCGGATCCAATTTCATTTCTAAATAAGTTTGATACAAAAATGGGGATCCGTAGTCCAAGTTATGTCCCGTCAAAATATGCCCAAAAACTATGTTTTCATACAAAACCACAAGGTGCCATTTTCAAAACAAGCCATTTTCAACTATTTTCAAAATCAACCAAAACATGCCAATTTCAACCCTTTTTGAAATCAATCAAAATGTACCAAAATCAACATCAAGCCATCCTCAACTCACACATTGACACTTTACTAAAATTTCCAAAACCACCATCCAACCATTTTAACACTTCTCAATCAAATGGCTAAAGGACAAACACAATATCATGTCATACATCCTTCCTCATCCCAATTTCCAATAATACCATTTCCAGTCAACCATCATTATACATAATCATCATCATACTCACCATCAACATGGTACCACCCACCAATTCAACCTCAATCATTCATCAAGCATATATCACAACATGCATTTTCTCATATATCACAAAATCAAGGCATCAATATTCATAATCACATATATGATCACATCATATATCTCAACTATTCAACAACATCATCAATTTAATGCCTATCTTAGGGCCTCTAGCCCAAGTATTTCCTACCACATTACATATTAGATACGAGAAACCGAGATCATACCTTAGCCGATTTCTCAAGCTCAACCGGAGCACTTCCAAACCACTTGTCCACAAGTTCTCTAGGTCTCAACACCTCCAAGAATAGATTTTTACCACCAAAAATCCCTTTTCCAGCTTTCCAAGGTCTCAATCAAGCCCCCAATATTCACACATACACAACCTAAGCCACAATCATCATACCCATACACAACATCTCAATACCCAAACATCATAGAACAACAAATTACACTAGAGTTGAGAATCTTACCATACCCAAGGTCCAAGGAGACAAGATTAACCTTCTCCTTCAAGAGAGTTGGGTCCTATAACATCAAAGAGTCCAAAATCTCAACATTTTTGCTCATGAAACTCAAAATCAAAGCTGGACATTCAAAGAGCAAAACGTGGCTTACCTCAAGATTGATTGTATGGGTTTTGTAGAGCTCTCCGTGGTAAACACGTGGCCATAAACGGTGCGGCGATCGGAGCTCTAGATCAAAAGTTATGGTGGTTTAAAGATCAAGTGAGAGATAAAAGTTTGAGAGAGTGTTCTTCCCCTCCCTTACTCCATTTCAGCGTGTGTGTGTAACAAATGAGGAGAGAGAGTGCTGAAAACTAGGGTTTTGGCTTAGTTTAGTTGGGCCAAGGGCCCACTTTGGGTCCAGTTGGCCCAGTTTGGCCCGTTCGGTCCAATCTTGGTCCGATTTCTATAAAATTGGTATTGAAATTCTCGTCTCAATCTCCTCTATCATATTTAGCCATAAAAATCATATTTTTGGCTTTCTAAAATAAATACTCATTTATGGGTTAATTAGCCATTAAATAACCGGGTCTTACATCGATGGTCATTGGAATACTGAAATTCCTAGATTTCCCTGTCTATCTAGTTGAAGTTCTCAAAGACGAGAAAGAAAACAAGTAGTGATAGCCTAATAGGATACCTGAACAACCCTATGCCACTGTTATTACTTCTCAGAGCATTCAATATGAGTTTTAAAGAGGCAATAGGAAAGTTTTGCTCCCACACAACCCACGCTTCAAGGGCACTATAAATCGCTTCCTTAGTGTTGTTCAGATAAAGAAGCTATGTCTCATCGCATTATTTGGTATTTAAACAAGCAATTCAAAAAACAAAAAAGACAAACTTGACTGAGCATGGTGATAGATACTTACAGTAGAGAGGAGATGCTTTTTCTTATCCTTCCTAGAAACGTTGTGACCAATATAATGATTTGGTGTACCTGTATGTATAGGTTTTTGTTGAGGAGGGGGATTAGAAATAGTCTGTGTTTGTGAGGGGTTGAAACGGGATAAGATGTAGTAAAGGTGAGAGGCATGCTTAGGATAAAGTTGAGTGAATCTAGCAACCTGTAGAGAATAAATATACAAAGCAAGCTTAGCACGCTATTTTCGTTCAGTTCTATTAGACAAACAAGAAACAGAAAAGAGAGAAGTAGCACCGACAAGATGAGAAAGGCGAGGTGACCTCCACATAATCGTTTGCAGCGATGGTTGGGATCAACACAACAACACAAGAAATGAACCTTCGCAAGGGGCTACCTGCCATGCCTAGAAGGAAGATTGGAAGATTGGAAGCAAATCGAGGAAGCGGCGGAGTCTTCAAGTTGAAGAGGCAAATTAGAAGCATACTCTTACCTGCTATTCACCTTGTTGCCAATTGAGCAGTAGGTGTGGGATTCTCTAATCTTCGAAGCTAGGAGAGGAAGATGATGCACATTTTCTATGCATTTTGGGAATGCATTATGGGTTTTGTTTTGGGTGGGTTAGGTTTTTTCTGGCCCATTTCATTGCCAAAAAAAAATAGAACATGGAATGTGACTTTATAATTTAGTTATTGTGAGTATAAGAAAATGCAAAACAAATTAAATTAACCAAATTTAAAACAATGTATTTATAACTTAACAAATAAATCCAAAGCAACATATTTTGAGAGACAAATCTTTTATGTTATATTATCTAAAGAGAAATGCTACGGAAAATCAAAATTTATTATTTTTGGTAATCACTTAGGTACTAACTCAGTCCATTTATTCTGGTTTCTTTAGTCTAGTAATCCAACAATATACTTTTTTCCATACTTTTAAACATTGATGACTAAGTGATGACAAAAAATAATAAATTTTGAATGCCTTGTAACATTTTTCTTTTCTAAATGTAAATTTGACACCACATTTTTTAAGTATTATAGCTTATTAATAATACAAAATTTATTTTAAGGATAATTATAAGGTACAAGTGCCTAATGGTATAGAGATTCTATTTTGGCCATTGGAATTGAGGTATGTATGTATAAAGATCAAGTCTTTGGGGGCATAGACTGTGTCAAGAGCTATGTGAAATAAATGAATGGATTGCCTGTCACGCGTTGAGGGACCGTAATCGGCGAAATGTCTTCATGGGTCACTAGTCCTATATGTGGTCTTCATTGTAGAAAATCCTAACATGATGTGGTTGATTTGGGCCTTATTTGAAGGGTCATCTGTTCATTGATAGGCTTAAAATTTTGTTTCATGATTAAAGAAAAATGTATTTTGAGTCTTGATAAAATGCATGTAAAGAATACTTTGACAGCGTCTTGCATCAAAGATGAAGAGAAAATTGGGTTATTTTTAGTTATTTGTGTCACATGGGAATATAATAAAGACGGATCAGAAGATATTGATTGGAGGGAGGTATCAAAATAACCAACAATTACATTGTTTTTAGTAAGGTTAAATATTTGGTAAGCAGAAAAATATAGTAAAAAACTACCATAGTTCTCCTTTCGCGATGTTATTAATAAATTTCAATGAATGTTAATTAGAATTCAATAGACTCAATGAAGTACATCTTACATTGTTGAATATCAATATCTGCACCGTCAAATCAAAATGAATGCAGTTATTAAATGATTATTCGTACTATTACACAGTCTATGCTAATTATATCAGTTAACCTAATTTATGGGTGTGCATGGGTCGGGTGAAACCGGGTTTGATGTGACCCAGACCCGACCTGAAATATACACCGGGCTTGTTTATTAGACCCAACCCGGCCTTAGACCCGATGAAGCCTATATACTTTCGGGCTACGATTATACCGGGTAAAAATCGGGTGAAAACCGGGCTGTTAACATTGCATTACCTTGATACTTTCTTATAAGCTAGCATGTGAAAATATCCAAATTTTCAAGACTTCAACCATTATTTGACATGGTAAAATTCATTTAGAAAAATATAACAAGAACCAACTCTTCTCTAAAATTAAAGCATATCCATAATCAATACTAATATTGTCTAATAACACCAAATATTTAAATCAATACAAATAACACAATCTTATACATTTTAAACATAAAACATTAACTTATAGTCTTATAATAACTAATAAAATAAAATATTAAGGTTTACAATACTTAAATTCCACATAAGAATAGCTATCATCCATCACTAATAACACAAAATATTAATTGTGTATGATGAGCGGGTCATCAGGCCGAATTCGGGTGACCCGAGCCATGGCCCAAACCCGACCCGAAATAATGACCGGGTCTATTTTTTAGACCCTTACCTGGCCCTAGACCCGGTGAAATCATACCAAATTAGCCCCTAAAGTGTTCGGGGCCGGGTCGGGTCTTCGGGCCGGGCCGGGCCATGCACACCCCTAACCTAATTAGTTATAATGTTTTGCTTTGTATTGATTTATTGCACAAATTATTTGACTATTTATATTTTAAAATGCCAACGTTACGTATACTTAATGGTAAAAATATTATCCAATTAATATGCATAATCTGAGACATATAACACAGCTTTTTATACTCTTAACATCTAAATTTGATGCAACAAATTTAAAATACAACTAAATTTATTTTAAATTTTCTAACATGTGCTTTAATAGTGTTTGGTGTCAATTGAATTTAAACTTTTATTTAAAATTCAAATGTGTTCTTATGTATTGAGTTTAAACTAAGAAGTTAATAACAATATTAAAAATGAGTTTCATATTTTTCTATCGTGTTTTATTTGGTTTCTTTTTATATTAGTGTATGTGTAAAAAATATAAGATGCACAGGATAAATTGATAAAACACTTTTAGTTTAAGCAATCTTTAAATTAAACATGTAACATCTCCAATGAAGAAGATGTGGTAACTTTAGAATTTTTTTTAACATTTTTTCATGTAAGATTTTGGAATAATTGTATTATGAAAGAAATATTACTAAGATGTAGTAGCACAATCCAACATTAATTTATTGTAACATGTGGGTAATGTTATGAGTATTTCATGTGAATAATGTTTAGTGTGGATAATGTAGACTTTTTACACTGATGTTAGCATAGGCAAAACTGTTGTTGAAGGTCAAATTTAAGCAACAAAAATTAGTTGTGTAATTATTATGTGAATCACAAAATAAACGCATAAATTATTATTTACAAAGTGACTGTTGTCATTATTTAGAAATATGGATCGACTTTTTTAAGGAAAGATTAGTAATGTTTCGTCTAAACGTGAACAAGTCAAATTAATTCATCGGCTGCCAATTACACAAATTACGGATGATAATAAAAGTTGTATTTATAAAGGGATTTAGGTGTCGATTACCAAGTAGTAGTAGTAGTAGTAGTAATAATAATCGATGTGTTTAAGACGTTAGTTTGTAATACACACTTTCTTTGAAATAGTTTAATTCGTTAGCCAATTATTGTAAAGTTCTAGGCAGATGGATGTATTATTTGTAGTTGCATTATAAAGATACAGTAACAAGAAGTGTTGAGCAAGTCCTATGGACATAGAAGTGGAGGATGATATGTGTGTGATCTTGGTAGTTGACACACGAAAATTACATAATAATTAAAACATGAGAGCAATGACGACGATAACATGCAAAGGGGTGCACACATGATGTATGTAAACCCTAAACCCTAAGGCAATGGTGGTTGTTGTTGCTACTATGTTTCTGAATGCTCAGATGGATTCCTACTTTCGGTGACTTTCTTTAGCCTTTCTTCTAAAGACTTGACATTTCAAACGAGCTCAACACACATTTTTTTCAACGACGGGTGATGTCAAGGTTTTAGTCATCGACATAACAGTTAAGTGGATGGCACAATCTTTGGATGCAAAGTTGTGCGTATCCTCTATGGCTGGACTTGGGTCGAAATCTAGTCAGCCTCGCACAACCAATACTTTCGTCTGATCTGGTGGGACCACCAATACCAAATACGCGTAACATCTCCTACGATCAGGTGCATCGACTTAATTATTGGACGGTATATGGGGTTAGAGATTTCTAATTTTCAACATATTTGTACAAGTAGACTTCTCATGTGTGGCCTATGAGTGGCCTGGTGTTCGGCTTCGGGGGAATAAGGTTGTGGGTTGCATAGAGGTATATTTAAGTGAGCACGAAATATCAGGAATGTTAGAACTTTTCATAGCAAACTGATTCGAACAAGAAGCCAAAAGGTAAAGGGAACTTACGAGTAAGTTCATGGATTAGAATGTTTTGCTCTATTGCATATCTTTCCTATAATATTCATAAGGCCACACGCTCAAGGTGGCAATGAGTTGCTGACTGAATACCCGGTGAGACATCGTCGCTATCGATGCACTTTCTACCAGCGTTCTGGTCACCACGTCCGAAATAGTATAACTAAGCATGCTTAGCCTCTGCTAGTGTGGAGAAATTGGTAGAGTATGACTCCTCTAGGTCATGCATTTTTCTCTCGAACGTCATCAAGGGTGGTGTATATACCTGGAACCCATCCTTTGAAGATACAATAGTAGGGATGGTGAAATGCAGAGTCCATGGCCGGCTTATAGTTAAAAAATTTTGGTGTGTGGATGCAGTAATTTTTGGGGTGTTGGGGCTTAGATTCTACGACATCATTATAAAGGAATTTTCTGGTACAGTCAACATGTCTGTTCGTATTCACATGCTACCCTAAGGGGCAGATGTGTCCTGTAGGAGTGTAGGGCTAGTCGGATTCCCTCTAATTGATGTTGTGGTGGCCCCCCTTGTAGATTAGGATGATGACATGGATTAAAACTTTGAACCCTATGCTGGAATGCTATGGGAGACGGTGAAGCCATGATACCATTGCCTTCTATGATAACATGGATAAGAATTTTTTAACAAATTGATAATTTTTTATTCCAGGAAGTCCAAGAATTTTACCATAATTACATGTTGTACATTAACATATTTCATATAAAATGCATATAGCACTGGGATAGGAAATTTCTTGTAAATTGAGACTATGACAACTTAAAATCCATAGTACCATTGCGAAGATAAGTACAGGATTTAATACTCATAGCATCACTTATGATTTTATTACTTCACATGAATAGTTTCGTATTGCTAAGATTACAGCTTTACATGGGTGGCTTCATTGCATTTTACACGAGTTGAAGTATTCTATCAAAAATAATTTACACTACTCGCCCACATCGAATCCTTCGCAGTTGGCAACAATCCAACATATTAATAAATAATTATTTTCGTAACTATTGTACAATTTTTACCAAAGTTGCATTTTATAAGAAACTAATATTTTTGTACTTTATTATGTATGAGAATGTAGCATAAAGAATGTAAGTTAACTACTGTAATAATTTTTTGTTTTAGTTTAGACTAAATTACGGAACAATATGTAAGATTTTCTCATATTATCAAATTAGTTAATTTGATAAAGAAATTGTGATGTTGATATCGTAAAGAATTATACAAGACAATGAACATTATTTAATGATATGTTAATATTTTTTTTCTACACAATTATGAATTATTAAGAAGAAAATATAATGTTATTTTCCTTTCAATTATTTGTATTTATAATCAATATAAGAATTATTTAACTAATTGTAAACAAATAATCAATTATGACATCATCATAATCATTATTGTTGCCTCGTCTTTTTCCACCTCCTCCCATTTTTCCTCTTCTATCATCATCATTGTCGTCATCATCATTCTTCTTTTGAATAAAAATAAAAAACACTTTTAACATTTTGTTTTATACCTTTGCACAATTCTTTTCAACGTCGTCGTCATGTTTGTCTTCTTCCAAAAAATAATAAGAAAAAACTGGAACATTTTGTGATGTGTTATGTTTAAGGATTTTGTTGTCAAAATCAAGAAATTTCTATGTCGCAGTTAAGAAACTTAACAAAATATCTTTTCATTTTCCATCTCATCCCTCATTAATTTGTTTGTTTTTTTCTTCTTTTTTCCTTATGTATTGTGAATAATTTGATTATTTATTTTCAATGATTAAATTTGATTTTTTTATCATTGTGTTAAAAACTACACAAGGCCATTATTATTTATTTTCAATCCCTTTTTCTATCTAACAAAGTTTTCTTCGATAATTCTTAAGCCAAGTGTCTCAATTCTATTAGTAGGTCAACCTAGTTCCACACTTAGCCATCGTTTTGTATGCCACCACAGAATTCACCATATATGTATATAGATAATTTCATCCATTCTTACAAGTCATTTGCCCCCCGCACTGTAAGACAAAATTTTGTATATATATATATATGTGTATTGTATTCAATTTTTATTGTTTTATTTAATTTAGTATTCATCTCCTTATAGTTTTATAAAATTTTTAATTAGGTTCCTATACTTTTTTTCCTTTTAATTGAGTCCTTGCACTATTTTTTTTTTAATTGGGTCCCTACACTTTTTTTTCTTTTATTTGGGTCCCTGCACCAACTTTTTTTTTTAGTTGGGTCTCTATACAATTAAGCCAATTACTATCAAGAAGGACCTAATTGAAAAAAATAATTTTGGTGTAGGGACCTAATTAAAAGAAAAAAATGTAGGGATCTAATTGAAAATTTTGCGAAACTATAGGGATCAACAGAGTAATTAAATATAACCGTTTTGGGTAAGGGTCCATTAGTGTAGATTGAAGTTGTAGAGAGGTTATTAGAAGTTATGCAAAAAGCGCATATAGCTTACGGTGTCTTTGGATCTTAAGGGTATAGGTCATAATCACAGCCAAGACAATGAGAAAAGGCGTGCAGGAGTCAAGAAGGAATAAAACGACGTCGCTAGTAGTGGCAGGCACCATACCAATTTATCCACCACCGACTTATTGCAATAATAATAGCAACGTACACCAAGACTCAAGCACACAATATAAATAAATTTATCCATCATATAACATATAACGATGTCATGAAATTCTTGATGGGCCATTGCCCATACCACCCGTTAGATCCGCGGCTGTGGTTGGTCGGTAATGTAGGTTCGTAACATCTCCGTCTGAAACACGTGAGCTTTAAATGGCGGTTTACGACACTAAGTAGCTCCACCGCTATGGCTACGCCAGATTTAATCTTCATTGCATGGTAAACAGATCCTAGTCGCGAGAGAATTGAGTTTTGTTGTCATTGTCAGAGACAGGTTCCCAGAAAATGGTAAAAGTCCCCGCTTCACATATAACAGTCCATGGAGCTGGGGAGGGAGAATAGAAATAGCCTGCGAGAAATGCATTATTTTGTAGAAGTAATCTATAATTAGGGGAAAAAAATTTTATGAGTGAGAAGAGACCTGTGATTGTGAGGGGTTGAAATGGGATAAGTTGCAGTAATGGTGAAAAGCATGCTTAGGATGAAGTTGACTGAATCTAGCAACCTATAGAGAATAAATGTCCAGAGCAAGCTTAGCATGCTAGATTCGTTTAGTTTAGTTCAGTTGGGAAAACAAGAAAAAGAGAAGAGAAGAGTGGGACTAACAAGATGAGAAAAGCGATGTGACATCCACATCATTGTTCGCAGCGATGGATGGGATCAACACAGCAACACAAGAAATTATCCTTGGCAATGGGCTACCCGCCACACTCATAAGGAGAGGAGACACGAACGACTTGGGCCAAGCCCGCTGTAATCTTGTTCCTCATTGAGAAGGGAATCACTTTGGGCAATCGGGCCTGAAGTTGCCTAGCCCAACATAAACCCAATTATCATTATCCAAAACTCTGCAAAAAAAAAAAGAGAGAGAGAATTCAAAATTTCAAATAGCGGTAAGGCACAACAACCTTCATCAACGGCGCGGCACGACAACCTTAATCATTGGCGTGACAGATTTTATTAGAAGACAGCAGTATATGTGACTTTCTCACCCATGCTTGTTCATCATGATTGCTCGTTGGCAGAGGCACAAGAGCTAGCAACAATGGAGAATACAAAAGTTCCTCACTACTATCAGATTCAGGAGCAGGGACAGGACGTTCGTGAATTGAGTTAGGTGGGAATAGGGTTTCTATTTTCTGGGTCTGGGTCCTTTGTGGCCCACAGTCCTAACAAAAAAAATAGCGGTAAGGGACGGACGAGTAGCAGTGAGAGTTGGAGACATCAACGGAAATAGAAAACAGGACTATCGAGCCCGCAGTAGGGGGATCAACGGGAGTCGTTCAACAAGTGGTGACGGCAGCGGCGAGGCATGCTGTGGCAGCGATGGGCATGGACCAGTCCTTCATTCTTCATTACAATGAGCAGAAAGCAGCAGTGGGAGGCGGCAGAGTCTTCATTCAAGTTAAGGAGGCATATTAGAAGCATATAGCAGTCACGATAAGTAAAGAGATAATCTTACCTGTTAGTCACCTTGTTGCCAATTGAGCAGTAGGTGTGGAACTCTCTAATCTTCGAATCTAGGAGAGTAAAATGTTGGGCTATTTCTCTGTAATTTGGGAATGTATTGCAGGTTCTGCTCTAGGTGGGTCAGATTTTTCCGGCCCATTTTAATGTCTAAAAAACATAGAACATGAGAAGTGAGTTAATTATTTATTTATTGTGAATATAAAAAATGCAAAACAAACTAAATTAACCCTAAAATTTCAAAACAATGTATTTCTTACTTAACAAATCAATCCAAAGCAACATATTTTAAAAGTCAAATGTTTTATCTTTCATGCTATATTTTCTATATATAAATTTGACACCACATTTTGAGTATTATAGCTTATTAACAATGCAAAAGTTATTATAGTTATATATTCATATGGTATTTTGTTAGTGATAATGATTTTATTAGTTTGATGTTGTATATGAATGATATGTTGGTGGTAAGATTTAACAAAAGATCAAATTCAAAAATTGAAGGCATAGTTGTCTAGAGAGTTTGATACGAAAAATTTGGAACTAACAAACAAAGAGATGCAAATTCACTGAGATAAAAAAAGGAAAAGAAAGATTAGACTATTCTAAAATAATTATTTGAGAAAGATCTTATAACGTTTCAATATGCAAGAATGTAAAACAATTTCAACTCTACTTTCTATGAATTTCAAATTATCCTTAGGTATGTGCCCTAATAGTGAAGCAGAGAAGATGGAAATGTCTTGAGTACTGTATGTCAGATATTGCTCAAGCAGTTGTAATGGTAAGTCGATTTATATTTTATAGTAGATTCGTATGAAGAGCATTGGAATGCTATTAAGAAGATCCTGAGATAAATCAAAGGGACCTCAAATGTTACATTATATGTTTAAAGGATTGGAACTCATTGTCAATGTCTATGTTGATTCAAACTTTGCAAGTAATCTTGAATTCTTGATAGACGAAAATTTACTACAGAATATATGTTCATACTTTTTAGGAGGAACTGTAAGCTGGATATCTAGACAAAAATCTACTACAGAATATGTGTTCATACTTTGTAAGAGGAACTGTAAGCTGGATATCTAAGTTATAGACCGTATTAGCTCTATCTACTATAAAATGTAAATCTATGGCACCTACACAAGTAACCATTTGGATCCAAAGGTTAATCGAGAAATTTAGACACAAATAGCAAAAGATTCTTACATATTGTAACCGTCAGAATGTCTTGCACATTGTAAAGAATTTTGTCTTTTATTCGAGAACAAAATACATTTGAGTACAATATTATTTTGTTTGGAAAATAATCGAACAAGATAACGTATATTTGCAAAAGATTCATACTAAAGATAACCTAACAGATGTCATGATAAAATTAATCAACACTGAAAAGTTTGAATGGTATAGGTCCTCATATAGCCTATTAGATATATGAGCAATATAAATTTTAAAAATTTATCAAAATTAATTTTAAATGGGAGATTGTAAAAATAATAAAACTATTTTTCTAATTAAAAAGCAAATACTATTTTTACGAGAAAAAATAGATAAAATCCTAATTAATAGCAATTATTAGTTGATTTATATAAATTTTTAGTTTTTTTCATCTAATACCTAACAAGTTAAACCAAGAGATTTGTAGTGGTACACCATATATTAGTATCAACTTGAAAAACATATGATTGGAATCTGAGTAAATTATCAAATTAGTTATCGAAACTCGAAAGATGACGCATTTTTTAAAATTAGGCATCAAAAGATTTTTTTAATCAAATTCATCCTGCAAAGATTTTAAATTAGTCATTTTAGTTCTTCCGTCACTTCCGTTGCTAACGACGTCAATATTTGTTGATGTGATACGTTAAGTGACATCACAACACACATTTAGTAATCCTAATTGGCGGTTAATATGATAAATTTATGAAAAGAGATCAAATCAACCCAAAATTGAGAGATTCCAATGCCTCAAGTTCTCCCCTCAACTAGATTTTTGTTTGATCTAATTTCATAAATTTATCATGCTAATAGTCAATTAAGACTCCTATGTGTGTTAGTTAACAAATTTTGGCGCCGTCAACAAAGGAAATGACAGAAAGATTAACACGGTTAATTTAAAATTTTTGAAAGATGAATTTGATTAAAAAAAATTTAGAGACTAATTTAAAAAACGAATTATCTTTCAAAAACGAATTTAACCATTTATCCTTTTTTTATACAACACAATGAATTTATTTGTATTATATTTATGACAGACAATATATCCAAATGATATTTTATTTATGGTTGCATTTTAAGAGTTTGTCAGGTGACTTAATAAAATAGAAAACAAAAGCAAAATAAACCAAAACAGAAAACAAAGTTCAATAAGCTACAAATTCACTAGAAACAATTGGTAGAACTCCCTCCTCCTCTTTGGATACCTAACTTAATTAGATAGCAGTTAGTGATTCATGTAATTAAATCACTTAATTAGTCATTTTTTTACTAACATAGTAGTTAGTTACAATTCTCTATCAATAGTTAGTTACTTTTAGTTTCACTTATATATATATATATACCTCACTGTGTATTACTCGATGAAAATCATCTTTTCTCTCCATTTTCTTCCACATTCTCAATCAAGTAAAATTTTGATTGCATGCTTTTAATTTATAGGGTTAAGTACGATTTTGGTACCTAACGTATAGGCCAAAAATTTTTTTCTTTCCTACTCTTTTTTTGCATACAAAATCGTCCCTAAGCTTTAACGTAGTTTTAAAATCATCCTTTTGACTGACATCTTAAAATTCTGGACTAAATTACCCATAACAAAAGAAATAAAAAAAAGAAAAATACAAGAGAAGCCTTTAATGAAGGAAAAAAGAATCCAAAAAAATCATTAATGGAGCACCACCAACAACAATACTCAATATTCAACAACACAATATTCAAATTCAAGAACAACAACATCATTTATTATAATTTAATATTTCAAATTTGAAATTCATGCTCGTCACCGCTGTTTCTGCAAAATTCACATCCTAACATTATTCATCAAGCATATGCACATAGAACAGATTGCAAATTGAACTTTCAGTTATGCAGGAGAATGAAAAAAGGACAAAGGAACAAAGTCCACCAATGCTTCATAAGAAAAATCCATCAAATTACAAGTTATCAATGCTTCATGCAACTTACAATTTATCTACGATTCACAAAATCTATCAAATCATCAACGAAAATCAGCATGATAAAAACCTAATTAATTTTTTTCTAAAAAAAATTTATAAGAATCAAAACCAGCTAAAAGGAACAAAATAAAGGTTGATTGATTCAAATAGAACATTCGAGAAGATGCTAAATGAGATCGAGAAAGAGTACCTAGAAAACAGCAGAGGAAGGGGTAACTATGGAGAAAGAGGATTGAATGGCGCTGGATGATTCGACCGTGCAGACGGCCTTAACAAGCTTCCGTTGGATTTCAAAGGTGTCGGAAGACGACTCCTCGATGTCACCGTTATGCTGCTTCGCCATCCATTCTCCGCCGGACTTGTGCAGCACGAAAGTGAAAACTCCCATTGCCTTCTGCTATTTCTTTTGCGAAAAAATGGAAGAAACCTTCTCAGTTACAGTGTTATGCCCTGCTTCTGTTTTTACTTCTGATGAAGGAGAAGAAGAAATATTGTGACAAAGAAGAAGGAAAAGAGGTATTTTGGTCCGAAGGACATAATTTTAAAACTGCGTTGAAGTTTAGGGACGATTTTGTATGCAAAAAAAGGTTGGGGACAAAAAATTTTTTTGACATATACCTTAAGGACCAAAATCATACTTAACCTTAATTTGTAAGGTTAAATTTTGTTTGTATTATTATAGAGATACAATCTCTCAATAGTTTAATTAAAAGGAAATGGAAGTTCATTATTGTTAGAATATATTAAGATCAATTACTATTTATTAGAATCATTTAGCATATCTAAATTAAATATTTATTATAGGATATTACATTTTTATTATTTTGATTCTTTTAGTATATGTAAATACCTTTTTATATTGTATCATTCTATACAACCTGAATTGACACAAATCTTTTTTCTATTGCTTTCTCTTATCCTTTTTAATATAGTATCAGATTCATGGTATCCTTTTTGAAGAGGATATGTTATTTTTCTTCTGGTAAAATCACTGTGTTTTTCACACTCTTCCTCTATGTTATTTTTCCTTGTCTTTTGTCACTCCTTTGATGCTTTTTCACCTTACCGATTTGCATATTCTCTCTGTCTTGTGTCGTTCTAAGTCTAATGACTCAAACACCATTGTCATTCGTTGCTTACCAATTCCTATGGAGAAACCATATATTTTTCGTCACATTCCCACAATTTGTCATCCTTTGGCATTTTACCATCTATTCGCAGTTTACCACTTTTTCGGTAGTAGTTTGTCATCTTTTCGGTAGTTTCGTCTGCGCTTTCCTTATGATAGTTCCGTCTGTACTTTTCTTGTAGCAGTTTCGTCTACGCTTCCTTCCAGCAGTTCCGTCTGCGCCTTCTGGCAGTTCCGTCTGCGCCTTCTGGCAATTCCGTTTGCACCTTTCGGCAGTTTCGTCTGCACCCGTTCTATTAGTTTATCCAGTTTTTTTTTCTTTATTTCGTTGTTTTAAATAAGTTTCAAACTCATGTTGTCACTTGAGTTTGACTGTTTGAGGGGTGATGTTATAATATATTAGGATCAGTTAGCATTCATTAGAATTATTTAACATATATGAATATTTATTATCATGGTTCTAAAAACCGAATCGGACCGGTCAGTCGAATCGGTTCAACCAAGAACCGGAAATGAAAACGGTCCGGTCTGTTACTAATAACCGCTGATAAAAAAACCGTTTAGAAACCACTGAACCAGCCGAGAACCGGTTGGTTGGACCGGATCAGTAATCGGCCGGTTCTATGAAAACGACGTCGTTTTGTGTTAAAACTTGAAAAGAAAAAACCCAAATGTGCAAGCCTCTGAAGCCATTCGGCCATTCCATTTGTGAACCCCCCCTTCCCCCATCATTCGTGAAACCCCCTCCCCTTTGGAGCGAAACCCTAGCCGCTTCTTCCTCAGGTTCCTTGCCGCCGCTGCCCTAGGTTCTCCGTTCTCGTCGTCTCCGCTTCTTCCTCTTCCCCAGCTCCGGAACCCAGGTAGCTCGGCCCGTCGTCCATTGGCTTCTCTCTTCGTGGCTTGGAGGTTGGAACAGCTCGCCGTTTGCTGTCATCTCACCTGTCGCCGTCGTCTCGTCTCTCGTCGGTTGTCGTCTGTGTCTCTGTTGAAGGTGAGTGGTCGTGCTTTGCTTCTTCCTTTTAATTTTGCTCTGGTTACTGATGGCTCTGGTTACTGAATGCTTGGTTCTTCTTCTTCCTTTTAATTTCTGAAATTTTTGCTCAAATATTGTTGCTAATGTTCTTTTTCTGCCTCGCTAATGCTCTGTTTAATTTAGTGTTATTTTGAACTTTTGAATTTCTGCCTTGCTAATGCTCTGTTTAATTTATGAAATTTCATTCAGTGTTTAATATTTAATTTAGCATCATCACTGCCTTGCTGAATGGTGTTGCTGTTCGATAACGTACTGGTGTTGCTGTTTAGTGTTTTATAATGTACTGCTGTTTTCAGTGTTTTGTAATTGTTGAATGGTGATTGTCGAGTTTAGATATGGTATTGTTGATGATTAATTTAGTTTCTCCTTTTAAATGTTTGTTCTTTGTTGTTGAATGCTGCTGCTGTTTAAATATGGTTTTGTACCTGTTGATAACTTATACCGTGTTGTTTGTGCTGAGGTTTTATGTTGCTGCATACTTGTCTTTTTCATAGCTTCATGTTTTAGGAATGGTTTTTATTGGCCTCATTTTTTAAGTGTTTGTTTTATTTATAATAATTTGTTCTTATTTCATGGTATGAATCTAAATTAATTTTTCACTTAGGTAGTTATTATGTTTATCATCTAAATTCAATGAATTTGTTGACTTATATTTCATTTATGCTTATCAGCAAGTTTCCAATTTTTCTATAGTACCTGCCTCTACTTTTTAATTGTTGTACAAATGAATGTGTGATATATGTTGATTGTCTCTTCTTTTTTACCTCTTGTTAACTGTGGTAGAGTTGCTTGTTTATTTATAGGATTTGGAACATTTTCCAATTGAGATTAATTGGTTATGCATAGCTTCACTAAAGGATTTGAAGCATTTTCCAATTGAGATGAATTGGTTATGTATAACTTATTCATTTTCTCAATAACGTTCACATACTAAATCATGTTGCTGTTTCAACCTAGTTGATGTGGCATATAAGTCGAGTTTATCAGCTATTGTTATTTTAATTGCTATCCACCTGTGTATGAGAATGCTTATGGGATTTTAGTCTTCTTGTCTTGTATATGAATCCTGAAATCCTGAAATGCCGATAAATTTGAAATTCTTGTTGTAGTATTTTAAATTTGTAAGATATTTTAAAATATCTTTTTATATTGTATCATTATATACAATCTAAATAGATATATATTCGTTTTTTATTGCTCTCTTTTACCTTTCTAATAATTATAAAAATTTACTGACTTGATTTGCTCACAAGGGATGTAAGCCTTGGAAGAAATCAATCATTAGCTAGTTCAATAGCATTTGCTACCCCTGGCCTGAACATAATTTTTATTAAATTTTAGACCAATTTAATTCAATTGATATGAATGGTCAATATTTAATATTGATGTTAAAATCTTAGTATATTTTTGTTGTGTTATTTTACTTGATATATTTATATTATTTGTTGATAGTAGTTGCCATACTGTTTTAAGAATTTTTTTTCATTCTTGTGTTGAATGTTTATATTATTTCTGCTGTTAAGCTCTTTCAGAATTCAGACTATATGTCCAATTTTTTGTCTCACCAAAAAAATCCACTCTTGAAAATTATTAATGCTTGAATGATCTTTATCAACTCTACTCTTTGATTTAACATATAAAGAACTAATTCCATTAATAACATGATATTGGTTGAATGATGAAAATATATTCTAATAATAACGTTGCATTGTGGCAAGCGTAAATATATTGGAATATGCTTTTGATGTTTGATCCATTATTAGACTGGTTATACACATGAAGCAACATCATTTTATATGATAATAGATTAATAGTTATAGATTAAATATAATAAAATATATTTTAATCCCTGCATACAAGAGAATGACACCACGTTTATTAATTCAGTTATAACATATATGTTTACTTGTTGGAATGTTTGGTGGTTTTGTACCCCATCATCGTATCTTTATGGCCCTTTTCCATTTATCAATTCGTTGCAAGCTTTTGCATGCTTCACCTGTGCTGAGAATTTTCAGCATTCACAAAATTTTAAATATTGATTATATTAGGTACTATTTTTTTTTTTTCATTTTTTTCCATTTTATTCCATTTAGTCTATTGAGCAATTAATTTGACATAAAAAGTTTATTTCTTATGAAACTATTTTAACTCAATTTACTATTAGCGAAAACAAAAATATTTGGTGAACAAGTGTTTTTATAGTACCAACAGATACGTTAGAATATATTAAAATCAATTAGCATTCATTAGAATTATTTAGTATATTTGAATATTTATTATTTTGATTCTTAGTACTTATAAATATCATTTTATATTGTACTATTCTACAACAATTTAAATAGACACAAATCTTTTTTTATTGCTCTCTCTCTCTTACCTTTCTAACAAGATATAAGTTAAAAAAATGACAGACACAAGCAGTCCCACTGAATACTACTTTCAAATTCTTTCTAAGGCAATGGAAGCTCCACTTGGGGAGAAAGGGTCTTTATTGCAGTCTTTGCTATGATGTCTGCTAATGTATTTGTATCTCTCAAGATCAACCGAAGATCAGCACACCATTTTCAAGACATGATATCTCAGATTTTTAACACCAAATGATCAATAAACTCAGAACAATTATGTAAATTATTGACAATAGTAAAAGCCTCCACACAGTCTGTCTCACATATAATGTCTCTTTGTCCCGAGTCCCATGCTAAAAGAAAGCCTCTCCAAATAGCAAATAACTCTCCTTGCAAAATGCTACGACTATCAATTGTTCCCAGACAGCCTCGTTGCCACCTTCCCTTCCAATCTCTGCTAACACAAGCAAACGAACTCGAGCACCATTAGCAGGATAGCTAACATCACAATTAATCTTAAAGGTACCCACTGAGGGGGAATCCAAAAGCCACTAATGGTGGAGGGGATAGACAGTCGTTGCAACTCAAAAATATTTCGGAGCTCCTTTTCCAAGGACAAAGCCATACCAATCACCTTGTCTGTGGTCCAATGCTCGTGAGGATGAAAGATCTCGTTATTCCTCGAATGCCAAATCCACCAGAGACCAAAAAAGAATCTAAAGGGGCACTGTTTGCTATTATGTAAGAACCAACTCATCAAATCCACTGGTTGATCGGAGATCCCTAAAGTTTGCTAAACTAGTTGGGCTTTTGGACAATCCCGAATACAATGTAAAACCGATTCCTGACTTGAGAAACATCGTGGACAGCTATCCATGTGCGAAATACCCCTCCTAAAACGAAATGCAGCAGTAGGAAGAGCCTCCTGAAGACATAACCAGGCCAAAAATTTGTGCTTTTTCAGAACATGTTGACGCCAAAGTCAAAGCTAATTACCCCTATCCTCCTAGCTAAACATCTTCTTACTGAGCCACAAATAACCACTATGAGCATCATAAACCTTTGAAGCCGCACCAGTTCAACACCAACCGACTTCTGAACCAGCTTGAACATCCAGGTTGTAAGAGCTAATGTTGCTCTACAAAGAATGATTCAGAGGAGAATAGATATTCTCAAGGTTCCACTGTCCAGATGATCAAATGTCCAAGATCCTGAGATCCGAATCAGAAATGTGAACATAATCCATCTCCTGACACAGTCGTCCCTCTCTTCTCCATTTAGAAAACCAAAAGTTCTGTTCAAAATTCCCAATGCACCAAATAAAACCTTCCTTTAGAATATCCCAAGCTCGACATATACTCTTCCAAACATAAGATTCCCTTCCTCGAGACCGACTGAAACAATCATCCTTAGAAGAATGGTATTTCTCCGTCAACAGTTGAACCCATAGCTTGTCAGGATGGTGAAAAAGTTGCCAAACTAGCTTTCCAAGAAGAGCAATATTAGCACAAAAAGGATCTCTAATCCCCAGACCTCCAAACTTCTTAGGGGTGACCAACACTTTCCAGTTAACTAGATTCAGGCCTCTACCATCATCTTGACCCTTCTATAGAAAGTTTCGCATCGTGGATTCTATCTTATTAGTTACCCCTTTAGGAAAGAGAGATACTTGCATGCGGTAAGTAGGAATCGCAGTCACTACTGAGTTGAGCAAACAAAGTCTGCCTGCCTTATTAAGCAATCTCCCTTTCCAGCTGGCTAGCCTTCCCCGAATCTTGTTCAGAACATCGTTGAAAGTTGCGTGTGTCACCCGAGAGTGATTAAGGTTCACCCCTAAATACTTGCCCAAGTTCTAGACGAATCTGATGGAGGACACTCCGGTGAAAATCTCTTTTCTTGTCGTTGAAACATTCCTGGAGCATAGCGCTTTAGATTTCTCCACATTAACCTTCATCCCAGAGGCTCTGCAGAAATTTTCCAAAGCTACCATTACAGTTTGAACTTGCTGTTTTTGGGCTTTACAGAAAAGAAGCAAATCATCGGCAAACATCAAATGAAAAATTCCTGGACCCCCTCTAGAAACCGCAACCGGCTTCCACAAGCCCTTATCAACTTGCTGATTAATAGAACAGGACAATCTCTCCATACACAACACAAACAGATATGATGATATAGGATCTCCTTGTCTAAGACCCCTGCTCAGAGTGAAGCTATTTAATCTATCCCCATTCTAGAGGATAGACAGTGAAGAAGCAGTGACACAACGCATAATCAAATTGACTGTCGGAGGAGGAAAGCCAAAACTCACAAGGGTTTGTTTCAGAAATCCCCAATCCACTCTATCGTACGCTTTCTTCAAATCAATCTTAAAGGCCAGGGTGCCTTTCTTTGACTTTGTCTTCTTCATGAAATGGAGAACCTCTTGTGCTACAATGATGTTGTCTGGGGTTCCTCTCCCCTGGATAAACCCTCCTTGAAGGGGCCCAACAATCTATTTGAGATGGGGACGAAGTCTATTGACTAGGACCTTCATTATAACTTTGTAAACCACATTACAGAGGCTAATAGGTCAGAAATCCTTCATGGAAACTGGGTTTTCTACCTTCGGAATAAGAACCACAAGAGTTTCCATCATCCTTGGATCCATATCCGAACCAGAGAACGCATGACGAACCATAGTCCAAACATCAAAACCAACAATCTCCCAGTATTCTTTAAAGAGGAAAGCCTGAAACCCATCAGGGTCCAGCGCCTTAAAAGAATGCATACTGAAAATAGCCGACTTAATTTCTTCCAGAGTAACTGGCGTTGTTAGGCTACAACAGGCTTCATCATTCAAGGAAGGCAGCGGCACATCACCAAGATAACCTAAGTCTACATCCTCCGACTGGTAGAATAGGCGTTTATAAAAGGATTCAGCTTCCCTTCTAAGGACATCCGGGTCCGTTTTCCATACCCCATCTTGAAGAAAGAGACCATGAATCTTATTATGCTTTCTCCGTACAAGAGTCTGAACATGAAAGAACTTGGTATTTATATCCCCGAATTTTACCCACTACTCTCTGGATTTCTGAAACCATAGAAGTTCCTCCTGCACAAGCGTATTCCTCAATCAACTGTTGTTCTTTTTGCCGCATAGACAAATCTTTCATTACTTCTAGTCTCTTCTGAAGGAAATTAATCTGTCTCTCCAATTCGCATTTCCTAACAAAAATGTTGTCGAACACTTTAGAATTAAACTTCAAAGAATTTTTCTGCATTTCTGAAAGTCATGTATCTCTCTGTAGCCAACCTGCCATGACTGGTTCACAATATTTCTGTACCCCAGATGAGTTGCCGAAAGTATATATATAAGTGAATGTTAGTCAATTGTTGCAAAAGTAAAAATGAAAATCAAGTATCATGATTTTTATTTAACATATATTATTCTTTTTATTTAACAATGATCAATTACTTTTGTAGCAGCAAGATTTAGGATCATGATTTTTATTCTATATATATTATACACGGTAGAATTTTTTTTTTTTGAAACAAAGGAAGCTCAACACATTAAAGTGGAGCAAATAAAAGAAAAAAGAAGACACATAACTAGCTAACCTCACTTATCCCATCCTGCGCCCCTTGCTCCTGCCGGTGGACTGCCGCCCTGATTCCCGTCCCCTCCTGCGCAACCCTTCCCCCATCAAGCTCAACTCCCACCCCATCTATCGGTCCTCCGCCCCCCACCATCTCCTCTAGTTCCGGGTTCTTATCCACCGACGGATCCCCGAGTTTAAGCGGCAACCCTCTCGCCTCAGGATCCTTCTCCGCTGGTGAGCACCCCAGCCCTCGCAAACCTTCCATCGGCGCCGCTTCAAACAGCTCCCGTGGATCCCTCCGGATCCTCAGGCCGCCCGACCCGTCGTGGCCTCCAATGGAAAGAAAACCATACGCCGTTTCAGTTAGGAGGCCATCCTGGCCCAGCCCAACAACAGGCTCCTTCTCAATACGTCATGTCCCTTACGGTCAGCCTCCCCCCTCCATTCTTAGTTGGTGTTGGGCCAATTGAATGCGAGCCCATACTGTTACAATACTCCAACCGTGTCCCAGCTTGGTCCCAATCCGGATGGGCCTCTTTAGTCATACCAAATGGATCAGCCCACTTTGCATGAACTCCTCCCACCCCTCCCCATACTTGCGTGACTGTATTCTCCGACTCCCCCTCATAAACTATCTCAAATCCCTTCAGACCCGCTATTTCACCGTCCTTGGTACTAGCAGTATCCGGTACAACCGTATCCTTTTTGAATTTCAAAAAGGCAACGTCCACATCATTCAATAACACATCAGAGATTACTATTCTGTCCTCACCGTGCTCAGCCTCCGTAGGCCTACCAGTAACCAGTTCCGCCGCCGGGTCCCAACTACCCTCCCCCTTCTTCATGGCCGTGCCAGCGGTGCCAGAAACTTCATTCTTCGCATAGACACTGACTGAATTGTCCAGCTTGGTGAGCTCCTCCTCAAACCTCATGAGTCTCTTATCCATGTCCCGGAAGTTATCCTTGTGCCATTGTCGCAGTTGTATTGCTAGAGCCCTCAGCTTGCACGGGAACTGCGTTTCTCCGAGGCTTCGCCACTCATCCTTCACCATTCTCAGAAATCCCTCATGCGTAAACCAGGCATCTAAACTTCTGAATGGTCTAGGGGGCCCCGTTACTCTTGTTAGTTCCATGATCACTGGGCAGTGATCAGACAATCCCCTTGGGCCACCCTTAATCCTAATATCCGGAAACACCTCAGTCCATTCAACATTAACCATCACCCTATCAATCCGACTACAGGAACGCCCAGCCTCTCTGCCTCCCATTTCAGTTATTATACACGGTAGAATTATTAAATAAATCGTGTTGTGTTAATTGTGTGGATATTATTTATTTGGTTTTTTTGTTGTTTGTGCTTAGCTTATTATAATGTTCTAATTATTACTATATCTGTTTGCGGTTGAAATGATAGAACAATAGCATATTTAATAGGAGAATTATAGTGTACAGATTTTAGTTTACAGATATTCCTATCACATAACTTTTCTTGCAACACGTGTACTATTTTATCTTTATGTTGGGGAAGCAATTTGGCTAGCTTCAGTGACCTAGAAAGTTGGTGGCTTGGCTTGCTTAGATACAATAAAGGAGAAGCTATTTATGTTGCATTGGACCTCTTTTTATATATAAGTTGGTCTTTGACTTTCTTAATTTTTTTTTTTTAATCCTTAATGAGTCCTGCAAGAAAAATAAAAAAAGAATTTTAAACTTTTAATACCAATAATAAAATTAGTTTGCTAAGACAAAAAAATATTAATTAGCTAAAATATGAATTTAATTTTAATTGATATAATTATTTTTTATAAAAATTATGGCATATGTACTTTTTAATTGATTTTGAAAGCTTCAATTTTTTGTTTGGCTAGTTTTCTTCTCTACAAATGCAGAAGTGATTTTGTTCATAAAACCAAACATAAATCAAATTTGGTATAGAGTTGCCAAACATAAATCATGTTAACACAAACTTACTTCTACCCAAAATCAATTCTATAAAATCACTTTTATTCAAACTCTAATTTGACAAATTACAATCCAAACACACGCTAAGTCAAACTGGATTTACCAATTCAACTAACAAGATTATGACCGAATTTTCAATTCAATCAACTAAGCTAAACTGGATTTGTAACACCCTACCATACAGAGTCTTATGCTTAAGTCATAATTCAGAGATGGCAAGGTATTACGACCTCTAAAACCAAAATTTAGTACGTTTAGTAGTATGAATAATTGATTATAACTAGGAGCCTTTATAGAAAAAGGGGTAAACAAAAACCGTAACTCGAAAGCGCAACACTCCGATCGATATCGTAACGAATAGGGATAAGCTAACGCGAGATCATATATATAAAGAGTGTCAAAAACAGGAATATCAAGACTCAAAATCCGGCTGCGAAGATAACCGGTCCGAGCATAGCAATATATACATATAATAAAATAAGGAAAACCCCAAGGAAAACCCAAAGGGATACAAATACAGAAACATATTCTCCAAAACCTCTTATAAGAGGAGTCATCACAGTTTGTATTATTTAATAGAGATAAAAGTATCTAAACAAGATATATAATCCAAAACAGATCCCCGAGAACAAATATCTTCGCTAATCCAGAAGTCCCCAGCATGCCTCAACGAGAAGCCTCGCGTCCTGCATCTGAAAACCACAAAATTCGCATGGGTGAGAACCAGAGGTCCCCAGCACAGTAACAGCTTCCACATATATAATACATAATAATAGAGGAAAGCCGAAGGCAATCCTAGAACTTCCTCCAGATAATATCAAAGCTTATAAACAAACTAAACCGTAAATGGCAACTGACTAAAGATTCTTCAGTCTAACTAATACTTCCCTTTCCAATTCCTTCAGACCTCCCAACCACCAACAGGAGTATAATATAGCAAACACAGTTATATCAGACAAGAGATTTACAAATAGGAACAGATAAGGTATTTAGACAATTAGCAAGTAATATGCAGTCAAATAGGCAATCTCAAACAATTCATGTAGTATGCTTATGATGCATGCATGTTCCTAGTGGCTGATGATATCATCTGTCGGTTATAGAGCCAACCCGACAAGTCCTGGTAGCTAACCATTCGACTGTCCCTCTGTCGCGCATCCCCAACTCGAGTTATACTCATCATAAACTTGATCATAATCATGATCCATATCCATCACCCTCACTGGTGAATATTTACGGAGGCGAGCTCATCTGGGCCTTTCACAGTGCCCGGCCACACTTACGACATAGGGTCAAAAGAGCTTTGAGTCTCAACCTGGAGCACGTGGTGGCTAGCCACTGCTTCCTCCCAGGGAAACCCTCATCTCCGATGGTGGAAGTGCAAACATTCACAATTCATTCAACAGCATATATGCATTTATACTTAGCCATAATCATGGCTCCTCCGTAACACGGCAATAATCTAGCCATCCGGCTCACGGTTAAATCCATAACCAGCCAATTCATTAACAATTACGGCCCTTCGGCCCATGGCACAACAAGCACTTCCACCGCCATTCTCCGCATCTCACATAATCATCTTTGATCCTCATTGATCATTCATTTTTCCCTTGCTTCACTCGCAAGTTACCACATTCACTAGCCCTTTTCCTCATGCTAGGCATATCATAATGATTTAAGATATAAGTGGTGAGATCGGAGGCTTAGAAGTATGAAATTTGGCTTTTAAAACTCAAAAATCAACTTTGGGATGAAAACAGGGCCACGCGTATGCGCACTCCACGCGCACACGCGGATGGCCAAAAACTCATCGACGCGCAAGCGTCATACGCGCGAACGCGCGGTTGAAAAATATCCAAACGGCGCGCAAGCGTCAGCCACGCGTACGCGTGGGTGCTCTTGCGCCCAGGCACAAAACTGGCACAATTCTGGCACAACTCTCTGGAAAATAGCTGGGCATATGGCGCAGCGCATCGACGCGCCCGCGCACACCACGCGCACGCGTGGATGGTGCTTCCTGGAAGAATGGCGCGCACGCGCCAAGTGCGCCTGCGCGCGGAGGGTTATTCTGCTAAAAATTTTCTAAGTTAAAAGCTGCATAATTCACAGATTCAACCCCCAATCTTCCGACGGTCATAACTCTCTCATTTTAAATCACATTCAATGTCTATCTTAGGGCTTCTAGCCTAGGTATTTCCTACCACATTACATATTAGATACGGGAAACCAAAACCATACCTTAGCCGATTTTCCACGCTCAACCGGAGCACTTCTAAACCACTTGTCCACAAGCTCTCCACGTATCAACACCTCCAGGAACAGATTTTATCACACAAAATCCTCTCCCAAACTTTCCAAAATCACCAATCAAGCTCCAATATTCACATATACACAACCTAAGCCACAATCATCATATCCATACACAACATCTCAATACCCAAACATCATAGAACAACAATTTACACTAGGATTGAGAATCTTACCACACCCAAGGTCCAAGGAGACAAGATTAACCTTCTCCTTCAAGAGAGTTGGGTCCTATAACATCAAAGAGCCCAAAATCTCAACATTTTTGCTCATGAAACTCGAAATCAAGGCTGGAAATTCGAAGAGCAAAACGTGGCTTACCTCAAGATTAATTGTATGGGTTTTGTAGAGCTCTCCGCGGTGAACTCGTGGCTGCAAATGGTGCGGCAATCGGAGCTCTAGATCAAAAGTTATGGTGGTTTGAAGATCAAGTGAGAGATAGAACTTGAGAGAGTGTTCTTCCCCTCCCTCACTCCATTTCAGCGTGAATGAGAGTGTTGGGAGGAGAGAGAGTGTTGAAAACTAGGGTTTTGGTTTAGTTTAGTTGGGCCAAGGGCCCACTTTGGGTCCGGTTGGACCGGTTTGGCCCGTTCGGTCCAATCTTGGTCCGATTTCTATAAAATTGGTACCGAAATTCTCGTCTCAATCTCCTCTATCATATTAAGCCATAAAAATGACATTTTTGGCTTTCTAAAATAAATTCTCATTTATGGGTTAATTAGCCATTAATTAACCGGGTCTTACAGGATTTACCAATTCGACTAACAAAATTAAACTGAGTTTAATAACTATGCTAAAAATAACTTTTACTAATTTTCAGTTTGTTTTAAAACCGTCATTCGGACCAAAATGCCCATTCCCCTTCTTTCCCAAAATCATGCAGAAGCACCAGCAGAAGCACAAGCAGAAACAGAACCAGAAGTAACAACAACAATTAATCAAACAGAAGCAGAAGCAGCAGCAGGACGACAACAACAACAACAATGAATCATCGATGAATCAACAATGGAATCAAGTAGAAACAGAAGAAGCAGGAGCAGAAACAGAAACAGAACAACAACAACAACAACAATAACAATAACAATAAAACAATATAATCAATCAGAAGCAGAAGTAACCAGAAACAACAATAATAAAAGAAGAATCTGGCGAGCCACCCGAAACTGCCATCAAAGCGCCGATTCGCCATCAAAGCGCCGCAACCCTTTTCTTCTTCTCTCTTTGCGCTACCCTAGCGCCACCATCACAGCGCGACCTCTTCTTCTCCCTCATCTCACCACCGAAGCCTTCCCCTGTTCTTACCTCAAACTAGAATCCACCGCCATCGAGCACCTCCGCCAAGCCCAAAGGAGCAGCAGCGAGATCCAACCACCGAACGACGACGAGCAATGGCGGCCCTGACATTTGAAAGCGAAACTGTGACTGATTCTGGTGCTGTTGAACGGCGGCGGCGGTAAAGAGCAACGGCAGCGATGGCGACAGCGAGGACCTTTCCCCCTCTTCTTCCTGAACCCCCTCCCCCCCACCTTTTATTTTTTTATTAAGGGTAATTTGGTAATAAAAACAAAAAATTTGAAAAAAAGGACGATTTTAAAACAAACTGAAACCTTGGGGACCATTTTGTGGCGAAAAAAAGGCCGGAGACGAAATAAATTTTTGGCCTCTACGTTAGGAACCAAAATCGTACTTAACCCTTAACCCTTTAAAACAAACTTTCAATCTGAAACTATTTGAATTCAGCAGTGAAAAATTTATGGGACAATTTCATTTTGTCTCATGAATATCAGAAAACAGAACAGAGCAGGGAAGAAAGAAGCTGACACCATCATGTATCCTGGTTCGGTTGCTTTGTGCTATGCAACCTACATCCAATCTCCACCATAACAGTGGTGGAATTTCCACTATAGTTAAAGAATTATATACACAAATTCCACAGGATTGACACAATCCTTTCACACTCAAGTTCTAACCTAACTTGACTTAGTTATGTTAATACCTAACTCTTCACTCTTAGTGCTCACCCAACTAAGGAAGGGGTACCTCACATGTACAAGATACAAGACATTGGACCAACCTAAAGAAATCTGAAATCACTCTAGGCTTTTCACTGAAGTGTTTCTCTCTGCCTTTTTCCACTCTTAGGCTCTTTTAATGAACTCTCTCATTCATCCTTTTACCTCAAGAAATTACAAAAAAGATAAACATTGAAAAAAAAATACAATCTGTAAAACATGAAGGAGATTAATGCTTCAACAGCCTCTTTGCTATGTGATTAACCAGATTTGCTTGCCTCTAATTTAGTTCCTCATTCTGGCGGAATGCTCCTTTGACTAGGAAGCACTGTCCAAGTTGATGAACTTCTTCAGAGAACTCTTCTCAGAACATAAACTTCAAAACACTGGTTATCTCTCCTTACTTTCTGAAGGATGAAAAATCTTCTTTTGTATCTCCTTGCATGTTACTGAGTTGCTCTCTCCTAGGTCAACCCTCGAGCTGTGTGCTTCACCAACTCAACCGTTCACTTTCTTCCATTAATCCTCAATTTAGGAACTTTGGTTTTGACCTTCTTTGTTGACCGAAAGTCACATGACAACAAAAATAAATATTTTCAATGGTAAACTCAGATCTTAGCCATTGACACACTACTTGGTCACCAAGACACAAATTTGACCGTAGATATGCAGCAGTGTTGATCAGAGTCCATCTTTCCCATGTATCCCAATTTGGACTGGCAGAGAGTTGGAGAAGAGTAGAGGAAAGCACAATGCATGCAAGAGGAAATAAATTACCTTTAACTTCTGCCTTAGCTTGATTTGGTTTGATTTGGGTGATTAGACCTCTGCCTTTCTTACTTAATCCTTCTCTTTCTTTTTTCTTTGGTGAACAGTTTAAAGGCTAAGCTTTTTCTCTCTTTCTCTGTGTTCTTTCCGAAGTGACACAAGGTGAACGTTACTTTTGGTGAAAGCAAATTGGAGAGATTTGCTTGAGAGAAACCAAATCGGGCTTGGATCAATTCTATTCAAGTTCAGCCCGTTTGATTTCTTTGCCTTGTTTCCTTTGGGCTTCCTTTAGATTGTTAGCCCACCAACAGATTCAGTTTGTTCCTTAATGGGCTGCAGCTTTGTATATTTATTTTGGCCTACATCACTCAACCAAAATAATCAAAACTAATTAGGTAATTAGTCCAATAATCTATTGTTTGTCATCATCATTTATGTTAGTTAATTTTTTAACTCAACAATTTTATTTAAATTGTAAGAAGAATGATAAATAAATGTATTGATGCATTTACGGTTGATTTTGTGACTCTGGAGCTTGTACTTGTTCTCCATGTTATCAATCTTATTCTTATATTGCTATTATATAGTACATTCCGTTTATTATTTAACTTTGACCTCACAGTAGGATTATATTGAAGCTAAATGAAATTTTTTTGGATTCAAGTAAGACACTTTAAATCTTAAAGACCCAAACAAAATTACACCCAAATATAGAAAACCAATTTAGTATTTTAATCTTTTTGAATTATATAAGAAAAAGCTCTCTTTGATTATAATATATGAAATTAGTTACTAATTTTTTCCATCAATTAAAAAGCATATATGTCATAATTTTTTAAAAAAATAATTATATCAAAGTCCACGTAGGACTTGGACTTAGGATTGTGGATACCTGAGTACCTAACGCTAGGCTGCACTTTGGGGTCAAAGGACATTATCCCTTCTTGTTATTCACGATCTGATTTTCTTTTCTTTTCTTTTCTTTTCATTTTAATCAAGAAAAAGTTATTGGAAATTGCATTGTGAAAGTAAACTAACATTTGAAACAAAATTTTACTTTTATTAACTAAATACTCGAATGCTAAAATAATCAAAATGGTGGTTAGGAGTGCCAATATGTATCGTATTTGTGGGTATTTAACTTAATTTAATTTGGTCAGTAGAATTGTCAATTTGATCTGTAGCGGATAGAGTAAGATATGGGTAGAATTTTTGTGCGGGTTAGGTATGATGCGAAATTGAGTTTCAATCCTACTCGATCTATTCGCATTCTATATATGTATATATTATATATTTAGATAAAAATATAGAGAAAGTCTAGGAGGCCAACAACTTTTTTAAAAGTTGGCCAGCATTTAACCATCAAAAGAAAATTGAATGATCCCACACCATTAGATTTAATCTCACACCATTAAAAATATTATTGATGGCCAATTGATGGTTACAAAACACAAAAGTTGCTGGCTCCCTAGCACTCCTCAAAAATATATTTTAAGTAAATGTTAAAACAAAGACTTCTCACTAAATGCAAAAAATCTTTAGCCATTAAAAAAAGATCATTAATTAATAATTTAATACATTTTTTTTACATAAAATTTAATTCTATTTTAAATTATTATCAAGTTATATAATAATATTATATCTTTTTAGTAATTTGCGGGTAGAATCGAGTACCCGCAAATTAAGAATGAATAGGATTAGAATTAAGATATTATCAACTAACTCGCAAATAGAATAGAGTTGAGTTTATATAAAAATCTCAACCCGTAAATAGAGTAAGATTGAATTTATATAAAAATCTTAACCCATAAATAAAATTTGGGTTAGATCCGACCCTTATCTTACTCTACCCATAGTCACTCGCCCACTCTTAATTGTGACATGATTTAGTAAGGTACACCTTCAAAAGGATACCCAAGATGCTCATTAATCAAATTTTATTATTTTAATAAATATAGTTAGAAAAATGAACATTGAAAATGGTTTTCAATGGCTAAGTTGGTGCCAAGTGGTTTAAGCGTGTGTTTGGATTACAGTTTGCAAATGAGAGTTTGCATAGAATTGATTTTGTAAACTTGATTTTGATGAAAAGTAAGTTTGTGTTAAAGTGATTTATGTTTGGCAATCTTTATGTTAAAATAGATTATAGTGAAATAAATATTGTTTAAATTATACTACTCAAAATCACTTTTAGATGAAAAATTACTAAAAGAGACATCAATTAAAATAATTTTTTATATTATTCTATTATTTTACTTTAGATATTTGAATAAATCTTATTAAAGAAAAGAACATATAGAAAACTACTGTAAAATTATGTAGTTATGTGCATCTTTTTTATAGAAGAAATGAAGGATACAGTTGGTAGATATGGAATAAATTTCTTACCTAATTCCTCCAACGTAATTAACCTTTCCAACGTGAACGCAGAAGCTTGAATTTTTAGCTTCATATGAACGTACGTTCAGAGGTGAAAGCATTTCTGTGTTAGAAGTTCCAAAAAATTACCAAACATAACAATAAAACGTTCAAGATGCTCAAACGGACTTTTTTATTCCCCAACGTGAATCCCAAACACACCCTAAATAGTTATCAATATATAGCCGTCACAAAACTTAACGTTTTTGAATGGACTGTTTCATAAAATCTCTTGGAAGTTTCTCTTTTTGGCATTTTAACCACACATTACACAACTCATTGGAGCTTCTAGTTTTTGCATATGGATGGATCTAAATTTTCAAATAAATAAATGGTGTTCATTTTTTATTTTGTTTAATTAAGGAATTGTCTGCATATTTAAAATATAAGGACTGAACTGTCTTATTCAATTATTTGTTAACACAATGCAACTTAAAACTTAACGGAAAATAGATAGCAAATATATGCTTTGAACTTTGAAGAAAGTAAACATTGGAGAACCGGAACATTTGAATTTATTGCTTTCATATACTATTGATTTATTTATTTTTAATTTAGAACCAAGTTAATGGTACATGCATGTGTTCCACATTTTTAATGAACCAAACGAGTGTCCAAGTCAAGAAATAAAGCTATGAGGATTTTCAGGCAATTTGCGGTGGTTAAGAGGTTAGTAACCGAAAAACTATGTCAGGTGAGTTATAATTCATTGGCTTAGCTGCTTAATAACTGCTTTCTTATCACATACCAATGATTCTCTATTGTGCAAAGGTACGCACTAGTTTAGTCATACATTGTTTGGAGCCTATTTTTTATTTATTATTTATTAGTAGACGATGTTTTCTATTGGACTTGAATTTAGAAAAGTATAGCGCCCAGATAACAAGCCCAAAGAACCTAGAATCGAACCCACTTATATTTAACTAGAGTTTGTTTTGAGGTATTAGAAATAAAAATTAGAAGAAT
>NC_029791.2:104156459-104157757 GCF_000816755.2 Arachis ipaensis
ATATTTATTGACTAAACTTTTTTAATTATTTTTAAAAAAGTTTGATTTTAATATAATGTGGATGTTCAATCCAAAAATAAACTATGATTACACAACTGGATTTTGCTCCACAGTTGCTCTACTCCACATGATTAGCATTATGCTTTCTTATAATAAATCACATACCAATGATTCTCTATTGTGCAAAGGTACGCACTAGTTTAGTCATACATTGTTTGGAGCCTATTTTTTATTTATTAGATTTTTTTAGACGATGTTTTCTATTGGACTTGAATTTAGAAAAGTATAGCGCCCAGATAACAAGCCCAAAGAACCTAGAATCGAACCCACTTATATTTAACTAGAGTTTGTTTTGAGGTATTAGAAATAAAAATTAGAAGACTAAAATTTAATATTATGTTATTGACTTAGAAATAGATATTAAAATTTTAATTTCTATTTTTAAAATTTTAGTATTTTAGTATCTCTAAAAAGTAGAAATATAAGGTAATGTTTGTTTTGAAGTACTGAAATAGAGACTGAAAAACTGAGACTCAGTATCATATTTGTTAGTTCAGAGACTAATACTAAAATTTCTATCTCTTTCTCTAAAATTTCAATATTTCATTATTTTCAAAAAGTGGAGACACAGGAGACTAAAATTTTTAGAGATGGAGACTGAAACTTTAATAATATTTTATATCTAAAATACCCTCATTTCAATTAATTAATTCCAATTTTATTCTTTGTGCAGATTAAATTAGAGTTTCATTCTTGTTTCAATTTCTGTCTCCCATTTTGCACCAAACAGAATACTAAGATTTATTTCATTCTCTGTCTCTTAGTCTCTGTCTCTCAATCTCAACCTTTTCGTCTCAATCTTTCCATCAAACGCTACCTAAATGACTGATTTTTTTGAATGGAGACTGAAACTTTAATAACATTTTATACCTAAAATACTCTCATTTCAATTAATTAATTTTAACTTTATTCTTTGTATAAATTAAATTAGAGTTTCATTCTTATTTCAGTTTTTGTCTTTCACTTTAGACCAAATACAATACAAAAATTTATTTCAGTCTCTATCTCCCAGTTTCAGTTTCTCAATCTCTATCTCTTTTCCAAACGCTAGCTTAAAAATAGAAATAAGTCAAGTCAGGCCAGAATTCACTTTTAAAAATCTAGGATTTAATAAAATATATTGGCTTAAACTAACCTATAACCTGATATAATTTTTTTAATAAATACTAAGTTTGGTCAGTTATTAAATTTGGCCTGACTTAAAGTTTGTTAACAAATTTAAATTTTTGTAATAAATA
>NC_029791.2:104158360-104161376 GCF_000816755.2 Arachis ipaensis
ATATATCTTTACAGGTTTAGGCTGACCTGATAAGTCTAACAAACTATTTTGTAAGCTTAGACTTGGTCTATTAAAGAATTTATACTTTTTAAATAGTCTGAACCTGGATTTATTTATTTTATCAGGCCAGGCCAAACAGGCCAAGTACATGCAAGTTGTAGGTTTATGACAAACTGTCTGACTTTTTTTCACTTTTATTCACATTTATCTCACTGAGGTGAATTTTCTCTATTTTTTTCAATAGTTTGATAAAAATGTTATTTGCATATTAAAATTAACTATTAAAATCAATTATAAAATATTTATATATAAATATATATAATTTAATTCATTTTTAATATGCATTTATATTTTAACATGTATTTTATACTAGTAATTAACTTTTTTTTACCTCACAGTCATCAAACAACCATTGTTGGCTGCCGCTACTGCCATGCCGAAACTCTAATCCACGAGATTATTGGCGGCGCTAATGACTCCTCTGTCGAGCTCTACAACACCATCGTCCAGTTCTGCTACAACCAAAAATTTCTTTTCAGCCTCTCCTTCGACGTCTATAAGAAGATGTTTAAGTAAGAGAATTTCAAACCCACTCTTAAAATATATTCTCTTTTATTCAATTCACTTCTTAAAAAGTTTAATAAGTTTAATGTTTGTTAAGTTTACTTGTATTTTGTGAGGTTCATGACTAAGCAAATGTTTAATTTTATGGTTAGAAGTACAATTTTAACGAAAAATTTAAGCTGCTTTTGTTGTGAATTGGTAGATACATTTAGTTGTGAATTAGAATATGCTTGTTTTAATTTTAGAAGAAATTATTTTCAAAGTTAATAACAGGACGTAAACTTTAAGGTTGCGTTTATTTTTGGAGACAAGACAGAACATGACACTAAGACAGAGACACTAAAAATTATTTTTTTGTGTATTGTGTTTGCATATGATGGACAAGACACTAATATAATGTCTTGTATTATGTTTGGATAGATATGAACAGAACTATGATATTATACGAAATGACTAAAATAGCCATGTGATTCTAAATTTTTTACATCAAGTACAAATTAATTTAATAAAAAATAAGAGTAAGTAAGAGTACAGAAAATTACAAGAAGAATTGGTCAATGAACCAATAAGATAAAAATGGTATTAAAGTAACAAAATTAATAATAAATAAAGTAACATAAAGTAGAAGAGTGAATTAAGTCTCCATTAATACCGCATGCCATAGAGAAGAGAATGAACGATAAAAAAGAATAAATTAATTATCCAGTCAAGTAAGAAATTCTACCAAAAAACGAGAGTATCTGAAAAAAAAGAACGCAGAGAAAGAAGAACTACGATGTAGAGAATAAGCTAAAATTAGGAAAAACAAGGAGGGATAATAGTAGAATAATAAAAAATATCTATGGATAGAAAAGAAAAAAATTTTGATAAAAAAATTCGTGTCCACCTTCTCAAATCCCGTGTCCATCATTGTACTTCGTAAAAGAGTAGACACAAAAATATAAAATATTATCCTGAAGACAATGTGTTTTGTATCCATATCTCTGCCTCAAAACACGTTTTAAACATTCGTTATTCATGTTTATGTGTCCTGTCTTCGAAAACAAATGCTACCTAAAGGATGGATTTTATTTAGGATTTTGAAAATAAAATTTATCTATGTTATTATATATTTTGAGAATTTCTATAGGAAACATATTTTTTTTTCTTGATCTGATACAAAACATAAAAAGAAAAAGACAAAAAATCTCTAGCTCTCCCGCATTACCAAGTGAACGGATAGTTTTTTTTTTTTTGATTAAATAGAAAAGAAAGGAAAAAAAAACAGAGACAAAACCAAATTAGTTGGCTATGTTCATATCTAAATCTATTAGATGTTGAAACTCACTCCATGGTTGACTTCAATTCCAGTGAATGTTCACGCCAGAAGCAGCTACTCTAGCCATACAATCTGCAGCACTATTTGCATTCCTCGGATTTAAAAGAATAGATACTCTCCAATTCCAATTCATAACCTCCTGTATATGCTTTGCCAAATTCCATTATGGAATATCCTTACCAAGCATTCTTTGGTTTACCAAGAAAAGAGCTTCTAAACAGTCTGTTTCACAAATAACCTCACAAAATTCACTATTCCAAGCTAGAAGTAAACCTCTCCAAATTGCATACAATTCAACAAAAAGAACACTGCACACTTCGACTTTCCCAGTGCAACCTTTCAACCAACATCCATCAGAATTGCGAATGATACAACCAAAACCATTATAGCCAAAATAAGCAAAACAACTAGCATCACAATTTAATTTAACAGAATGAATTGAAGGTGAAACCCAATGCAAAAAAAGCGAAGGAGGAGACAAAGATTGATGCATAGCAAAAATAGTGTGGAACTCCCTTATTGAACTACGAATCAAACTCAACACTTTACTAGCACTCTAAGAGTCATATGTACTAAATAAGTCATGATTCTTGCTTCTCAAAATCCACCAGATGGTCAAAAAAAAAGAAAAATATTTTCACTCCTTGTACCTCTGTAGACCCAATCAAAATAAATCCGAGTTATCTGAATACAGGCCTAAAAGGTTCCAGACCTCCTTGTGTAAGACCCAGAATCTTTGAAAAGTCTTATTATGATCAAGTCTCAAATCATATAGTTATTTATAGCCTTAATTTCGGAAATCATTTTATTAAAGATAATTAAGGCAAGTTGTGATTTATTTAATTTGAGACAAGTTATGATTTATTATCCAATTTTATAATTATTGGATTATTTCCTATATTCAAATTATAAAGTCAATAGTTGTGAAATAATAAGGATTTTATATGATTTGGACTAGATAATTAATATTTTAAATATTAATACTGCTACTTTGGAAAAATAAAGGGGTTTAATTATATTATTTCTAATTATTTTGATTTGGGCATTTTATGGAAAATAATTTGTGAAATTGATGAGCAAATAGTATTTTCTATATACATCTAGTGTTGGATTTAATTTGGGTTTCAATTACTA
>NC_029791.2:104162319-104166622 GCF_000816755.2 Arachis ipaensis
TTTCGAGGATGATGTTCTCACCCCCTACATTTTTTCCCCTTTCAGGATATGGGCGCAGAAGTCACGAAGAGTTTATTTAGTTGTTGTTGAAATGCTCTGTATTATTTTAGTTATGGTTTACTGCACCCTCGCCTTTATCTTGATATGTTCTGTAAGAGGGATAGGAATTGTATTGGTTAATGCTTGTAAAGTTATTTATATATATTTATGTATATATATATGGATGTACTCTTTATGAGTTTTTGTAAGTTGTATGGTATTTATGGATGTACGTTATCGAACGAAAGTATTTTTTGGAAACGGTATTGCGGTTTAAAGTTTTAAACAGGTTCATATTTTAGTATTAAATAATGTAAGTGTCGTCGTAATGTCCGAGCTATCAGAGTCGCGCAGCCGGAAGTGTGAACTTTGGTAGTTAGGGTGTTACATTATGGTATCAGAGCAGTCCTTCCTGTAGAGCCTGAGGAATGGACCAACTATGCTTCAGTTGCATACTCTGAGCGTTTGTCATGTATTAGGTCTTGTCGAATGACGAGAATTAGAGCTTAATGCACATGACAGTCTATTGATTAACGCTGTTAGTCTTGCATTGCATAATTCTTGGTATTAAGTTTGGCCGGCTTAATACTAGTGAATTATGTATATGAAAGCACTGATGGCTTATCATAGATGAAATCCGAGTTTTGAGTAAAGCGAATCGCGGGTTTTGGAAAAGTTAGAAACTTTTTCTCGAGGCTATTCAGTTGTGTGTCTTGAATTCTGTTCGAGTCGACCTGTTCTTTTATATCCTAACTTGAAGTTCTTGTTTGCTAGTCCTTTTTGAAAAGTAGTTTGATTTTTCAACTCTATTCCTCTATCCATATGCATTCTTGTTTGACCTTAAGTGCATATGCTGGTTTAAGATCCTTGTTGCATCTATCTTTCTCTATTTGAGTTCTTCTTGATTCAAGTATTCTTTGATATAGTCTTGAACTTGTCTTAATGTGCTGTGACTTTTAACTCTGGGTTCCGAGTTCATTTTTAGAGAACTTGTTGATTCAGTTTTCCTCTTATTTGACAGTGATTACAGCTAATTTTGAGATTTTTATAAAAATTGCTGTTGACTAGATATACACTTATCTATATGTGGAACTTTGGAGATTTCTTATACAGTTTAACAACTATTTATTTCTAATACATCACCTGTACTTTTACTGGTTTGCGGAACTGCATTTACTTGAAATACAATTTGACTTTCTAGTAATTTTACTATAGTGCCAACGCACATCTTCATTTGATTGTGTATTTGGGGTATTTTTCAAAATTCTGGAAAGAAAGGGAATTTCTCGCTTTTATCCCAGTTGAGTTTCATTTGATAAACCTTACTTAATTTATTTTGATTTGACCCTGATTTAGCATACTACATGGTTTATGCCATTGTTGTTCTTTTGAAAATGTTAGACTCGTGGCTTTCTTATGAGCGAACTCGTTCCTTCTTAAGCTTTTCACCTCTATGAATGTCATACGTGACCCTGTTTTTAACTAATCTTTTACATCTTGTGAACATTACCACTGATCTTGGTTTGTCCTCTCTTGTGAATCTCATCCTTATGTGGGTCAATTTAATTCGTTTCAAAATAGTGCATCGTTTATCCTCTCATTATCTCTACCAGAGTTTTTAGTCAAAGATGTATTCTTGAAAAAACTACTAATGATTGAGTTGCCTTTTCCTATAACTTTTGTATTCTTTTGGATCAATTGAAAGCTTGTTTGATTTCTCATACCTATTGGATCTTGCTTGAACTACATTGATTTAAGATTCTTTCTTGCATGGCTTGACTCCTTTTAAGTATAATGCTAATTTTCTTGAATATTCTTCTGAGATGGTGATTTCAAGAACACTTTTGGAGTCTTGTTTTGAATCTTTTAAAGAAGTTTTGAATTCTCTTTGAAGAAATATTAAACGGAATTTACTTTCTGTTGCTTGATTGAGATTGGAACCATTGTTCAATTTTGATGAAGTTAATTTAAAAACCGGCATGCGCTATTTTAAATGAAGTTTTGAAAAGCTTCCTTGTTTAGTGGAAACCGGTTTGTTTGTAACGCACCACTTATTTCCTTACCAGATTGTAAGTAAATTTTTACCTCGGAATTTCTTTTCTAAAAAGAGTTTAACTTCCTCTTTCGTCCTTGCTATAAATGTTATACACGCTTGTTTGAATATGGACTTTGAGAATTTTTGAACAAGCATTTGATTTTCTTCCGAGTCTTCTGAACTACTTTTGGTTAAGATTGTGCACCTAACTATCTTTCTAAAATAGTTGAGGAAATATTTTTGCTCTTAGCCAAACCTGTGTGCATTTTGTTCTTAAAACTCTACATGATCTACTTCAACATGAAAACGTATTAAAAGCAAAACCACGTTTATGCTTTTATTTTGCTCTTGAAGGAGGCTTGTTGCTTAACTTTTCTTTTAAACTGCGAAGTGATTTTCCTGCAAGTTTTCGATTCTTTTAAGAACAATGTATTCAGAAGTACTTTTAATTATGCTCTTGAGTTTTGTGAGCTTTGCCTTGGGTTTGAGATATTCTCTTTTGTGAACCTCATACTTCTTCGACTCAGCTTGAATTTGTTCAAACTGATGCAATGATTTTCTTCTTATTGATCCTATTGAACTTCGATCCAAGGGTCATCTTTGAAGTTGCCAATTGAGTTGAGTCTAGCAAACTTCATTGCTTGAGAGTCCTTGTTTATCTGGACCTAGATACATTCTCCCAAATCTTTGAGTATTATCCTTGACATTTGACTCTCCTTTCTAAAGTCTTGTATCCTTCTGAGTAGACTCGAGAATTATTTTGATATCACGTGCGACTTGTAGACGTAGTAACGCGATACGTTAGTTCTTTAAGATGTGATGTGTATACGGAAGTTGAAGCGGTAGGTGTGCAACGTATGAGTTGTGGGCGTTTTGTTCCTTGCGAACGGGTTTGTGGTTGTCAGGCTTGTGATCAAATTTGGGGTTTGTAAAGTGCTTGATGGAGTTGAAAAGTTGAAACTTTGAGGCTGATATGAGATTAGTGTGCAGAGGTTGAGCACGTCGTTTTAACTCCATCCTGTTTCGAGTTTTGAGTAAAGCGAATCGCGGGTTTTGGAAAAGTTGGAAACTATTTCTCGAGGCTATTCAGTTGTGTGTCTTGAATTTTGTTCGAGTCGACCTGTTCTTTTATATCCTAACTTGAAGTTCTTGTTTGCTAGTCCTTTTTGAAAAGTAGTTTGATTTTTCAACTCTATTCCTCTATCCATATGCATTCTTGTTTGACCTTAAGTGCATATGCTGGTTTAAGATCCTTGTTGCATCTATCTTCCTCTGTTTGAGTTCTTCTTGATTCAAGTATTCTTTGATATAGTCTTGAACTTGTCTTAATGTGCTGTGACTTTTAACTCTGGGTTCCGAGTTCATTCTTAGAGAACTTGTTGATTCAGTTTTCCTCTTATTTGACAGTGATTACAGCTAATTTTGAGATTTTTATAAAAATTGCTGTTGACTAGATATACACTTATCTATATGTGGAACTTTGGAGATTTCTTATACAGTTTAACAACTATTTATTTCTAATACATCACCTGTACTTTTACTGGTTTGCGGAACTGCATTTACTTGAAATACAATTTGACTTTCTAGTAATTTTACTATAGTGCCAACGCACATCTTCATTTGATTGTGTATTTGGGGTATTTTTCAAAATTCTGGAAAGAAAGGGAATTTCTCGCTTTTATCCCAGTTGAGTTTCATTTGATAAACCTTACTTAATTTATTTTGATTTGACCCTGATTTAGCATACTACATGGTTTACGCCATTGTTGTTCTTTTGAAAATGTTGGACTCATAGCTTTCTTCTTATGAACGGACTCGTTCCTTCTTAAGCTTTTCACCTCTATGAATGTCATACGTGACCCTGTTTTTAACTAATCTTTTACATCTTGTGAACATTACCATTGATCTTGGTTTGTCCTCTCTTGTGAATCTCATTCCTTATGTGGGTCAGTTTAATTCGTTTCAAAATAGTGCATCGTTTATCCTCTCATTATCTCTACCAGAGTTTTTAGTCAAAGATTTATTCTTGAGAAACTACTAATGATTAAGTTGCCTTTTTCTATAACTTTTGTATTCTTTTGGATCAATTGAAAGCTTGTTTGATGTCTCATACCTATTGGATCTTGTTTGAACTACTTTGATTTAAGATTCCTTCTTGTGTGGCTTGACTCCTTTTAAGTACAATGCTAATTTTCTTGAATATTCTTCTGAGATGGTGATTTCAAGAAC
>NC_029791.2:104166641-104174020 GCF_000816755.2 Arachis ipaensis
TGATTTCAAGTTGGAGTCTTGTTTTGAACTTTTTAAAGAAGTTTTGAATTCTCCTTGACGAAATATTAAACGGAATTTACTTTCTGTTGTCTGTTGTTTGTTAAAACCATTGTCCAATTTTGACGAAATTAATTTAAAGTTGGCATGCGCCATTTTAAATGAAGTTTTGGAAAGCTTCCTTGTTTAGTGGAAACCGGTTTGTTTGTAACACACCACTTACTTCCTTACCAGATTGTGTGCAAATTTTTACCTTGGAGTTTCTTTTCTAAAAGGAGTTTAATTTTCTCTTTCATCCTTGCTACGGATGTTATACACGCTTGTTTGAATATGAACTTTGAGAATTTTTGAACAAGCCTTTGATTTCTCTCCCGAGTTTTATGAACTGCTTTTGGTTAAGTTGTGCATCTAATTACCTTTCTAAAATATTTGAAGAAATATTTTAGCCTTTAGCCAAACCCGTGTGCACCTTGTTTTTAGAACTCGACAAAATCTATTTCAACATGAACTTGCATTAAAGCAAAGCCACGATTATGCTTTTGTTACTCTCTTGAAGAATGTTGTTTAACTTCTCTTTCAGACTACGAAGTGATATTTTTACACGCTTTCGATTCTTTTAAGGACAATGTATTCGGAAGTATTTTAATTATGCTCTTGAGTTCTGTGAGCTTTGTCTTGGGTCTGAGATATCCTTTTCTGTAAACCTCATGCTTCCTCGACTCAACTTGAGTTTGTTTCAAACTGATGCGCTGGTTTTCTTCCTATTGATCCTGTTGAACTACCTTGATCTAAGGGTTATTTTTGGAGTTGTCAATTAATTTATTTCTAGCAAACTTCATTGCTTGAGCGTCTTTGTTTATCTGGGAACTGGATACATTCTCTTAAATCTATGAGCATTATCCTTGATGTTGTTCCTCCTTGCTAGAGTCTTGTATCCTTCTGAGTAGACTCGAGAATTGTTTGATATCACGTGGGACTTGTAGACGTAGTGACCTTATTTAATTGTTGTTGTGATGCTCTGTATTGTTTTAGTTATGGTTTATTGTACCCTCGCCTTTATCTTGATATAATCTGTAAGAGGGATAGGAATTGTATTGGTTAATGCTTGTAAAGTTATTTATATATATTTATGTATATATATATGGATGTACTCTTTATGAGTTTTTGTAAGTTGTATGGTATTTATGGATGTACGTTATCGAACGAAAGTATTTTTTGGAAACGGTATTGCGGTTTAAAGTTTTAAACAGGTTCATATTTTAGTATTAAATAATGTAAGTGTCGTCGTAATGTCCGAGCTATCAGAGTCGCGCAGCCGGAAGTGTGAACTTTGGTAGTTAGGGTGTTACACCTTGGCACTAGGACACTCTCGAAGACAATGAAGAATAGATTCAGAACCATTCTGACACCAATGACAAGTGCTAGATAAAGTTAAGCCACGACCCAAATGAAACTCTGTCGTAGGAATAGCGTTATGAAGACTGAACCAAATAAAAAACTTGTACTTCTCAGGAATATGCAGTCATCATACCCACAACCAATTATCACGCTCATTTTAGTCAAACTTTCTTTTGGCTAGCCAACTGTATCCACTCCTAGTTGAGTAGAGTCTAGAAGATGCCACACCCTACGACCAACCCAAACTCTCTCCAGCATTCAAATCCGGATTATAAGCATTCAAATGTTATTTGACATCTTCTGAAATGTTAGAGAAAATATCATGGAGATTTCATTGACCATATTTTCAAACGTCTCTAATAGTTAAATCAGATGTCAGATATATGTACAAAAGGGACAACTTGAGCAATTGGGTCCTCAATACTCCAATTGTCAAACCAAAAAGATTGATTAAGTGACCCAACACACTAAGAGAAGGCATCTTTAAGAGCACCAAAAGCCTTTGAGATACTCTTCCAAACATGAGAAACGTTGCAAGAGACAAGGCCATCTAAAATTTTCTCATTCCTCAAATAAGTGAACGGATAGTTTGGTTTCACTATTATTATGATTGGTTTATAGAAAACTATAAAATGAAGAATAAGCTTCACAAAACAATGCATTGAGAAGCCCTTTTGGTCTCTCTTTTAATATATTATAAAGAATAAATAATCATTTTGGTTTTGGAAAGATTTTGATTTTGACAAAATGATCTTCATAAAATGATAACAACAAAATAACCAAAAAAAATATTTTGTTTGACAAAATGATTTAAATGTTAGTCAATAGTTAATTTTTTTAGTCAGCTATTAAAATTTGAGATAAATACTAAATCGTTATTTAAAAGATTCTGACACTCACAAAATAGTACCTGACTTTTGTTATTGACCAAATGTACTCTTAAGTTTGTCAAAATACATCTTCGATGAGAATGATGTTGAGGTGGCCACTGTATTTTGATAATATGGCAGCTTTGTTAATGTATAATATCTAAGTAATTAATTAAAAATTCCACCCTGAAAAATCAAAACACCAACCCCTTCTCTCTGAACCCTAATCCCCTCCCTTCCAAAATGCACTTTCTCACTCTGAAACGGCACCTTAACCTTCTCACTCTTTGTCGCCGACACCGCATGGTCGCCGTCTCGTCGTCTCGTTGCTGAGTCCTCTGTGTCTGCTAGTTCTTGCGTCATTTGTTGCCTTCATCTACATCGCGTCATCCATGCACCTCGTCTCCGTGCTTCCTTTGTCTGTGTTGAAGCTGCCATCTTGGCTCTGCCATGGCTCGCCTTCTCTGTCTCTGTCTCTGCGTCTGCTTCTGTGTGTCGTCTCTCTGCCGTCTCGATTTCGTTTTTGGGGGTCTGTGTCTCTGGTGTTGTCGATTTGTCTCCGTAATTTCATCTCTCTCATTGAATCAATATGTCGTCTCTTCGGGCTTCGCTGCCTTCGTCTAGCCAGCATCTCCACCGTCCTCTTCTCGGAGCTCTATTTTGTGGTGTTCAATTCTTAGATTTTCATCATCTATTTTCGCTTCATCTTTCTCTTATTTTCATTCTCTTAGGGAATAAATCTGTCTTTCTCTATTTTTTATTTTCTTTCTCTAATTTTTTTAATGAATGTTGTGGTTTTGATACTAAGATTGATTGCTTGATTAGATTTGGATTTGAATATGGATTTTGATATTATTATGTTTGTATTTATCAGTATGGTTTATGATTCTGAAAGAGTGCGTTGGGAAGGGAATTTGGGAAAATAAGGGTAAACCTAGTGCATTGAGAAGGGGGATCCTTCGCTAGATTTTTCAAGTTTGGGGCAATTCTTGGTGTAAAGAGTGCGTTGGAGAGGGAGGGGACTAGGGTTCCAGAAAAGGGGGGGATTTTGGTGTTTTGATTTTTCAGGTTGGATTGGGGTGTTTAATTAAAATTCCAACTAGGTATATTCATTAATAAGGCTGCAATCTCAGCAAAATACGGTGGCCAATTCAGTAGCATTCTCTTCCGACGAGTTTAAGGACACGCTTGTCAAATTTTAAAATTATTCAGGGACTATTTTGTCAAAACAAAAGTCAGGTACTATTTTATTAATGCCAGAATCTTTTGAGTATTAATTTGGTATTTACCTCGTTAATTTTTTTTATGATTTTTCTAATATTTCCTCATCTTTTCCTCTCTCAAATACCATCAGCATCATCCTTATCCTCTTCTATTCTATCCCACTATCACCACCTTATATTGCTGCTCTCACCCACTTTCATTATCATCAACTTCTATTCCACCCAATCTCACTGTCACTACACATTATCCCATCCACCACCGCTCACCCATGGTTGGAATCATCATCATTATTATTATTACTATTACTACTAATACCATCAAACCCCATCCCATTGCCACCAATCCACTTTACTTGTTGCACCTTCATCCATGGACAATATTGTCGTCCTCATCACACTCCACCCCATCCCTTGCAGCCTCTCACCTACCACTACTGTCATCTTCAATCTCTACTATCAAGTACTTAATCCTAACTCTTCCATCACTATTATGCACCTAAAATTATCATCATTATGAATAATAATAAATTGATAAACTGAAATTGTGAGAAAGAATCTAATTGAAAATTGAAAATTGAAAGGGAGAGAAAGAATGATAAAGAAGATAGAGAAAGATAGCAAGAGAAATTTTTAAAGAAGTGGAGGTGGAAGCGGTAGTTAGTGAGGGTAATAGCAGCGATTGAAGAGGTGTGACAGTGACGGGGTTGTAGGATTAATTGTGGTAATGGGTGCAAAGCGACGACAATGAAATGGTGGCGTGGAATAGAGTGGTTCAGAGTGAGGGAATTGGTGGTGGGTGATGGTGATGAAAAGGGAAGAAAGGGATTGGTAGTGGATAATGATGATAAGAAAAAGGGGAGAGAGGAGCTTGATGATGGATGATAGTGATGAAAAGGAAGGGGGTTGAAGAAAGAAAAAGGGTAGGATAGTAATTTTATAAAAAAAAATAAAGGTAAACCGATAATTTTGTAAAAATTTTAATAGTTAATTAAGTAAAATAACTATTAACTAAAGGTGAGTTCTATGGTATAGAATGAAAGTTTTTGACTTTTTTTTACACATGTATGTTATTGCTGTCACCTAAAGATTTTGACAATTGTCTAAATAAATATTTTTTGGAGACAAACACTACAGAATAGCAGCTGACATAAACCATATTTTGTTTGTTGCTGGCATGTGATGGCTTTTGCTACACTATGGTAATTAGTTTAGTTTAGCCTTAGTTTAGCTTAAGTAATTAATTTAGAAGATATTGGGCCAGGGACGTTTGGGTTTTTTATTTTCATTGTGATTGGTTTTTACCATAGTGGTATTACTAGAAATTTGGAAGAATTAAATAAAAGAATTAAAATTAGAAAAACAAAAAAATAAAAGATTATCCATTCCCATAACAAAATAGGCTGCGTTTAGTTCTTACAACAAGATAAGATAAGACATTAAAAATAAGATATAAAGAATAGAGATACAAAAATTAATATTCTTGTATTTTGTTTGGTGATAAACTAGAATAAATTATAAAAATTTAATTTATTTTTATTTTTTTATTCAAAAATTTTAGGAAAAAATTTATCTTTAACATAACGCTTCACATGTGATGACGATTATCGCATTTTGTTTATCCTCCTTTCACAGGCTCGTAGTTATATCATTATTCTTCAAAATACTATGTAAATATTTATTTTAGTATCGTAATGCCTCGTCACCTTTGACTTACGACTGCAGTGTAAGGTCTTGTGTGATAGGGTGTTACAGAATGTAATTATGGAAATGTAAATCAACTAGAAATTAAAAGAGCATGTAACAATTAAATTGCAAGAAAATAAAATTGATGAGTAAGTAAATAATGAACTAAGCAAACATAGAATAAAAGACAACAATTAAAGTAATAACTACATTATAAAGCAACTAAAGTGAAATAGAAATGATTAAGGCAATGAACTAATAAAGAGGTGCAATTCAAGTTCTTAAAGGGTCTTGGCTAGAGTTGAGAGTCAAGAATTTTTATCCGTCATTAACCACAAACATGATAATTGTTAAGAGTTAATCTCGCTTTAAATATTTGAGAAAAGTCAAGTAGTTATAATTGATCTTAATTCACAAATCCTAACCAATTTACTAATTGAGTTTAGTAAAAGGTTAGCGTTAGTGAAAACAAAATCAACTAACAACTTTAAATCACCAATTAATATTGGACATCAATGACTCAGGGTCACCTAATTTTTCAACCCCAAGTCCAAGAAAAGAAAAATCTACTCCATAATCAAAGTAAACATTTTATCAAACACTTGGTGTGCATAAAAGTAAAATGATAAATTACAAGAAATAGTAAAAATTAAGACAATAATCCAATATGAGAATTCAACAATAATAACTCAAATAAACATGAATAAAATATAAAACATCCAATTGATTAATATAAACCAAGAATTCACAAAATTTATAAACTAGTAAAATGGAAAAAATTAAACCAACACCAATTTCTAAGGCTGCATTTGTTTTTGAGAACAAGATAAGACAAGACACTGAGAACAAGACATAAAGAACAGAGATATACAATTTAGGGTTTTGTATTCTGTTTGGTAATAAAGTAGAACAAATTATGAAAATCTAATTTATTCTCATTTTTTTTAATTCAAAAAATTTGAGAAGAAAAATAAAATAATAAAAAGTATAATTATGAAAAATTAATAAGAATAATAATAAAAAAAATAAATCGTATCTCTCGTTAGTATTATAGTGTCTTTCCTGTCAAGATGGATACAAAATATATTAATTCAGTATCTCTGGATACAATATTTCTATTTATATATGTCTCATCTACCAAATATGACTTTGTGTTTATGCGTTTCTATGTATTCTGTCCTTATAAATAAACGTAACAATAGTTACTAGAGTAGGGACTTCGAATCTCTACCACAACCATAATTTTTTAAAGCTCGTTATTTGGTAAGTGAATATGTTAAACAATTTGATTTGAAAAATTAAATAATTATATTATTGATAATAAAAATCAATTCATAAACTGTTTCCATATGTTCATTTATTTTGTTTTTGATTTTTTTACTGATAATGTGCCCTAAAAAAACCCTCTTTTTGTACAAAATTTTAACATATTAGATGTACTTTAAAAATAAAAAAGATTACAATATTCATTCCTCACTCAACAACCTAACATAAAACCTAATCAAAACAAAAATTGCACCCACAAAATGCCAAAAAGCCTAATCAAAACAAAAATTTTACCCACAAAATGCCAAAAAATCCAATAACTAACCAATTTTGGTTGGTCGAGTGGTCAATTTACTCGTCTGTTTAAGTAAGTGTCGGTAGTTCGAACTCCACCTTGTGCATGCAACAACTCATTGACCAGCGATAGATTTTTAAATGGAGCTCAAATTCGCGACGGATTAGTTCTTGACTTGTCGGGTTAGAGAATACAGTTTGGGTAAACAAAAAAAAACAATAATTAAACTCTCCTAATTAACTCACTCCAGACAAATCCCTTGTCTTGTCATTCACCGGTAGCAGACAATATCTATGCGTGTAGTCACGCAAACCCATGTGTCACGCAATGAGTTACACCACGCAATTTTTTTACCTGAGAAAAAAAATCACTTTCTCACCATAGCATTTACCATTCTATAAATCCCAGGATCACTCCCATCAGCATCACTTATGGCTATTGAATTATAATGTGCGTTGTTTGTTTGCTTCCTCGAAGAAGCTAACTGGTATGACTATGCTTAACTCTTTTGCAAGTTCCTGCATCCTACATTACAAAGGTTGAAACAAAAATAGAATTCACTACAGAATAACAGAGACAAACAGTTAATATAGTTTATTAATGAATCATTAAAGTTTAAAAGAATAGTGAATTTGTAAGAAAATAAAA